>NW_022170509.1:7521546-7972240 GCF_008802855.1 Photinus pyralis | reverse complement strand
GTGAACGGAACGTCGGAAGGAGGTACCGTCAAAGGGAATGTGGTAGCCCCCGACACGATCTTCTTGATGGTGGAGTCAAATCTTCAAACGCGAATTGCGGGTGAACGGGACGTCGGAAGGGGGTACCGTCAAAGGAAATGTGGTAGCCCCCGACACGATCTTCCTGATGGGGGAGTCAAATCTTCAAACGCGAATTGCGGGTGAACGGGACGTCGGAAGTGGGTACCGTAAAAGGGAATGTGGTAGCCCGCGACACGATCTCACTGATGGTGGAGTCAAATCTTCAAACGCAAATTGCTGGTGAACGGGACGTCGGAAGGAGGTACCGTCAAAGGGAATGTGGTAGCCCCCGACACGATCTTCCTGATGGTGGAGTCAAATTTTCAAACGCGAATTGCGGGTGAACGGGACGTCGGAAGGGGGTACCGTCAAAGGAAATGTGGTAGCCCCCGACACGATCTTCCTGATGGTGGAGTCAAATCTTCAAACGCGAATTGCGGGCGAACGGGACGTCGGAAGGAGGTACCGTCAAAGGGAATGTGGTAGCCCCCGACACGATCTTCCTGATGGTGGAGTCAAATCTTCAAACGCGAATTGCGGGTGAACCGAACGTCGGAAGTGGGTATCGTCAAAGGGAATGTGGTAGCCCCCGACACGATCTTCCTGATGGTGGAGTCAAATCTTCAAACACGAATTGCGGGTAAACGGGACGTCGGAAGGGGGTACCGTCAAAGGGAATGTGGTAGCCCCCGACACGATCTTCCTGATGGTGGAGTCAAATCTTTAAAAGCGAATTGCGGGTGCACGAGGAAAGTGGGAAGCGGTTAGTGAATGTAGTAGCCTTCGACAAGATCTGTTATTGATGGTTGAGTCGAAAGTGGCTAATAGAATACTGATCTGCCACACAAAAATGCGCTGAAGTCCCTTCGATCTCAAACTAGGACTTTGATAATTTTTTTTAAATCATCCCTGGTGTAGGTACTATAGTTTTGAAAAGAGAATTTAATATGCTCTCTGTTTAGGTTAAATTACAGGGTGTTTCAGTTAAGAATGATAACTTTTTGACTTAACCCCGTACGTATACTTATTTTGAAAACGGTACATTCTGCAAAACCATTTGTAATAAATACATTTCCAATAACTTAATAACAAAAAAATTATAGACTTATCTAAAAATCGAAAAATGCAAATTTTACCCATAACTCAAAAGCAAAGGACTGTAGGCCAGTTTGGTTTTAACATCGACACTGCGAGGTCAATTTTTTTCTAGGTCGATTCTCACTTGCCCTGCACTCAGTTCGGCGACGCGATGCCGCGCTGCAAAGCGTCGCTAAAAAAGATTTCCTATTTTTAAATGCGTGGCGTTATAAACTGTAGTGTTGCTTAAGCGAGAACGCATTTATTTCTACCATTACTCCTTTCCACCTTCTTGAGGGCTGTATACAGGGTGTAGAAAGGGTTTGCGCATGATAGGGATTTAAGTGCTACTTTCTTTATATCGAAATATTTTCTCCTCTAATTAATTTAGAACAAAGTCGAAAATATGTTTCTTGCAGCTTGAAATTCTGCGTCTACTCATGTCCTCTTTTATTATTTTTCAATTCGGGAAACCAGAAAAAAAATTAATGTTTGCGTAAAAATCTAATAATTTGTTTCAATTCAAGAGTGATTTTTACTAAAATGGTGCCGTGAAATTATTGAAACAATAATTAGATCTATAATTTTAATTATAATTTATAATTTCCTTAATTTCTCCGATTTCCCACAACTTAAAATTACAAATGGGCACATGAATATACGCAGAATTTTATAATCTACAAAAAATTTCGAGATCTTCGATATCCATCAACTTTACAACACACAAGGGGTTTATTCGGTCCCACCCGCTCAGCATGCTTGTAAAACAAATTTTTTAATTTGGTATTAGTTTTACTTTTATTCGAGGTACCTACATACAAAGTAAAAAATTAAAAAATTGGATTGCGTGGTTACCAACGCTGCGTTGCGCATGCGCAAATTTTTTAATTCGTCTGCATAGATGCTTGTTGTTTAATGAATATTTGCTAACACAGAAAACCGGACATTCATATGTTCTTTGTAACAAAAATGATAAAAAAACTCTATTTTTTGGAGGTTTGGTGACTTTTTGGGCTGTATCTTTTTGGCCCATTAGTCTACGTATCTGAGAAACAATAGCGACCTTTCGTACCAATTCAAAGCGATCCGACGTCTCTAAATAAAGTGATCGTGCACACGGGTAGACAGACAGACGGACAGGGAGACAACAGACAATACAAAATTATAACCTATCTCGTGTATCGTTAATAAACGTTAAAGGTGTATAATTATGGTACATGAAAAAATTGATTTTTTACTATAACTTTTTTAGTAATAAACGCAGAAAAAAATCCTTTCATTGTGCAAGCCTCGGCGCCATAACAAACCAAATACCGCAAAAAGTAGAACAATAGGTCTTAAGATAAAGATCTAGTAGCTACCGGACGAACGAACCCACGGACAGACAATAGCGCATTTTTTATTTTATGGAAATGCGCTAAAAAGTTGAAAGTTTTGTGTAAACATTAACGTAGTTCGGAGACGCCCAGCATTTCCCACATTTCACGTGTTAAATTTACAGTAACAATCTATCAGGAAGCCAGCTAAGATGCAGTGATTGTTGAGTGACTAAAACACGGCAACCTGCAGCTCGCGAGCTATTTTGGTATAAAAGTTGGGGCTCTCCGCATTTATCTAAAAAAATTTATTTTTCAAAATGCGCCTTTTTTACTAATTTTATTTTATTACGAAATTGAAAGTACACTTGCATCATTAATAAATATGTGACAGTAACTAATGGGTAGGTACCTACTTTTGTGAAAAATATTGATTAACCTAAAAACTATATGGACACCCCTTATAAAAATTGAAGAGAACACAAAAGACAATCGAATAGCAAAATAAAATAGTGGTAGTTCCATTTGATGAATGGCACTTTGAACAAATGGCATTGAAACAAGTAAAAATATGCAGGGTGTTTGTTCTATTTAAAAAAATCAGTTATTTATTGACACCGTAAAAATGAAACACCGTGTACATTCAAAAATAATTCTGTAGATCCGCAACCATCTATAGTTGACATTTGCACAACAGATTTTTTTACCAGCACTGTGGCAGGCCCTGTATAATATACAGGGTGTTTTTTTGGGAGCTTTAGTTAAAAGTTTCTGGGAAAGTAAAATAGGTAGGTTTTTGAAAATTTGTACTTAGGAGTTACTCTGAAGGCCGAATCTATGTAAAATATTTTCAAAATGTCCGCACTTCCGGAAACACCGGAGGTAGATAGTAATTCCGTTATTTTAAATGGCAACCCCTATTTTTTATTGCATTTTTGGATTCTACGTGAAATTTCAGTTCTTTTGATACCCATATGTCGATATCTGCCATTTATGGTTTTTAAGTTATTTTGACTTTAAGAAAAAAATGGCAGATGCAGATGGTACCTTGATAATTGATTACTTGAAAACGGTTGTAGTCATGGCAACCCATTTTTATCAGTGCATAGAGAATGAATAGGGCTTTCATTTAGTGTACTTAAAAAAAAGTTAAGTTGCGTACAACCGCACCTATGGAGATCCAAATTTAAGAAACTTCAAAGTCTATAAACTCAGTTTTTTTAAATGGAATGACCATGTTCTTAATATTGCATGAGATAGAGAATCGAAATTGGCATATTTTGATATTACATGTTCCTATACCTATCTTTAACAGTTTCTGATTTATTCCCATTTCATTGAATTGATCTCGGAATTGATGCCATTTTTTTTCGCAGTTTCTTTTTAGTAGTTGGCCATGATTTTATAACAATCGAATTTTAAACAAATCAAGGAATGGATTCTTTAATACCATTGATTCTAGTTTCTTTTAAATAATTCATTAATAAATAACTCATTTATTAAGGATATAGGACGGAAAATTTTTGAAAAATCTAAACAGAGTCGTTCAACTGAATTTCTTAAACAACGTATAAGCGTTGAGTGAAGGATCTCCTTCACTCAACGGTATAAGTCTGGAAATTAAGAGAGGTAATGCGATATCTGTTCTAGCAACAATTCCATACCAAAAATGTTTCAACGAAGTTTTTTATATTTTGCATTGAATTTATTTTGTTAATCTTGCATTTGCAATTCAATTCATTTTCTTAAATATTCTCTTGTAGAGCTTTGTATCACTTGTGCTTCAACGGTTTGTAGTGCATTAGGGGTACAAAATTTCCAAAATTCATACAATTTCGTTCCAGTTTTCGAATGAATGTACGGAAAGCACGCGCCGCGATTCTGCCCATTTCACCATAAATAACAATTAAATTCCAAAATAGGTGAAACCAGTGCGAGTCATTTCTCGATTTTTGAAAAACTTATGTTAACCTATAACAGTGGGTGGTGGATTAGTGTCACTAGATTTGTTTAAAATTCAATTGTTATAGAATCATGGCCGACTACTAAAAAGAAAATCCGAAAAAAATAGTGTCAATTCAATAAAATGGGAATAAGTCAGAAACTGTTTAAAGATAGCTATTATAGGAACATGTATTGTCAAAATATGCCCATTTCGATTCTCTATCTCATGGAATAGTAAGAACATGGTCATTCCATTTAAAAAACCTGAGTTTTTAGTCTTTGAAGTTTCATAAATTTGGATATCCATAGGGGCGGTCGTACGCAACTTAACTTTTTTTTAAGTGCACTAAAAGAAAGCCCTATTCAGTCTCTATGCACTGATAAAAATAGGTTGCCATGACTACAACCGTTTGCAAGTAATCAATTATCAAGGTACCATCTGCATCCGCCATTTTTTTTCTTAAAGTCAAAATAACTTAAAAACCATAAATGGTAGATATCGAAATATGGGTATCAAAAGAAGTGAAATTTCACGTAGAATCCAAAAAAGCAATAAAAAATAGGGGTTGCCATTTAAAATAACGAAGTTACTATCTACTTCCGGTGTTTCCGGAAGTGCGGCCATTTTGAAAATATTTTACATCGATTCGGCCTTCAGAGTCACTCCTAAGTACAAATTTTCAAAAACCTACCTACTTTACTTTCCCAGAAACTTTTAACTAAAGCTCCCAAAAAAACACCCTGTATAACCAAACACTATAATATTGAATCGAAAATTTTTATTGGCTCTTTAAAAACTGGGAAACTTTGTAAATTGTAACTTTTGGCTCTTCCATTTCAATAGGTTGCCGACCCCTGCTCTAGAACACTCAAGTTTGTTACTTTTCTGACAATACGAGATATTATGTGACGTCTGCACGGCTAACATTTTAGTAATTAAAGACGCTCTTAGGTACAAACAACCATTTCACAGTACAGTTCAACAATTCTGTCAATACCGATAGGTAAATTTGTTTCTCCATAATTAGAGAAGACGCAGCGAAAACTGTATTTCGGCTTTTCAATTTAGAAACTAGTACTTATTCGTAATTTATGCCCTAAAGAACAAGATTAAAAGAATGGCCAGGAGATCTTAGTCTGGTGAGTGGTGATTCACCGACGCCGCTAAACATAACAATTTTGCATTTTACGATTTACAATTACCTGTCCGGATTTGTTGTAGGATAGCATCTACTGAAAATCGCTTGCACAATACACATAATGGTTTAAAACACTGAAAACGGTCATATTTCACACGTCCTAGCAATTGCACATTTCAAAATCTTACACTATACCTACACAATTTATTCGAAACACCACATCGGCCGAAGAATAGCTCGCAACTAATAATTATTTCCGAAACATGCCGCTATCTTATCAAAAGTTAAAACCTGTCTCTTTCGCACAAAGTAATAATTTTAACAAAAGCGATCACGTGTTCCACAATCGGGTATTAATATCAATACTTTCAAATCAAACTTTTCCAGTTTTGTATTCAAAAAACACGATTGCATGAATTGAATCAGTCAGTTTGAAAATAATGCGTTTTTCTTTTATCATTTTCGATTGAAAATCTTATCAAAGTTTAAATAAAGACGTTGTTCCAACGTAATAGGAATGATGATTCGTTCAAGATGTAACTTTTGAAATGTAGAAATCACGTGTGTCAATTAGTAAATTTCTGAAAAATCAGTATAGTCCAAAATAGAAAAAGGACTTTCATGTCCGAAGCAGGCAATCATGAAAGGTTCCGTATAGACTATCAATGATGAGCATCTCTCTTGCAGAAATGTCGGATACTCAAAGCCGATTTCCTAATATTTTTTTACCTCCAGTAGGGTTGCCCAATTTTAATGAGATTAACCACACAGTCATATAGGATTGTCTGCACTTCGTTTTTCCTTTCTCGTAACAGTACCTACTTGTTACCTATTTGCATTTTTTTTTGCTCCAAGCAAAGTAGATCATCAATTAGCTAGGTCTCTTCTATACGAATTGCTTACCTGTATACAGGGTGAAAATCTTTCTACTTCCTTAGGTAGTGCTTCCTTGTCTTTTTGAGTCTGACTTCAATATCGTTTAAAACGCTGCGAACCCAAGTTGCCCAACTCGAAAGCTCTCGGCTTAACTTTTGGTGAACGAAAAACCTCGAAATTTTGGCAATTGTTTTTTCCCTATAACTCAAGAACGGTCTATCCCTCTGAAAATTGTACTTAGTACAAAATTGTAGAGGGCTAAATTCTGCATCTAGCGAACGTTATACTAAGACTAGAAAATAAAGACAAAACCGACCGTACGAAAACCGACATTGTTTTCAACTTTGTCGGAAATGGTGAAATAAATATTTTGAAACGTTTTGAGTTATAGGCGCAAAACTGAAACAAATACCAACATTTTGAGGTTTTTCGGTCACCAAAACTTAACCCTAGAGCTTTCGAGTGGCCTTGAATTCACCCTTGACATATAAAAAAATAAAATCCTTGCCTACAATTAATGCAAGGTGCAATTCCTCTCACAACTGCCACTAAGCCATTCATTTTTCTCGCATCTTTGTCTACTGTTATGCCTCCCCTTTGGAGATTCTGATTCAAAATGTGGCTTCTGAAGGGGTGTGAATAATTTCGACTCATTCTTCTAAAGTCTGGTGTATGTTTTTGAGATGTTTATCACGGAGAAAAATGTATGTTACAGGTAATTAAAAATATAATAATAGCTAGCAAAAAATATAATACGTATAGGGATAGCTATGAAGAATTATAAAATTTATCATATACACATTGTTGCAAGTGTATAGCTAGTTTTACTATACAGGGTGGTGCCTTGCGCGACGCAGCATAGGGCTTTCAATGGTAATTTCTTTATAGTCAATTACTAGCTCCCCTAATTATTTTAGAGCAGAAGTCTAAATACGTTTTTTTAGAGAAAAAAATACTGCATCTGCTCATACTATTAGTTATAATTTTCCCTTTTTCAAAACCGTAGAAATCGGTAAAATAAAAAATTATATTTTTATAAATCAGTGATGCTTTGGAATCTTTTTTAACAAACTACAAGCGCATCGCTCTCCATTTCCATATTTAATTCTGTTTCAACTAACCGAAGCAAGAAAAAGCGTCTATGGGGAATTGTTTTTTAGAGAATGTAATGCTGCATCTGCATCAGATACTATTTGTTTATCATTTTCCAAAACCAGAGTACAGAATCGAAGAAAAAGAAATTGATTTGAGAAACTTATATTCGGATTTTCCGCTACTACGGCCAAAACGTTGAATGTATTGTCGTTCTCCTGATGGTTTTGACGGATATTTTGAAGGTTATTGCAATTGCAGATATTTAACACTGTGCCTGTTCTTTCAAACTTGCGCACAATTCTGTCTACTGTGGTACTGCTTGGAATCGGCCGATTGGGGTGCTTCACACTAAATGAAGACATTACTTGGCGGTCATAAAACAGCTTTAACATTTCCACTTTCTCTTCACTTAAATACTTACATGATAAACAATTTTATGATTAACTAATTTATAAACAAGTATAAATTTAATATACGTCAAAGGCAAATAATGAAACGTGATCGCTGTTTTTTAAGTAATTCCAAGGCATATCTGATTATTGTAAAATGAACCGTTTTATTTTGTCGATTTCTACGGTTTTAAAAAACGGAAAATTATAAGTAATAGTATTAACAGATGCAGTATTTTTTTCTCTAAAAAAATAGTATATTGAAAGACAAGTGTTACAATGCGACCTATTGTAATACGACTATCTTGCGGCACGAGTGGCGACGCGAAGCGTAGCCACGAGTGTCCGCAAGATAGGAGTATTACAATAAAGCATTGTAACACGCGTTTTTCATACTATTTTTTCTATTTCGGTGCTTTAATTTAATTAAAAAATCATTATCAGAAACTATAGGGAACATTAGAACTAACATGTTTTATGTTGGGAACACTTTTTATGCCGTTAAGTTTTAGGTTGGCAGCGTAGTAAGACTGACATTTTGAAGTTCAAACATGGAAGTACCCAACGAAGTACCTACTTGTACTAACTAGTAACTGCCAACTTAAGAGATGAGTTACAAAAAAAAAAACGACTATAATCACTGTCTTTGTACAACTGTTTTCGGCCGAAAACAGTTGTACAAAATCATCATTGTGACACCGAAATAGAAAAATACATTTAGACTTTTGCTCTAAAATAATTAGGGGAGCTAGTAATTGACTATAAAGAAATTACCATTGAAATCCCTATGCTGCGTCGCTCTAGGCACCACCCGGTATATTGTTTAACTCATACAAAATAACTGTATGTAACGGCAACCATCTCATATGCATGCTTTTGTAATACGGGAGTAGTTGAATTAACATCTCCGCTTTGTATTAATAAGTAACTTAGATTATTGCAACTAATATACACACCCTGCCAAAAATCGACTGCACCAAAATTTCTCCGGAAAACACTTTTTCTTATTAATTTTGGTGCGTAGAATCCAAAACAATTCGAACTTTTTCGATCAGACTTCTCAATCAAACGTTATAGCCTAGAAACCAATTTCGGAAGAAAATTCAAAGGGCTGTAACTTTTGAGCTAGTAGCCCAATCTTGGAACTGTTTGAAATTATGGATTCTACAGGCCACATTCTATAAGGACATTTTTTTCCGGGTCGATCTGAGACAATTTTTTTTTCGGGGCTCAAAATAAGGCAGTGTATAAACCTTCCTTTTTTACCAAAAATCGACTGCACCAAAATTTCTCGGGAAAATACTTTTTCTTATTAATTTTGGTGCGTAGAATCCAAAACAATTCGTACTTTTTCGATCAGACTTCTCAATAAAAAGTTATAGACTAGAAAAGAAACCAATTTCGAAAAAAAATTCAAAGGGCTGTAACTTTTGAACTAGTAGCCCAATCTTGGAACTGTTTGAAATTATGGATTCTACAAGCCACATTCTATTAGAAAATTTTTTTTCGGGTCGATCTGAGACAATTTTTTTTTCGGAGTTCAAAAAAAGGCAGTGTATAACCTTCCTTTTTTTACCAAAAATCGGCTGCACCAAAATTTCTCGGGAAAACACTTTTTCTTATTAATTTGGTGCGTAGAATCCAAAACAATTCGTACTTTTTCGATCAGACTTCTCAATCAGAAGTTAATAATAATCTTTATTCCTGTTTACGCGCAATAGCACTTACATTTGTCAACTAGTTTCTTAAAAATTAGAATATATAACACACTATATCACACATAATATAGACAAACAACACAACTTCAGTTTATGCCACCACCTGTGTGTAAAATATTGGTAAAGCCTTCGGTTAAACATTCGTGCACTGAAAAATATGCCTTATCAAATAGGTATTTCTTAATTATTGTTTTTAATTGTTTTTTGTTATACATTTGAACATTTTCAGGCAGTAAATTAAATATTTTTTGAGATAGGTAGTCATGGTTATTTTGAGTTTTTGCTATTCTACAGTAATCCACTCTAATGTTGTTCTTATTCCTAGTATTGTAACTATGCAGTTCAGATTGAATTTTGTATTTGGCATAGTTCGTTTTAGCAAATAAAATACATCCAACACGTACATGGATGGCAGCGTTAATATTTTAAGGGAACGGAATGATTTCCTGCATTCGTCTCTATAGGGTACGGAGTCAAGTATCCTTACAGCTCGTCTCTGAAGTGCAAAAACGTCTGTTGCTGCAGCACAGTTGCCCCAAATTAGTATACCGTACTGTATTACTGAGTGTACTAGAGCATAGTTATAGAGAGTTATAGACTAGAAACCAATTTCGAAAGAAAATTCAAAGGGCTGTAACTTTTGAACTAGTAGCCCAATCTTGGAACTGTTTGAAATTATGGTTTCTACAGGCCACATTCTATAAGAAAATTTTTTTCCAGGTCGATCTGAGACAATTTTTTTTTCGGGGCTCAAAAAAAGGCAGTGTATAACCTTCCATTTTTACCAAAAATCGACTACACCAAAATTTCTCGGGAAAACACTTTTTCTTATTAATTTTGGTGCGTAGAATCCAAAACAATTCGTACTTTTTCGATCAGACTTCTCAATAGAAAGTTATAGACTAGAAACCAATTTCGAAAGAAAATTCAAAGGGCTGTAACTTTTGAACTAGTAGCCCAATCTTGGAACTGTTTAAAATTATGGATTCTACAGGCCACATTCTATAAGAAAATTTGTGTATTTCTTGAAACTATATGCTAAAGGAAAAGAAAAATTTTGTTTTAATAATTCACATTAATTTGCACAAGGCCCTTATAATAGAAAACTGTAAATTATATTGCACTACAGACTGTTGTACCTATTTGTATTGCAGTCGCATCCTTTCAGATCTCAGTCTCACGAACTTCATTTCACAAACCGGAAATGTGTTAAATACCGACAATAAATAATAAAACCTATTCGGCCCGGGACGAGTTCTAACGGTATCGATAGTTTTATTTAATTGGCAACATTAAAAATATTGGCAGAATTAAGAATCCTATCTTCATATTATCTTTTTCATTCTATTAACAAATTTTTTGATACAATAACGAATAATTACACCAACTAAT
This sequence comes from Photinus pyralis, assembly GCF_008802855.1. NCBI lineage: Eukaryota > Metazoa > Arthropoda > Insecta > Coleoptera > Lampyridae > Photinus > Photinus pyralis. The sequence continues at coordinate 7,961,234 of NW_022170509.1, read as the reverse complement.
TTAAATCTATTTGGAGAACAGCATTTAAATAATGCAGAATTTAAGTTTGCAATAAATCAAATTTTCGTACTCCCGTCGACAATAATTAAACGTCGTACATTGTAACCTTTGCGATAAATTGCGATTGCAATCAATCAAGTTTCAAAAATAACCATTTCTTGTGTGTAAGGCTTACAAAAACTGGAGATCGTTTAATAAATCAATAAGAAATATAACACAAAAGAGGCTGATTTATAGCGATTTTTTTAAAATAAAAATGCTTTAAAGACGTTAATGATAAAAAGCTTTTAATGGAGGCGTTGAAGGGTAGAGCAAATTTAATTGGCCTTTTTTTTGTTTCAAGTCCAATTGCAAGCGTTACTCGTTCTGCAAGAATGAATGGTACACATTAAGTTCAGCGCTAGATCTTCATATAAAGGAAGGAATTTATTTGTAAACTAGCCTAGTGTACCACGCCAGTAATAAAAAACCAGCCAGATGATTGCGAAAAACACTTTCACCTTGAAGAATTCATCATTCATTACGATGCACGATGCCTAGTCGTTTTTGCTTTAAAAATCAAGCACGCCACTTGCTGTGTGATAAAATTTTGGTTTTTTGGTTAAAAAGCAAAACTGTATTTGATCGCTAGCACTAAGAGTCCATAATTAGATAAAAAATAGAAGGCACTCTTGCATGTATAATTGAGCGTAAATACATACTATGCATATCAAAATGTAAGCAACAATTACTATGGAAACTGCGACGTTTAAAGTTTATTAACGACATACCGACAAGGTTGTAGAAAACGTGAGTGGAAACGTTATTTTGTGCTAAATACATACAGAAATTTGATTCTATTAGATTTCATTTTCATTGATGCTACAATGAGTCGTGCGTAATTTTCCAAAACCATTATACCATCGAGCAAATTATTTGTTGATAGAATACAAACACCCCGTACGTACAACATGCAAATTTCCGCACGTATCTATAGACCAAATCGACAATACCAATTTTTTGGGTCAGTATGCCTGACTACGTCCATTCATTCATTCTTTTACTGGTCGAAAACTTGTCCTCATCGCCAGCAATTTTCAAAGACCGGTATTTATGGCATATTATCGAGATTTAGTTAGAGTGTTTATCTATCCAAATCTACATGCGTTTGATTTACCGCAACGTTATACCCACCTTCAAAGGGTGCGATACAGTTGTAGATACGTAGTACCGATATGAAAGGTAATAACAGAAATCATAGCAATTGACTACAATAAACTTAGCCTTAGCCTTAGGGTTTTTTGTTTGCTTTGGTTACGACACATTTTACAATACGGCTTACGTAAGGGCACTCGATTTCTGCGGATGTACAGCTACTTATGAAACACACAAAAAATACTTAACTACTACATCATTATATAAAATATTTTCAATAAATACGTAATTAATAACTGCACAGGAGTTGATCGCATTTTTGATCATGATGCCGGATGCACATTTTATATAATGTAAACTCCATACTGTAATTTAGAAGCGCTCAACATGCACATTACACTAATACCTGAGCCTATCGACATTACTTTCATAGTTGATTTATTAATATTCGACGGGATATAGTTTAATTAAGACTGTACCGGTTCTATATAGTTAACTTTTTCTCGTTAGGTTATACATTACGCTTTTTCTCGTGTACTGAAGCCACGTTAATCAATCCACACACTCTTATACTTTAAGCCAACAATTATAGAGGAATGTCGGTACTTGTTATTAAGCTTTGCGACCAAACTTTTCCTAAAACCATCTAAATTTATTAAGCGACAAGTCAACAGGAAACCCATCAAACGAAGAAAACCCAGGGGTTGCCGCATTTGATAGAAAAATTGTAACAATCGATAAATTTTCCAACTGCTCCAGAGCAGCATGTTACCTTCTACATAGGAACTGAATTTTTTCATTTTTCGACTATACCTATTTCTATCACTTTATACGTAAATAAATTCTTCAGTAGAAAACTATGCCCGATGAGTATTGCGTCCATCATGGAGGATAATATTTCAGGTCGATAAAGTTAGCACCCCCACTATGCCCAAATCAAGTAAAAATATGCCTAGAATTTAGGACTACATAATTAAAAACTAATTTGTACCCACAAAATTAGAATTTGTACCCGCTTAGTTGTGCCGGAAAACCGATTTTTAAAGTGGGGGTGCTAACTTGAAATTAAGTTAGCACCCCTACTTTTCCCGATTGAAATTTAGTCGCATTAAAAACTACGAATTAAAGACTAATTTGTACCCAAATTAGATTTTCATTATTTAAACAATTTATACCTTATTTAAACAATGTTGTACTAAGAAAGGGCAATTCTCAGAATTAATAAAAATAAATGGAACGTATAAATTAAAGACTAATTTGTACCCACAACATTAGAATTTGAACCCGCTTAGTTCCGCCGGAAAACCGATTCTAAAGTGGGGGTGGTAACTAGACAACTTCCAATAGAACCATATGAGCGTATATTCTTGAAGAGCTTAAATGTGCTTATTGTTAAATGTTGTGTTTATCATTTTTATTATCTTTGTTTATGTGTATTGTAGGGAATTTTCTAGAAATCCCGATAGACATTGAGGGACCATAAAAGATTAGTCATAGGCATAGCAAGCGGATGTGACTCATTTCTTCCGGGAAATATGGTTTGTTTGTTCGAGAACATTCGATAATATTCGGGAGCATTCGGAAGCGTTCGAGACCGGCGTTTGCTATATAACCAAATCGAATTATGTTTCGAACTTTCGAGTCAGTTCTAACTTCGATTCAAAGTGAAGTATTAAGCCCCCTTTCGTATTATGTAAAGTGTAGGTAATAAATAATAAGACTTAACTATTACCATTTAATGCTATTACAAAGTAAGACTGTTATAAATGTATCGTTTGTACCCACGAGGAAACAGTAAACGCACGTGAACGGTTTTCTCATCAAACGTCTCATCGAAAGGAATTGGTTCTACAAACTATAACCATACATAAGACAAAAATAGATGTTTGACTTGCGGTAGTGGGGGGAAACTTTCACACGGTTCCGGCACATGGCACGCAGCGCTAGTTGCGACGGAAAATCAACCGAGAGTTCACGTACTTGTACGAAGTGAAAGCACATGTTTCTTTGTATTTATAGCGAGATTTATGGTTATCTATTCTATTAAGATAGTCGTTTTGTTATTATTATCGGTAATAAGATGGTTTGGCGTTGTTGTGTACCGACATGTTCAAAATTAGCAAGTGACAAAGAGCAACCAAAAGTTATATTTAGATCTTTACCAGATCCTGCAAAAGAGTATCAAGTAAGTACACTTGAAATTAATTTTACATAGTGGCACTAAGTTAATACACGTGAACCGTTATGTACAATGAAATTCATTGTCAAATAAGCAGCATGTTACAGTGAAATATTATAGATTATCCAAAATTCAGTTGTCCTTTCGCTTTTAGATGTACAATATTTGGGTTTCTCGAATTGGCAACAATAAGCTGAAGGCTGAAAAAGATCCACAATCTTCTTGGAAGAAATATAGAATCTGTGACATCCATTTCTCAGACAATTGCCGTCTGCCAAATGAAAAATGGTTAAAAAAAGATAGCCTGCCAACTTTGGCTCTTCCAGGTGAATAATGAAAACATATTTTCGCATAACAAAGTATAAAATTAAAAAAATCTTATTTTTAGGATTTTATGCTCCAGACAACGAAAAAAATAGTTTATTTCGGCATTTTGAAAAAGCAAGAGTTCAGCTAATTTCTTCAGTTGATATATCGTCATCTCCTGCTTTCACAGTTGACAAGCTAAGTTGTCATGCTCCATTAGATGATTGTCTTGCAACACCCAAAGCAAGAGGTCAGCTGATTTCTGCAATAGATATTTCTCAATTATCTTCTTCTGCTTCCACGGTTGACAAGTCAATTGATCCTGTTACAATAGATGATTGTCCGGGAACACCCAAACGAAAAACAGCCCAAATTGTTCGGCTTCAAAGTAAGTTTAAATTTTATCCAATTTGTAATCGTATATAACATAGCTTTTCATTCCAGGCGCTTCAAAGAAGCAGAAAATTCTGGAAACTGTAAATGTTGTAAGAGCTAATCAGCTGTCTCCAAAAGCTTTGAAGCTTTATAAAAAAGTTGTACAGTTGACCAGAGTAAAAAGAAGATTGAATTCACGGCAAAATTCACTGAAAGAAGACCTAATAAATGCATATAACCTCTCCCAGGAAGATTTCTTGACCCGTTTATCCCCTATTGCTCAAAAGTTCTTCATATTACAAGTGGGACAATCCAAAAAGTGTCCCAGAGGTCGTCGGTTCTCAATGGATGACAAGATAATGGCATTGTCAATTTATAAGCAAGGCCGTGGAGGATACAAGGTGCTGAAGAGTATGGGATTTGTTTTGCCTTCCAGAAGCACTCTCATTGCTATGCTAAAAAATGTAAGGTTTCGTTCTGGAATCAATCACCACATTTTTCGTGGCTTAGAATCCAGTGTCAAGAACATGCATCCGGATGACAGAGACTGCAGCCTTCTATTTGACGAAATATCCATACAGCCTTCTTGGTACTATGATGAAAGGTTAGACGAAATTGTTGGCTTAGAAGATCATGGAGAAGAAAAAATAATTAAGTTTGCTGACCATTGCCAGGTAAATATTTCAAAAGTACTAACACCACGCTTCCAAAGAATTCCATCAAATTAGAATTACATTATCATCAAATTGCAAGTGCACGTCCAATGGAAGGTACCTATACAAAACACTTCCATTCATGTTTTCCCACAGCGGCCTTATATATTTATTAATTTTTAAAAAATATAAGTACAAGCAAAAAATTTTTGTTTTCAGGTATTTATGTTACGAGGATGCCGAAAGAAGTGGAAGCAACCTATTGCTTATGCTTTTTCAGAACACAGCATGGCTCAAAGTGTCTTGGTCAAAATGATCAAAGAGATCATATCGCAATCCCAGTCGATTGGCCTAAATGTAGTGGCGACAATTTGTGATCAAGGATTGACAAACATGGCAGCCATAAATCAGCTCATCAAGTACTCCCAGAATAAATACTCCAGAAGAAATGAGGAATACAGAGGCAGTGGTTTTGAAGTGAATGGAAAGGAAGTTATCCCAATTTTTGATCCCCCTCACCTGTTAAAAGGGATAAGGAATAATTTATTAAATAAAACATGTGTCTTTAACATGGATGATAATGTCTACAAAGCTAAATGGCGGCATTTTGTTGACTTATATGAAAAAGATGATCCTAACGAAGACCTCAAGATGTGTAACAAGCTCACGGACTACCATCTCAAAACGGAAAAAATATTCAAAATGAAAGTTTCAATTGCTGCCCAAACTTTTAGCCACAGGGTTGGCGTTTTTTTCAACTTTGCAATAAACCATAGTAAGTTTTATTTACTATATATGTATTTATTAACAAAATCAGTTTGTAATTTTTTTTCAAGTCCCTATTCATTATGAGGCACTTTCTGCCTAGCATCCAGCGAGCCTATTAATTTTAATTTTGAACGGTCTGAAATTTCGTTCTCCACCTTTCTTGATTTAGATTTAGAAATTATAGAAAAATAAATATGTACTTAATTAGAAATATCACATTTTTTTCAATATTACATGTTTGACTGTACTAAATTAAAATAATACTATATTTTTCCAGAAATTCTACCAGAAGAATGTAGGGCAACACAGCATCTAGCATTTTTTATGGACAAGCTTTTTGACAGTGTAAATGGACAGAGCAACCAGGTAAACAATGGAAAAGTGATGCGAGTTTCATTGTCCAAAACATCACGACACCTGGAATTTTGGAGAGAAGCAATAACAGTTTTGAAGAGTATGCACTTTGTTGATAGTAAAAATAAAAGTAGTGTGCCTCCCACTGTCAAAAACTGGATACGCACCATTCATGGACTCACTGCAATTTGGAATATTTTAAAGTGTAGATATAAATATTTAAATTTGAGAAATTTCAACCAAGACGCTCTTGAAAATTTTTTTGCAATGATTAGAAGTTTGGGACATAGATATATAAATCCTACTCCACATCATTTTGTTAATTCATTTTTAACTTTAGTTATCAATAATTTTTTAAGTCCCAAATCACCAAGAGCAAATTGTGAAGACGATGAATCAGAGGGTGCACTAAGTAATTTGAAATTGTTTTTATCACAAAATAATAGTATCTGTGATAATTCAATTCCAATTTTAGATTACGAAGTAATAATTACAAAGTTACAACCTTTTGTCCCTACAAATGATTTCATAAAATTAAATGTTACTAATTACGTTGCTGGCTCGGCAGCGAGAGCTATTCATAAAAAAACTCTGTGCTGCAAAATTTGTAAAACATTTTTGATTTCCCCAACAGATCAAGGAGCAAGAAATAATTTGATAAGGAATAGAGCATATAGCCCTAAATTGCTTTGCACTCCTGACTCTCGATTTGCGATAATATTCCAAAAAATATATTACTATTGCAAGCAGTTGGTGCCAAATTTAATAAATTATAAAAATATTAAATATCATATTGTTAGCGCCTTAACAATTTTAATAGGCGACGAGATACCTTTGTGCGTTGATCATAATTTAAAGAATATGATAATAACGTACACAGTCCATTTTTATTTAATTAATTACACCAAAAACATTAATAAAATACTGAAAGGTGCAAAAAGTGGAAACTTTAGTGGGGATTATATTAAGCAGATGGCCTTATTAAAATCAAAGCAATGGTGTAAAAATAAAACAAAAAAACTTACACGAGAATGAAATTATAATATACATATTAACTTTTGGATCAGCCAACCATTTTTCTGACCTTTTCGTTAATGTGGATCGGGAAAAGAATGGAAGAAATATAGAATACTTACTTATTTTTATTTAAAACGGGAAGAAAGTTATATTTCATTGCATCTTGCACCTTGTAATGTTTTTTTTCCTTTCTCCTCGAACTTTGTTCCTCCTTATTTGTTAGTAATTAGTAATAATAGCTTAATTATTCTTTATTGTACTTCTATTTTTTTTTCTTTCACTCTGAAAGAACCTTTGTATTGTACTATATGTACCTACTTTTATATTACTTTTTCTTTTTTTAGGCGTATTGTTAAAATAATGACTCTTGTTATAGAAATATTTGTAAATTTCTTATAAACAATAAATAAATAATAATAATAGTAATGGCCTTATTAGCAATGGTGTAAAAATAAAACAAAAAAATAGAAATGTGAAAAAATTTAAGAAATTTAAAACACCGCGCCTAAATTTAAATGTTCGGGCACATGCCACCGAAAGCGCTGTTACGATGTTTACCCCCACTACTGCAAGATGAGCATCTATTTTTGTCTTATGTATGGACTATAACTTTCATCCGCGACTCCTTTTTAAGATGAGTAGGTGACGGGGAGAGGGAGTGGGGGTTAGACATTTATTTTATCTTTCACGGTATTCTAATGAAATGTCTCAACGAAAGGAATTAGTTGCTACCGACCACTGTCCTCCTCGACTCTTTAACGTGATTCGTTCTCATCTAGAGCGAAGTGTGGGAGGAGGGTGAGCGATTGGTACGTTTGGAAGAAATATATCCATTAGTGATGTCAAATCTTTAAGAGCGAATATCTCGAAAAGTGTCAGAAGATTTATTTAGTGTGTATATCTCGAAAATGGGGTGTCAACGGAAGGTACCTACAAAGGGAAAGTGCAAGATTGCGGAGAATTTTTCTAAGGGCTTGAATCTTCTTGCATTATACAGCGTATATTTTGAATTTATGCCAGGCGGTCTTTAAATGCTTATTAAGTCAGAATCAGTTTTCTGGCGGAACCAAGCGGGTACAAATTCTAATGTTGTGGGTACAATTTGTCTTTAATTCATGCGTTCCATTAATTCTGAGAATTTCCCTTTTTTAGTAAAAAAATATATTGTTTAAACAATGAAAATTTAACTTGGGTACAAATTAGTCTTCATTCATAGTTTGTGATGCGACTAATAAAATTTCAATCGGAAAAAGTAGGGGTACTAACTTGATGTCTAGTTACCACCCCCACCTCAGAATCGGTTTTCCGGCGGAACTAAGCGGGCACAAATTTTAATTTTCTGGGTATAAATTAGTCTTTAATTTATACGTTCAATTTCTTTTTATTAATTTTGAGAATTGCCCTTTTTATAAAAAATTGTTTAAACAATGAAAATCTAATTTGGGTACAAATTAGTCTTTAATTCATAGTTTTTAATGCGACTAATAAAAATCGGTTTTCCGGCAGAACCAAGCGGGTACAAATTCTAACTTTGTGGGTACAAATTAGTTCTGAATTATAGGCATATGTTTACTTGATTTGGGCAAAGTGGGGGTGCTAACTTTACCGACCTTAATATTTCTTAGGTCAAAAACCAATGATGAATCCAGCAGTCTTTTCGAGACGAAGCCAGGTCTCGATTTCAAATAGTTTCGTCTATCTCGAGTTTTTAAAAGAAATTAAACTGTGCAGCTCATTGCACCATTGGACCCCTATCGTTTTTGGCAAATCCGGTTCCAAAGAATGACGGCCATAAAGCTGAACATTTGTGTAACTGAATTATTGAATAAAATCCCTTTTAATAACATTTTCTTAAAAGAAAATGATAACAAAAAATTATATTCTATTTCATTATAAATGATTCCATTCCTTCTCATTTCGTGCGGTTCTTTCTCTACTTCCAGAAGCTGTTTTACAGGTACCTTTTTTTTCACATCAATAAATCCCACATGTACTGTTTTCGTTCATTAATTATATTTTCCTCGTAAAAATGCGGTCCTGTACGTCTCCTCTTTTTTGAATCCTCACCATAAATTAGTTTTCCGTATGCTTTTTCTATAGTTTCATTCGTACGCTGGCCAACGTGATCCCTCAGTAATTACCGCACTCATCCAGGACTTTTCCTTATCGCTTCTTGTACCTCGTCTATCTCTTGGATTGTTATTGCTGTTTATCCACATATTGGTAATGAGTCTCTTGCCTTTGGTTCCAGTTGAACACATTTATTATCATTTTCCATTTTGCTTCGGAATTCTGTCCATTGTTTTTGTTTTGCTTTCATCAACAGTTCTTTCACCTTTTCTTTGCTTCTTTGTATTTTTAATAGGAATCGGGTGTTTTATTTTTTAAAGAAACTTCAGTTTTAAAAAACAAATTAATTTCGATTGCTTCTGAATGGTGCACAACCAACGAATTAATATTGAACACAAATAAAACTGAGAAGTTGCTCCATTTTTCCATTTTTTTTATTTTCCGATTTTGGAGTGGAAGCAACCATAACCTTCTCATGTTCAGTTCATGCCAAATCTGGAGTTATTAACACCAAGTGATTATCGGGTAAGCAGATGATCGTTTCATTACTATTTTATTAACTGCAGAGGATTCATGGATTAAAAGAACACGCACGCAGTGTGAACACTGGTTACAACGAAAAGGACGCGTGAAGAAATGGAATATACTTGATGGTGGATCTGATTCCAAAAACACAATTTGCAACCCAGTTGTGGCCCGTTTACATTTCTTGGCCATTGAAGTAATATCTATGATTTGTTATTATCATTGTATGCATTATAAATAATTTGGTCAATCATGGGATTGGTGCCCGCAAAAATCATAATCGTTCACCCTGGGGTTGTATAAGCCTTGCCCGTACAGAGACATGTTTATGTGCTAATAATTTTCAATGTTGACAATTTATCCGTATAGTTCCCCGTTTTGTAATACCTAAAACTTCACATATAACACTAATACGAAATATATTGGCAGTGGATACGAGAACTTTTGATTTACTCTATTTCGATGCGGACATTATTTATGATGGAGTATGTAAATGATTAACACGCCAGTCAGCTTGTAGGCAATTTTAAACGATGTAACTTCTGTTTTTATCCCGCTTAGTCGTTAAATCAATGCACTAGTTCTTAAAAATGATTAATTTATGAATGGAGAACATGAAATTTATTAATTAACGTCGTTGTTCGTGAGAAATATATATACTTACACATTGGCACGCACTCATACGTTATATTTGTTTTAGTAGGCGTTTATTACCAATTAACCCGATACACTAAAATACAAAAATTATTTATACTTAATTCGATAGTATGACTGCATTGCATTAGTGTTAATTATTATATACTGCAGGAAGCATTAACCACGCCTACGAAAGAAGCTGTGACATCCAAAGAAGTTACTAAAATGATTTCGGTGGACACGTCACATGTTTCAAAGGACTTTTTGGCCTCTAATGGTTATGGTCTTCATGTAACCATGTTTAGAAGTGGTAACACCTTTTGTCAACACTTCAGATTGTTTTTAACTTTTAAGTTAATTTTTGCTGTACCACCCTCCCGAAACTGCAGTAAGACGAACCTCATTTCTAGCCCTTTTGTCTAGGCCGTCACGTTTCCTTTGACGCAATCTTTTCAACCCATTCCGTCTGAATTGCTACTCCGTCTATTCCAATTAGCATCGTCCTTTTTTTTTAAATCACACTTACTGGCGATATGTCACATTTGTTCGCAATTGTAACACTTACTGTCACTTGCTCGTTCCATTAATTAGGTCCTGAAACCGTGCCTCACTTTGATGTGAGCCCTTCCAGCAATTTCTTTCATAATATAAAAATATACCTTCACATTTCATCTTTTCGCATTATTTCGTATTATGCGTACGTAATTGATTCGTAAATCTTCTTCGTTTTCGTCTTCTAGGTCGCGTTCAGATACGTCGATATTTTATCGTCATGATTATCACTGGTTTCATCAATAATTGTGGTTATCTGGCTTAACCCTTAACTAACAGTCGTCCTAACGCGTCTACAGATGCCTCTTCAAACTCGATCTTCAACAGAACACAACAATCTATCAATTCGTGCTGTGTAAGGATTTCCACTTTGTTCAGTTTCCCTCAACAGCAAATCCCCAAAACTCCTTTATGCCTCCTTATTTTTGCGGTTTCCCTCAGATTCAAACAATAGTTTATGTAAACCACTCACAACTCTTTTTATGCACCCCGTATACCAGGGTACCACGGAAATGCAAATTATTTTACTGGAAGCGGCAAACTGATGACATATTTTCATGGTCAGGTGAATTTTGTAACTAAATAAAGTAGACATTTTTAGGATCAGTGTATGAAGTTCTTTTATACATTTTGTCCAAAACGAATTAATTACCACATATTTTATGTCAGTCTCTATGTTATTTTGCATAAGAATTTTTGATATCGGGTTTTATATTTATTATTATTTTTCGTGTGATGAAAATTTTATTGCTATTATTCTTTTTTTCTATGTTTTTCTTTCAGATCGAGAATAATTTTACTATTAAATCAGCGAGGATAACTTTTCTCGCGTATTTATCGGCCGCTACATCGGGATCCGTAGGTACTTATGGAAATAACTTGACAACATTTAAATAATAATTAAATTTAACAATTTACACTGTCTTTAGTGAATTTTGTTAAATTAATTGTAAGTTCCAGAAGTAGATTGACGTCTGTGAGTCTAATGAGTGTTCTAAAAAATTTGTTTTTATTTGCATTTTATTTACATTTTAAATTTTATTTACGAGTTTACGGAACTATAAATGATTATATTCCCCAAAAACTGCAGCACGTTTAGTCGCTTATTCGCGTTTTTCGAATTCGCATTCAAGGATGAGTAGGCAAAATTGATCATTAAAAATTAATTGACATAAGTAGTCATTGTTATAAAGATGTATGTAATTTTTTACAATTGTCTGAAAATTGTTAACAATTGCTTATTTTGTTTCGTCTATTTAAAGATTATGCTTCGGTGTTAATGTTATACGAAAATGACGTAATAATCTCCGCAGCTTTTTATATTTTTTTATTAATTGCTTATTTCAATTTATCACATCAATGCTTTTTCAAAGCGGTGTGATAAATGATCCTATGTTATTAATTACAGGATTATTCAAATTATAGACTTTGTATTTACCGTGGTTTTTCGTACACCACGAACAATTTAAATAAATCAAAAATACTACAGTATAGAGTTACTGAAAAAAAGACTCTGGCACCTGAAACAAGAAAAATCGCAGGGGCCACGTGTATTTTTATCAGGAAAGGTTAAAAATAAGAATTTTACACCTCACCGTTTCCCATGTTTATATGTGCACCACCTGGTCGTATGATCCACACAAAAACACAAAATACTGAACTTCAGGGCTAACAATAACAAAAAATAAATGAGACTGTCGCCCCACTATTGGTCATTAAAAATGACTTCGAAAAGCCACAAAAACTAGACAAAACAAAATTTAATCGCAATTAATTTCACTTTTAAATCACACACTCGGCTTGCTCAAATTACAAGAGACAATAAATTTACTTGGTTCGTAGACACCATTAACAAAATTTAAAAGCAATTATCTAAAATTAAACCCCGATACCACCTAAATTAAATAGCAACAAATTCAATGTTAGTCAAACAGCACAGATGACAACAACAAAAAAAACAATGTCACTTACTTGCATTTGTATGATCTTGACGTTAGGTGGACTTCTTTTTGTTGAATTCAGACGCAATCTTGTTAATTGCTGATTCTGATGATCATCTTCAGTGCACTTAATCTCAAACTTACACTCAGCGTTCGCTAATTCTTCTCGCCACCCCTCTTATAAACAAAAGCCTGAAACCAAAAGACAGTCTTAACAGTAGTGCCACACTTCCTCACCGTTCTACAAAACCACAAATTTTAGTTTTAAAAAAATTATAGCGTCCGTGTTTGGGACCATAAATGCACATTTTTGATGCATTATCTGGTTATTAATGCGACAAGATAGGTACTGTGAAACCCTACGAAATCCAAAAAGGAACTAATTCTGCAGCACACGCATTCAATGCTACCATTTTTTGAAATGGTACTTTGCATCGAAGTAGCCTCACTACTTATCCCACTTTACCTGTACGCTCTTGCTCAAGGTTGCAGCTTAGCTTTGTGTTTAATTTAGAATTATTGCACAACGATACACCTTACACCTTATAGAGATTGAATTAATAAAATTATCAATTACAAAACATAAGCTTCAATATAATAAAAAAGCCACAAGACTTGAGGTACCACTCCGCAGACCCTATGGTCGGTGTCCGCAGATGGAGTAGTCTTTGATTAATTAAATTAATCTAGAGACATGTATGAAATTATGGTTTTATTTAAACCGATAAGACGTTTAAATTGTATAAAATTTGCAGGTGTCTCTCTGATAAATGGTTGTCTCTTATAAGCGTAACTATATATTTCCCTAACATATTTTATTCTGGCCATTAGGGTTGCCACAGCTATTCTTCTTAGGTTCAAAGTCTCGGGTCTCCTACTCCCAGACGAAATCTTCTATTGGACATAAAATCTTTAAGTATTGTTGCAATATATCCTTTTAATCCCCATGTTGTTAACTGCCGAAGTATTGCGTGTCGCCATACAGTGTCGTGTGCTGTCTGAATGTCGAAAAAAATACCGATTGTATGCTTTCGCGCCGTGAAGTTATTTTGAATGGCGTTCTCCAATGGGCAGTATCTATAAGTCTAACCAGCATAGCAGACGCTCATTTATCATCCTCTCACCATCCCCTTATCCAGACAGCAGGTCTGTAATTGCTCGGCTAGCTATGTTCTTCACCCGGTTTTGTAATTGGAACCATAATGGAAAAGTGGATAGATTAGTTAGTAGATAGTGGGTGGTGGGAATAGGTTATACCCCTCATAGATGCTATCTTCTCACTTTTATTTGTGACGTAAACTTCCTCCAGCTTCACCTTGATGCGGCTTGTTTCAGTTTCCTCTCTGCTTCCCTTTTCCGTTTAGATTCCACCACATTTTCTAGAGTTTCGTGTCTTTTATACTACCTGTAGTCATGGTCATAGATTGATTTGCTGCAGATAATATCAGATAGCTTCTGTAAACATTTGAGGTACATCTATTGCATCTTGGTACGATTTCCAATCAGCTTTCTCTAATTTCCACCTTCTTACTCTTTTAATCTCTTCTCGCCGAATCGGTATGGAAATTCACACAGGGAAATGTTCACTTTGATACATATGGCTCAAAGTGAATAGCTCTACGTGTAGTGACGCTGCTCTCTCCGTCAAGATTCACGTTTCGTTGTCGCTGGCGCAGATAAAAATAACCGCAGCGATATCTGGATGCTCCTCCCAGAATTCTTGGGGCAGACTACTCACTGTAGGTCAGCAGTGTGGGATTTATCCACCTGGGACTCCCTCTCACTGACGCTAAGCCATTCATCCTCTCAGCACTCTCTCACCTTAGGATCTCGGGATAAATTGAGAGGCGATTGAAAGGTGTTCAGAATGGAAGAATGTTTGGTAGGTATCTAAGGGGAGGCGGTTGAACTCGCCCTCTCCCCTATCCATAGATCGCCTCTTACGATCTCCAGGACGGAAGTGGGCCAATTTTAACCCCGAACCCAGAGGGGGAATTGTGTTTAAATTTTGCATTTTGAAAGTGCTTGTCATGTTGAAAACATATACAGGTACAAGTTACCAAATGGTACTTCCCTAAAATTGACAATAAATCAAAATTGTAACAAAGTCTGTAAAACTGTAGGACTTTCCTGTGACTTGATTAAATCTTCAGTAAAGTACATTAACGGATTAAAACTGAAAAAGTGCAATTAAAATGCAGTTTATTTAATTAGTGTGCGTATACGATCGCTCCAGAAGAAAAATAAAGAAATACGAAGTGTCTATAAATGCGCAATTAATTGCAAGAAAAAAAGAAAGAAAAATACAAAAGCCATCCACATATTTATTTAACATTGTTATAAATTACTCTATTGTATTGTAAAGCAGTTTTGCTATTTATAGTGACCGTTTTCAATTGATTCAATTCAATTGATAAAAGAAAAAAGAATTATAAAAAATTGATAAACCATTTCAAGATTTAAATCCTGCGTGAGTTCACGATGTTCGAGCAGTTTACAAGAAACAATGCAAGTCGACGCAAAGCACATTATGTAAGCAACAACAGACATGGTCAGAATACAATTTGAGCAAGTACCATAAGAAATTGGCAATTCAATTCACCCTTCGCTCGTTTTGTAAACGACGCGTTTGCTTTAAACTTACCACCTTAAATCGACATTCTCCGTATGTAGTTTACATTTATTTATCATTTTTCTTTCGGAACAAAGTTAACTAAACCGAATTGTGAAATTTGTGATGAATGTAGATCACTGGTAGGTACGCGGGTCTCATTTGTTCTTTGACATTTAGGTTATATAAATTTACAATAATTACATATTAAACTAAAGCATGTAGTAACAGTATGTTAAGCGCTTGTATAATTGATTTCCTTATTAATATGTATTAATTATTATTAATACTACCATACTGAATTTCATATTATCTATTTTAAAATGTAAATTTATTTAATTTATTGGAATTATTTCTAGTTAGTTGTCAAATTTATAACAAATCTTAGGAAATACCTTATGTCAAGTTATTTTATATAATATACTGCCTTGGTTTATTGTTAGTAATATTAATGAACAAAAGAAAATAAAATTTATTTCTTTTACATTAAGTGCCACATCCAAATAAAAGCTTTCAATAATATTTTTTGCAAAACACTCAGTCTACGTATCCAAATCTAATGTAATCAATTCTTCAATGATTTATTCAAATTAATTCTCAGATATAATGGTGACTGAGAATAAAATTATAATCGTATTTAATTCCTTATATTCCTTACCTTGTGATTAAATTTTTTAAACGCACCAAGAACTTATATGCAAATTTTATTTTTCAGGTATTTCAATTATACATAAGATCGTCATTCGTATTTAAGTATCTAAAACCCCATCACAGTTTATGACTATTACACTGACCTCAGAGTAGCGAACGAGATTTTATCTCAACGTCAACACAAAATGCATTAAATGCGCAAATTTAATGTGCAGCATCCCATGCTTGGATTTCTTTATACATATATAGCGCCGAGTCGAATCCCTTCGTTTGAATTATTTCGTTTTATCAAAAATAAAAAAAATACAGAGTAGTTTGAAACTAATTCCCTTTCTTCAAAAGGGGTTGCTAAAGGAAACTACACTATAAATATATCTCATAAAATTTCGGAACACACAAAGCGTGGAGTAGGAAAATGTTTTGGTGCATTTTGGGAAATTCCATAAGTAACATGCAATTTCGGGATTTTAATTGCCAACCCTTATTTGGTTTCTTTGTATACTCACATACAACGTAGGTATACAATTTGTGGTTTACATTTTTTTAAAGAATGACAGAGGCAGAGATTGCCTTACGTTGTTACTTGAAGACCAAGCTTTGCTTTTGTGAAGTGTCCTTTTTTTTTTTTTATCGTATTTTGTTATTAGGTACATTTTCATATTGATATCTTGAATCGTTTCTACTAAGCAATTTCCATTTTATTGGATTAATACCACTTTTTTTAGGTTTTTTGTAGTAGAAGCAATTCGTATTTGGATTGCTGTATACTGTCTTTCCTTCGACGAATTAGTAAAGCGTATTTTCGAATCCTGCTTTTGGTAACAGTTGGCTGAGAACTAGACTCGGACGAGTTCTTCAATCAACCATGAAACAGATCGATTAAAGTTTGGTGAGTAACCGGGGGGGGGGGGGGGGGGGGGGGAGATGTGTTACAGTGGTGCATACTAGTTACGGTACTGTCACTAATATTTTATTTAAGTGTATTCTTATCAACAGGAACAACTGGGTTATTCGCAGATGATTTTTGATTTACCTTTTATAATTTTAACGCCTACAGTTCCAGTTGAAGTGTTTCTATCATGGGTTAAACATCAGCATTTTGGTTCTTTTTCGAGTGCGATAGCAAGAAATTACCTTTTTATGTCGCTAAAACAGACCAAACGCCATATTTGAGTTTTGGCCACCCAAGGATCAAAATGCAACAATAAACGGCAAAAATTAAAAAAAAAAAAAAGATTGGTGGAAAAAAGAGATATTTTGCTATTTCTTTTACTTGAAACTTGAAACTTTGACATATGCCTGGCGTCGCCGCCTTTCCCAGGATTTAGTCAACTGTCGTGAGGATGCGTCCCTGGTAGACCCTATCAGGGACGTTTCTCCACTACTTTGTTGCCATCGCGCTGGGCCGCGACATATGCCAAACAATGTGGTGGATTTTGTGGATTGGGGGGGTTGTGGGGGGCGGCTAACTGGGTGTTATCCGACCCGAACGGGTACGGCCACAGCTTCGCCACTGGTATTCTGCCTTAGAGGGAACTCTGCTTTCTAGTGATAGTTTCTTCTCCGGGCGTTCATTGGCTTCCGATGTTCCTATCCTTTGATCTCGTTCCCTTCCCTATTTTACCTCGTGTTAGGCCCTTTTTATTGTTGTCCTCTCCCTGCGTTACTTTCTGTCCCCTTTTCCTCCTCCCCTTGGCTTCTTCCTCCACCTCCAGTATTCTTCTGCTTTCTTTCTTCCTTGATGTGTGTCTTTGCTCGTCTCTTCCCATAGTAATCCCCGAGACCTCTACCGTTTGGTTTATGGTGGTACTCCATGTGTGGCAGGGTCGGCGTACCTTCCATTCCGAGGCATACAGAATCTTGGCAGCCCGTATGATATGGTCTTTGTTCCTCTTGTTGGTATGTCCAGTATCTCATCTGCCTCATCTTCAGGCTCCTGGTAATCGTCTTTCCCTCTAGTAGTTCTCTTCTCTGCTTTCTTGTGAGGTTGCTGTTCTTTTTCAGTATCCTGAGTGCCTTCCACTCCGCCCTCCTGAATGTTCGTCTGTTGCTCCTTGTTAGCGCTGAAGTGTTATCCGTATAACATTGCCGGTGCTGTTCGTGTTGTAAATCATTTTCCAGCTGTCCGGTATTTTCTTCTCTCGTAAGAAGTTCCAGATTCCGTGTGTGATTCTGAATGCGTTGGTTATTCAGTCTTGCACTGCGTTGTGCCTGCTGAGAGTGCTGCTTATGTACGTTCCCAGATATTTGATCTTGTGCTTCATGGTTATCTCCTTTATGGTCTTCTCTCCTTCTTTGTACTGGGCGTGTTGTTTCTTGGCACTCTTATTATCATGTAGCTCTTTTCATTGTGTATTTGTAGGTCCACCATTTCCAGGTGTACCTGGTACCTCGCTGGCCTGGACGAAGTCCTCAGTGTCATAAATTATCCGGGATTACAAGTAGATCGTCCGCGTACGCCAGTAATGTCGGTGGTAGTAATTGGCCGCCTGTGCTAAGGTTCGTCACCACCATCCTTGTTTGTTCTATAGCGTGGTCAAGTGCTATCGCGAAGAGCCTTGGGGAAGCGGACATCCTTGTTTGATCCTCCTGGTTTTCTTTTGGTGTTCGGGTTTCTTCCAAAACCGTTGTATACTAGTATACTCCCTTTGCCACGCGTTTATGGTTCTGTTGATTAGGACTTTGGGTAGTCCCAGCATCGCCCACGCTGTCATTGGTATATATTATTTCCTGTTTCCCCCTTGTTTCCTCCTTTTGTATTTTCTGATGTGCCTATACCATTACGTTTGCACATTCCTCTTCATTGGTCTGAGTTTGGCGATGTTCTCCGCGAACTCGGCGAATTCCTTGATTTCGTGTTGCTCATAGGCTCTGTTTTCTTCTTCCTTGACTTCCCTTAGCTCCTTCTTTGTTTCAGGTTAGTGTGGGTTTTGGCCCGCTTTCTGTTCGGTCACATGGGCGGTTTCTGTTTCCCTAGTGTTTTCCTTTCCTTGTTGTTTCTTTGAGCGTTTCGCCGATCTTTTCCCGATATGGTATCCCTTCCCCTTTTTTGCTGCCTAGTTGCGTATTGAAGTCGCCTAGTATGATACCCAGGTTCTTTCCGCACTTTTTTCTGTTGTTTCACTTCGATTTCTGAGTTCCGCCTGTCTTCTTTTGCCCGAGGGGATGTGGCATCCTGTGATTATTAGTCTTCCTATTTTCATTTTGATTTGGGCCATGGATATACTCTTGCTTTTCCTTCAAATTTCTCCACCTCAATGCCTCGGTGCTTCTTGATTTACTTTTATTCAAAAATGTTTCCTTGGTGCAAGCCTCTACACTACACCATAACCAAATAGCGAACAAAGTAAGGCGTAGGTCTTACAGTAAAGATCTGATAGTGACACGGTCGTAGGGGCGGACGGACAGCAGGACGCGCGGACAACAGGACGGACGGACAGAGGCGTTTTGATGCCACGTAGTTATTTTGCCCACAATTGCGTTAATAATAGATACGATACAAAATTAATCTACTTCATTAAAATGTTTTTCAAAGAAATGTAAATTTATCCAATTATTTTATTATTGTTATGGTCGGTGTTTCTTGTGAGAACTCAGGTCTAGCCTGGTTAACTAATCGCACGGATTAAAATCAAGTAACGATTAGTGTCTGTGTCTGTGTCTGGTGAAGTTATGTAGGGTCCTTAAAAAAAAAAAAAAAAAAAAAATAATAATAATAATAATATCACACACGTACATTGGACATCTAGGGATAATGTAATTCGTACTTACCAACATACCTATTGATGGGCACAATAGCCAACGCTATCAGGAAAGAGGAAAACAAAACAAAACAAAAAAAATCATTATAATAATTCCTGTAATTTTATTAAATGGATTTTATTGTGTAAGTGTTTCTTTGGCTTTGCGTTTGGGTTGAATACGAGTGGGTTGTGATAACGTGGTGTGTTTCTGTGAAGAAGGAGTTTTGTGTTTTTTAATTGTATTTATGGTGTTTCTCTGTTCCTGAGGTCGTATTTGTGAAGTTGCTTGGGTTTTTGGTGGAGATATTGCAGTATTTTGTGAGCCTGTGGTGCTGTTAAGGTTTTTGCGTTTCGGTTGTATACGAGTGGGTTGTTTCTGAGAAGAAGGAGTATTGTGTTTTTTAACTGTGCTAGAGCGTGTAACTTTATCGGATGGACCTGTCTTTGTAGTACATGTTGCGTTACTTGTGTTTATGGTGTTTCTTTGTTCTTGAGGTTGTATTTGTGAGGTTGCTTGGGTTATTGATGGAGATATTACAGTATTTTGTGAGCTAGTAGTGCTGTATAGGTTTTTGCGTTTGGGTTGAATACAAGTGGGTTGTGATAACGTGGTGTGCTTCGGTGAAGAAGGAGTTATGTGTTTTTTAATTGTGCTAGGGCGTGTAACTTTATTGGGTGGACCTGTCTTTGTAGTGCATGTTGTTATTATTATTATTATTATTATTATTAAAAAAATACAAGAAGTAAATTTTATTGATTAACCGTTACGGTACTTTATTTTCTTATTCTGCATGTCAACAATAACGCGTTGCAGTTTGTTTTAGAGAATTGTTTATTTTTAATTGAATAGTAATAACAAATACACTATACCTACCAGTACAGAATTGACTCCTGCCACGCAGCATTCCCGAGAGATGACTCCCCAGTTTACTACCACCGACCGATACCTACAATAGCTTAGCTCTCTCTAGCCCCACCCCTCCAGTTGCACCTATAGTCTTTTGTAAGTAATTGGCGGTTTTACACGTTGCAGATAACCACAGAACACACGCGTATTTTTTGAAATGACTACTTCTTATCGCTCGGTATGCACTGTACGTTTTTGTACGGGAGTAAAATCATTTCATCCGTCACCCGTCACGCACGGGTAGTTTCGTGCCAACCGAAGGGGAGCTTGGTATTATTAAAGGGCATTTGAAAAGAGATATTGCATTATAATTGTCGGTGTGTCTTTGAAAATGACTAATTAATTTGAAATTTAAAGCGTATTCAATAGCTTCAGGCTCTATTTACACCTTGAACGCATATCTATTATATAGTTACTTTATCATTAAACGGATCTTAGCTGACGCTACTCCTGCTAACCCGATACACCTACAACTCCTGATTCCTGAACAGGGATTCGAACCAGAGGCCCTCGATGTTGTAGTCAAACACCTAAATCACTAGACCATGAAAACAGCTGATACGTTGCATGTTGCTTACATTACATACTACGACTACCACCAAAGGGTCCGGACACGATGTAAGTGCATAGTGGGAGGTTTAGTAGACTAACCTCGGCTGAAACTCTCGCAATTTAATATAAACTTGAATCACATCATAAAAGATGGGTATGTTAAAGAAACGGCCAATGTAAGTAGAGCTGATTTAGTTCCTATAGAATTTATGTGTACAAAGGAAAATAGTCATGGCATAAATATTCTTATAAATAAGAAACTATACACTGCGCAGGTGCACATTCATGTTTAAAATATGCGATATGTTTGTTTGTAATACTAGAATCTTTGGTTTCAAAAAATATTTCTATAAATATAAAAAGTTGACATTGCGTAGTTAGCGCATGCGCACAACTGATTTTTACAATATGCGATAATATGTTTGTCTTTACTAGAAGAATCTTTGGTTAAAAATTTAAAAATATATCTATCTAAATAACAAATTTGACATTGAGCAGTGTGCGCATGCCCACATTTGATTTTTACAATATGCGATATGCTTGTCTTTAATAGAAGAATCTTAGGTTAATAAAATTTCAAAAAAATATCTCTATAAATAACAAAGTTATTAATATATATATAATATATATTAATATATATAATATATATTAAAATATATCTATCCAAATAACAAATTTGACATTGAGCAGTGTGCGCATGCCCACATTTGATTTTTACAATATGCGATATGCTTGTCTTTAATAGAAGAATCTTAGGTTAATAAAATTTCAAAAAAATATCTCTATAAATAACTGTTGACGCAACATTAACCATTTAATTTTTCTAATAATTTTTAATTTATTTCATTGCGGATAAATTTTCCTTTATTCAAAATTCTATTACTTATCTTAAACACACGAGTGTTTTATCTACAAACCTGCGCCGACGAAAAGTGCAGACGAGTTGTTGGCGTTTTCGAATGCAGACACAAAAACGTACCTACTCCAATTTACCGAAGGTTTTCTATGTGAAGTGGCTAGTGCCGGGTACTACTACTACTATAATAAGCTGATAAAGGGGATCCCCGCACCTACAAACATCCGGCTCGAGGTAAGTGGATGAGCATTGGTGTGTACCTACTTATATTGTTTGCGTAATTTTTCTTAATACAGTCCGCTAAAAAAAATAACAATTTTTTTCACTCCTGTTGCGTGGACAATAACAAAGTTGATCATGCGCACATTGATCGTCAAAATTTTTGGTTTGAGGTGCCAGAGTTATAAGCTATCGAATGCAAACAGAACGAACTAAATTTCTTGAAAACTGTACTAGTTAAGGCCTCGGACGGGCGAACGGATAAAGTGGCCATACTAGCGCATTCCAACATGAGTTGGAGAATCCGCTAAAAATATTAGTGGGAATAGAAGATATTTTGAGGTGGCACCGTTGCCGGTTAGATTTCCTTCGTTCAAATTAAATTAGGAATTTTAAATTGATGAAAGTGTCCCCCCTACGTATAGGTACAGGGTAGAAAAAATTGTTAATCAATCAAGCTCAGTATCCAAATAAATTAATTCTGGACCTACCAATTGCTTTTGGAGTGACATTCTGTATCTCCCGTCGCATTCGTTATTTAAATCTTCTCGGTTTGTTGGTATAAATATTCGTTTTCAGGTGGACCCATAAAAAATTAAGCGGTATTAACAACGTTTTCCTTAATTTGAGTTCTTCTATTAAATTTGTTTATGTAATATAATAAATTATTTACGTTTTTATATCCAAAATCCAAAAAACTATATAAAATAGTGGTTGCTATTCAAAAATATGTATTGACTCAGCAGATGTACGCAACTGGCCACGATTTTAAAGTATGTAGATTGGTAGCAAACTTTTTACAATTCTGGATAATATAAAAAGCTTCTTTAAAAAAATGTTCTAGACAAAATTTCCACCTTGTATAATACAGGATGATTAAAAACTATTTTAAAACTTTGAAAATTCAGTTTTATGTTGCGGTCGACCGACGAAAGAGCATTTTCCCCGGACAGAATCAGAGTGACTAGTCCAAAAAATCTTATAAGAAAGAAATCGCAACGAAAAAGCTTAAACCGGAGGGCTAGTAGTAGTACATACGGACAGACAGAAAAGGTGCGGACGATAGCGTTAATTTCCACTAAAATATTGGTTACTCTCAAGCACCATGAAATAAAAGCAGGTCTTCATTTGGTATAAAGCGTGTAAATACGAATTGTTTGGTGGTCTCGACAAGGTACCATTACTATATCCATTATACAGGGGCGCTATTAAAGATGAAACCAAATTTCTCACACTGAAACCGTTTGAGATATAGACATGAAAATTAGAGCTCTTCCATTTGAATGATTTCACATATTTTGAGGTTAAACATTGTTTTTTGACACATGATTTTTAGTACAACCACCATCTTGAATTTTTTGAAATAGCAACATAGTTCATGTGGTACGTCATTAGAAAGCTTATTTTTTTCTCTTTTTTACTACCTGAAACACAAAAATAATAATAATAATATTGATTAATTAATAATAACTTGCGTATTTGTTCTGCTCAAGCCACTATGAAATGCTCTTGTGAAAAATTGTCGTCTCATCGGCAGGACGGCAGGAGAAGCATAGTAAATTTTGTTTTTTCAACCTCGCTAAAAAATCCTAATTGAACATATAGGAACATAGAAGAAATACTTTTGCAAAACACTTCAGAAATGCAAAAATAATGTATTGCAATGCAGAAAATCGGCAGTACGTATGTGTTAAAACCGTACTATGGTTCAAAGAATTAAAATAAAACATCAAAATTACGACGTGGGTGATTCCAGTGCAATTCATTTGCAGTCACCAATCACCTGCATTCTATGTTCCCATAAACATTCGGATCAAATACATACAGTTGAATTCACGAAAGGTGAGCCCTGCGTCACTAGCTTGTAAACTAATTTCCATCCAACTATTTCAAATTGTTACCATCTCTTTCCCGCTCATGTGTTGGCATGTGATGTGATAGAGAATAAAGAACTCGTTTGAAATTAGTTCACAAGGTAAAGTGACGCAGGGGTCACATTTCGTGAATTCAACTGTAGTTACCAGCACGATACGATTTAACTATTGCACGCTAGCAGAGTATTTTGCTATATCGAGAAGGATGGCTTTATGTTGCCTTGACTTATTAGGCTTATATAGTGTATCTTCCACGTACGTTCCAACCCCGCTTAAGAGTACCCTCTTCCGACGTTCCGTTCTGCAAATTATTGGCACTGAATGTTCACCAGTAGATGTGTCTGGTCTAGACGTTCCACTTGCCCTTTATGAGTATCCCCTTCTGACACTTCGTTTTTGAGATTTCTGGGCTACATTAAACAGCCGGAAAGCGGTTTTTCCAACATTAGCAATCTCGTGGCCAGAACGCGTTTTGCCCACATTTTTGGGTGATTGGCAGAACTCAGTTTTCGACTCTAACATACATACGTAATATTCTTAAATGAATCTCTTTGTGATATATCTTCCAGTTCCATGCCAATTGCGTCAGATTTTTACTGAGATGGTTACAGTGGGAACGCAATTACAACAGTTGCAATTAACAAATCAATCTTTAAAGTGTCGAACTACAGGGTGCCGGCAAAATCATTGTTTCGTGCCTTAGATATGAGCTACTATAGGCGATCTAAAAGCATGTAGGGGTGGACTTCCTTTTAAAATTCCCTAAAGTCCTAAAAGCATATTCAAAAAGATACATTAGTAAAACTCAATTTCTAAGAAATGGCAAATTAAATTAAAATAAAAAACTTCACCTAACATCTTGCGACTTAATAACTGACCTCCTGGGGAGTGTTGGTGAATAAGAAGCAATGGTCTGTGATTATCTTATAATACATTAATCAATTTTACGTAATTATTGATTCGGTCTTTCAATAAATATACAAGGGATTAACTAAAGGTTAAATACGAAATCATAATCAAGGACAGTGTTTGTAAGTTTTATATGACATAATTTATTAGATATCTAATTGGGTCTATTAAGAACCAATACAAGATCATTTCGCAATGATTTAAAGTATAACTTTATATCGGTTCCAAAGTAGACACACTTAAAGTTGTTAATGGTATAAAAACAGAAATTTCCCGGAATTAATTAAGGTATAAGAGTAAATAAAGTTCACGGACGCCCATTCAAACACAATTCTGAAAAATAAGAATTTGCATATTTCAATAGTTGACCAAATCAGCCGTATAGTATTTTCTAATTACAGCTTTCCTGCAGAGAGGACAACCAATTTTAACAATAACGAAACACATTACGTTTGGGTCCATTGCGTTATTGCAAATTTATTACACGTAGATGGTTGAATAATGCAAGGAGCTTTGGAGAATTTGCATCCAGCATTTTACGACCGTTAATTACTTAGAAAAGAAGCATCATTCGTAGCGTATTAATAAAGTTTGTACGCCGTTACCACATTTTTTACGTAGAGGCAACAGGCGATGTCGACTGATGTCCTTTTGTAAAATAATGTTATGTATACAAATTAACCTTAGAAAAGATTAATATATAATTTCATGTGTCATATAAAGTCTGTGACTCGGGAATAGATTAGGAGGTTTCAAATTACACATGTCAAATTTATCTTCATATCCGTAATACGTGCTTTGAAAATATATCTGAGCCTTACTGTTCATTTACAGTATCTACACGATTTTCACTTTTCAGCAGTTGAATCATCGAAATTGGATTACCCCATTTTCCAAATGATGCAAATACAAATGTTACAAACGATCTATCGACTTGTAGCTGTTACATTTCCATATGAAATCAACAAATATGTGCCGCATGATTTATAATTTTAATAAAAAAAATTGGAGGAACATCTTTAAGGTACCTACCTACCGGAATTTTTTTACTTGTGTTATATGTCATCTGGTACGTACGCATCTGAATCCAAAAAAATTGGCCCACCTTCCTTCCTACTTGTAAATAATCGGTTTTAGCGTTTTATTTGGAATAGGTATTGAAGTAACTTTCGCTTTATGCTATAAATGTGCATAAATGTACAATAAAAACTGAACTGCATTGGAAGAAATGTACACAATTTTCTCTTTTTTTACAATTTAAACCTTGCTGCACATTAACTGCTAACTTTTGCTCTTTTGATAAGTATTTTTGATTTTTTATGAAAAAAAAGTGCGAATTAATAATTTGGAAAATGCTCAACTTTTTTAGGTGCATATATGACCAAAATTATTAGACGACTCTCTTATTTTTCTGTGTATGTTGTGTTACAACAATGTCGTCCCTGTTCAGTTTCTGTCTCAAACAATTTCCGCATCATGGAGTGTTCAGTGGGAGATTTTGGCATGGATATTAATTAATTCTTGCAGGCAGTGAGATTAATGAAACTGATAAAATTCTAGAATCACCATTAGAGTCATCATAGAACGTTATTTCAATCTTGTTCTTGGAGTCGTCTTGGAATCTTCAAAAAATCTTGGTAAGATTTTAGGATCTTACAATCTGCCGGGAATGTTCTCAGACTCTTGAAAACACATTAGAATCTTTAGAATCTCTTCGTAGGTAGGGCCAACCTTAGAATCTCCTGGCCATCGTCTTAGTACCCTTTGTTAGAATATTTTTTATCTTTACGTTCAGGATTTCCGGAACCTTCAGAACCAGTGAAATCGTTTTAGAAGAATTCTCCTTGCGCGTCATCTTAGAATTTTCTTAAGATTTGTTCCAAACCTTTTTTGGAATTCTTTTCAAATTCTATATAAAATCGAAAATCTAAAGAACCTCCAGATCCCGAAGGATCTACTTAGAATCCCGTTAGAATCTTTTTAGAAGACTCTTACAATCGAATCCCTTATAATAAAAATATCGTTCAAATTATCAAAAACTTTCAATGCGTTATTTTCGTGTTACATGAGTTGATAATATGCATTCTAAATACGACAAATAAAACTGCAAAAATACGCTAAAAAAGGCGCTGTGAATGTTGAATCGATTAGGCTCAACTTTATATCGCTAAAGCTATCGCCGTTTTGAATTTCAGTTCATAACTAACGGAGATGTCAAAATGACCTTCCTTATTTTATTGCCAATTCAATTCAATTCAATTTTATAAAGACTCCACCTGCACCATTTTATCGTAATTGGTCCATCCGTTCTCTTTTAAATCGATGGACATGAAGCCATCGATCGAGCAAGCGATCGGACGATTGGGAGAAAACATAAGCGTCTCGACGCTAAAAATAATATACTAAAGGTATAGGTGGCCAACCAAAATATATTCTATTGGGGCCACTTGATTTTACACAAACTGCTAGCCGCACATAGAATTTATTGACGTTTTACTTGTAACCTCAAAAAATTCTTTGGGGGGGAGGGGGGCATGAAAGCACAAGCAAGAGTAAGGCGTGGTGAAGTTCTTAGGGGCGAATTATCCGTGTGATAAATATTCTGTGCGCAAATTTTTCCGGGCGAATATGTCGGGATATTCGGAGGGCGAATCTGACGATGACGAATTTTCCAAAGGCAGATTTTCCAGCAGCGAACTTTCCATAGGCAAACCTTCCGGAGGCGAATATTCTGGGCGCAATTCTTCTCAGACGAATCTTTTGGGTACGGATCTTTCGGAACGAATATTCTGGAAACGAACCTGGCAAGGACAAATATACAGACAAATTTTCTGGGACCGAACCTTGCGGGGGCGAACCTTCCTGGGGAGAATATTCCGGGGGCGAATCTTTTGGGGGCGCATCTTTCGGGGACGAATATTCTGGGAGCGAATCTGGCGAGAACCAATATATTTTCTGGTAGCGAACCTTCCGGGTGTGAACCTGCCTGATGGGGCGAATATTCCCGAGGCGAATCTTCCGAAGGCGCATGTTCCGTCACGATTCTTCGGGAGGTGAATCTTCCGGGGGTAAATTGTTTGGAGCCGAATATCCGAGAGCGAATTTTGGGAGCTGAATTTACCAGGACGAATTTTTGGGAGCAAACTTCTCGCACACGTTTCCATTTAAGTTTACTTAAACCTTTCAAGTTCTCAAATTCCCTTCATGCTCCCTCAAGTTTGTCTCAATTCATTCTTGCGCGCCCTTCTCAAGTTACTCTCAGATTCAAATTCTGTATGTAACCCTTTACGCCAAGTTCCTCCGAGCGCCCTCTACGTTCATATCAGATTCTTCTCAAGTTTTCCTAAAGTTATTCGTTCCTATTTCAGTTTCCCCCTCTAATCCTTAACCTTTTCCTCAAGTTCTCCTCAAATCCTTTTCCAGATCCTCAAATACCTTTCACACTCTCGTTAAGCTTCTCTCAATTTCAGCTAAATCCGTTCTCAAGTTCCTGTTAGGCTTTCCTCAAGTTCTTCTTCAGCTTTCCCTAAATTCTCATCCAACTACTCTCGTGGTTCCCATCAAGTTTGTTTAAAATTAATTGTTCTTCTTTAAACTGTCCTCGATTTCAGGCTCGACAAGATGTTATTGATGGTAGAATCAAAATTGGCTAAAAGAGTAGTCTCAACAAAATGACAGCTACCGCGCTTTTCCCTTCCCCTTATCAAAATCTGATGATTGGAATAGGGAAGAACTGGTTTTACCCTTCATGGTAGTGTAATGAAAAATGTCAAAGAAAGGAATTCATTTCTATCAACCACAGTTTTCCTTCTCGACCTCTTATCGTGATCGGTTATGGTTCCTCATATCTCAATAGATTGTCGGAGGAGAATACTCACAAAGGGTGATGGGAACCCATTGGTGATACGCAAATGTCTTAAAAACGGTATGTCGGTGGAGAGTGGGGTTGGGGTGTTGGGGTTGAGTATAGGAGTTCTGCACAATTTATACTTGTTAATATCTACAGCTCAACATATAATGGGAAGTTCATTGATTTTTCATTTTTATCTACCACAAAATCATGAAAAAATCATTGAACCTTCCAAGATAGTTTGATCTGTAGATATTACAAATTCTTCGTTTATTGAGCAATTGAATGAAGAACATTAATTAATGATTTAGGTACATTATTACTGCCTAGTAGACAACTCTAAAACTATTGTATTAAACTTGATGTTGTACATTTTCTCTGATAATCGACCATTTCCAGACTTATCAGAGACTGTCAATAGAAATAGGCGGTGAATGGTAAAATTTTCAGTTGCTAACATGTGGAGCAAAAGTGAAGTGAAATTTTCAGACTTCAAAATGGGTCCGGAGGTAAGAGTACTATTACGTCCTCCCCTAAACCTTTGCAATTATTTTTAACTCATTTCTAGAAACATAAGAAATGCTTTATTTTGTTCACTTTGTCCGTCCGTCCGTCAGTCTGTCATTATGGTTTACAGGACAGCTTGGTAACGGCTATTTTACTCGTCCGGGCGCAAAAACGGCACCTAACTACACTATCCGGATACAATCCGCATATCTACCTACATTAAATTCGTCATTTTTGTGTCTCTTTTCCTAAGTTCAATTTCTTGGGGAT
Organism: Photinus pyralis; assembly: GCF_008802855.1. Taxonomy (NCBI): domain Eukaryota; kingdom Metazoa; phylum Arthropoda; class Insecta; order Coleoptera; family Lampyridae; genus Photinus; species Photinus pyralis. Next base: position 7,931,776 of record NW_022170509.1, on the reverse strand, counting down.
TTCTAATTATAGAACTTTTATACAAACAACGATGTAAATGTATTAAATGCACCACCCTGTGCATCAGCATTATAAAGTTTTGAAGAATGTGGAATTTCGTTTTTTAGTCAATAATTTATCGTTAGCAAGACTGCGTAGAAGGAAAGTGGAATTTATGATAATTATATGTAATTATTAAAATTGAACGTAGGTACCAGAAAAGGTCCTGCGCTAAGTTTTAACCTCGCGTTTAGTTTAATTTCAATCACTCATAAAACAATTAATCGTATTGTCAGACTGTTCGTATCCATTTGAAATATCTTAAGCGGAAATAGTGCATAGTAAAAAACTGAGTGGACATAACGATGGCTGCCTCTATCCATATAAGCACCCAACGATCGCAGCATACAAATGGGGCATAATGAGATGAGATAAAAGTAAAAAGTAGGCGGCTACACGCCACGTTCCTTTGCAGAGGAAAGGACCATTGCCACTTTACTTTGGCAACATTGGTCAACATTTTTTTATACTCCAAATAACGGATAAATGAATTCCTTGTAATTTATCTCTTCTACGAATTCAATTTAAATACCGATTTATATCTGAAGCAAACCAATTAATGAGCTATCGAAGATCAATTGATCAGATAAATTCATATCCTTAATAATTGGAAGACATAAGAAACCAAAGGTGACATCATCAATAAATCAAAGCAACATTTACCCAATTATATTACCTGTTGATTCTTTTCTGTTGCATTGTCCCCGTCTACAATCATTTTATATACCCACCTCCCAGTAGCATCCCAATATGAATCACTTATTGAAAAAAGCTAACATTTCAAAAGGTGTGATGTGATGATAATCGACCCCCCGGTACGATTTAACCCTAGTTGAGGCAACAAAGGGAGTCTACTCCTTTTTTTATCAAGTTACTAGACAAGGGTTCGACCCTTTTCATGTTTCTACTTTAAACGCAACACTACATTAGTTCATTATTTTATTCCATATAATAAATACGGTATTAACTAAGCAACACGCGGATATGAACTCGTTAGTCTCTATCTGAGATTGTCAAAATTAAATCGACAGTTAATAACGCATTAGCAAATCCGCTCCAGCGATCGTAATTTGCATATCGTTCATGCTGTGTTTATAGAGTAGTATAGGATGATTAATACCGTTAATCTATACTTCAACATACAGAACTCTAAGAAGGCAGTACCATAGATTAAAAAAAACAAGTTATAAAATTACTTTTTAAATTAAAAATTACAACCACCAGGTTGGCAAGGCAAATGTGTTGATCTTCTCAATCGCACAATCTTCATTATTATACGGATTTAGACAATATACGATTCGTATAACGGAGGATTTTAATTATTTTTTTAATTTATGGGACGTTTTCTAATCTTCAATAATAACCAGCTTATAGGTTACCTAGTTAACCATTAAGATACGAAGAAATGTGTTTTGGCGATTAGAGCACTGCACATTCCGCTTGCAGAAATAAGGGTTAACAAACTTTCATGCGCCGTTCTCTTTTCAGGTGGTTCAATTTTTTAAACTTATCCATTATCCGGTAAAAGTGAAACATTTTCCACGGTTTTCTATAGCCTCCCAATATCCAAATTTCAAACCCACTATGGAAAATACGAACATTTTGTATTTTACACAGTGCTACTTCATTTTGTAGCTTTGCCGTAAGACAAATCGTTTTTGCAATGGAGAAATCGTAAACTTTCCATTAAAAATGTTATCAGACATTTAATCGACTTGCGAAATGTCTAAAGTTAGCGCTGGCACGTAGATTGTTAGGAAAAGTGCAATATTGCATCCATATTTGCTATTTTCTTTTCCCGGCTAGTTCTGCACTGGCTCCGACCATTTTGGAGGTCTCATTTATGTTCTGAAGAAATTGCTGAAAGTCAAGCGTTCGATCCTCTACCTTAAAGGGATTTGAACCGAGTCTGTGTTTGAAGGGGGTGATTTTCAGCAATACTAACGTTAATTAGGCCCCGATTCTTTAGGACAAGTATAATTAGGTTTAAAACTTTTTTTTATCGCAAATCCATTTGCTCAATCTATAGAATCTATACACAACTGAATGAAACAATTGTGCTCAATGAATGTACTATAATTTTTTCAATAGTCGCCTTATAAGGGAAACCCCAAGTTTCGAAAACGATTTACATACTTACAACGTAAAATTAAAATCGACCACTAACCTTCTTTTGTATGCATTAAAAACTGATATTTTTTTCAAACAAAGGGCGTTTGGCCTCACGGAATTATCAGTAAATTAATCTGATCTAATCCAACATAAAGATAAAATAAAATAAAACAATTTCCACCTCTTCAAATCAAGATTTTTTTCAAAAATAGTACAAAAAATACAACATGTTCATGTAGGAGAATAACTCAATTCATAAAAATCTTGTCTTATTTATTTAAAAAATTTGTTATGGCACTTAAAGGAATATGTTTCATCATCAATGCTAAGGGGTTGAATCTGTATCTTAATCAGTATTTTGATAGGTAGGGTTTCTTTAAGCAAAAGCAAGACCATCAGATTATTACCCAAAATAACTGTAAGTTTCTATCTTTAAAATTATTAATGTACAAGTAATTTTTTATTGTTCTTTTTATTTTTGTAACCCAATACTTTTGAGGATCTTTGCTTATTAACGAGCTCCTAAAAGCGAGTTCATGACTTTGCCCGCTCGTCCGTCCGTTCGGTTGTGTATATGATAACTCGCGAACGCCGTTTCGAATTTTCCAATTCTGTTTGCGGTATATAAGGTATAATTCTTCTCCGTTTCAAAAATTACAATTTTTGGCTTCTTAGCTCGAGCTTTTTGGACATGTTAAAAGTTCATGTTGACGTTTTAGATCATTTTAAGAAACTTTTAAAGAATTTTTTCTCTCCGTATACAGGGTGTCTTAAATTGAGTATGATGCATGGCTATCTTTGTTATTTTTATACTATATATATTCGATTTAAATTGGTAAAGTTGTGAAGTTTTTGATGCTGATGGATATTCCGATGCGATATTTAAAAAAAATAATTCGTTTCGTAGATCAATTGGAAAGAAGTGAAAATCGACATTTTTTAAAAGTTCAAATATTTTAGTAACAAAGAGAGCTATCGAAAAAAGTTTCCAATAAAAGTTGGGATAACACTTAGTATTTTATTTGGGAATCAACCTTACATTTTTGCATCGAAGTTTACAATGTATTTCGTATGGACATAATTCCATGGCTGATCGTTTATTGTCTCGCATAGTCACCATCGACACGTCCATGGAATTATTGCCATTAGAAATGCATGGTAAACTTCGAGGCAAAGTGTAAGGTTGATTCCCAAATGAAATACTAATTACTGGTTTTGTAATTTTTTTCTCTATCGAGTGACGTAAAAATCCAATATGACGTCCATTTAAAATAAGGAAGTTGATGTCAATATATCGGAAACCGCCATTTTAAAATATTTTCTCTACGTTCATTGATTTTATCCCATCCAATAGGTATTGCAACTTTTATTCGAAACTTTTTTCGATAGCTCTCTTTGTTACTAAAATATTTGAACTCTTTAAAAATGGCGATTTCCACTTTTTTTAAATTATCTACGAAACGATTTATTTTTTCAAAATATCGCATCGGAATATCCATTAGCATAAAAAACAACACAACCCAATTTAACCGAATCTGTAAGTATAATAATAACAAAGATAGCCATGTTATCCTACTCAATTTAAGACACCATGTATACGTGCATACGTACCGTTGGAAATTTTCCGAGGTTTTGGATATGTATATTAGCATATCATATGGAAACGAAAAATAACGGGCCAAATTAAAAAAAAAAGTTTTTTGAGCGCCATAACGCCGACCTTTTTTTTTCAAATAGCAACTTAAAATTTTTATTAATTTTTCTGTGTACAACCTACAAAACTTGTGGCGGGTTTTATCACAAAAAAGCTGAAAAAATGCCAAAGTTAAAAATCTAATATAATTTTTTTCGCAAAAACGCTCATATTGATTTCGTTAAAATTTTGGTAGTGTACAGGTTGGTACGCCATTTATTTTAAAAGATAGAAAAAATGGTCTGGAGGTGTCTGGAGCTCAACTTTAAAGAGAAAATCACTGGTGCAAGCGGAATTCAGCTATCTCTAATCATTGGGTCGCTAGGGGGCGATTCTTGAATTTAGTCAATTATTTAGATAATAGATAATTCATTTTGGAAAAATCTTTCTTAGAGCACTTTATGTACGATCAATCGCTTAACACAGTTTTTATACAGGGTGCTTGAAAAGAGCGTAAAATTTCCTAAATTTTTGTTATATTTGTATTAAATATTATTTGCAATACTGCATTTTATACATTAAAATATTTTTAGTGGAGAACAAAAAATGGCAGAATTGTTTAATACGACAACCCCTTCTGTATAATCTTAATCTGTATTATTTATTGATATTATTTGTTTTATTCACATAAGTTTTCACGTTCTTTGTTTATTGTGTGTTATTTGAAATTAAACATATTTGGAATTGATGAAAATAATAGTAATAATAATAATATTGCCTTTATTATTCCAAAAAAAGAAAACAAAGATTTATTCCAGTACATTAAGGGCGAAGTTCAGCACTGCAGCAATGTCCAAATAACCAAGAAATTGTCGTTGTTAACAACCCTGCCATCTTTTATTCGGCATGTAAACCTAGATGTCTGCAATAAAAACCCCATTAAGTGCACATAAAGGTATAGCCTCTTTCCATTTTTTTAAAATTGTTTATGGTAAATTTTTTATGTACAGTCAATTTCACTTCACGATTCGTCTTCGATTGCGGGTGCTGTAATTTTTATACTACAGCGCACATTCAAGCTACACTATAAATGCGCATAAAAGTATATGTAGTCCTTTTTGCGTTTCAAAAATATTTTATTTTCAAAAACTCATTTTTGTATAACAATCAGGTAATTGCGAAGGCTGTAACTTTTGTGGTACCTACTTCAATTATTTTGTTTTCAGGATCAACTTTTACAACTCCAAAAAAAGTATAGCCCCTCCTCGTATCAAAAATTGTTACTTAACGATTTGTCTATTGTTGTAGTACATGGAATATGCTTGTTTCCTTGATTGATTTTGTTCACAGGGTCCTTTTCCGTTACAAAAATTACAATTTTTTTAGAAAGACTCACTTTTACATTACAATCCGTTTATTGCGAGGGCTGTTTTTGGGGTACGAATATTTTTATTGATATTGTTTGCAGGATCCACAAACCGTCTTTTTAGTACACATAAAAGTAAACCGTTTCCTTTTCCAAAAATTTTAAGAAAGCCAACTTTTACATACTGTAGCGTTGGGGTTGTAAATCCTACAAAAGATAAAATTCGGTCGGTGATTATCGTATATCTTAAACCCGGTACGTTACCGACAGTTCGAAGATGGTTAACTGTTAACAATTATTATTGTATATATCTAAATTACACAGTTTGCAACTGCACCATGTGGTAATCTGATGCTCAAACAGATCAAATTAGTATTTGCGTCATAGATACACGACGATTGACAGTTTTTCAAATCAATTGGGAGAAGGCATTTCTGGGTCAGAGCAACTCCAAAAAAAACTGTGGCTGTTGACATAATAATCCCATGATTATACGAAGAACGAAAGCATGCCAAAAATTAACATAGGAGATTAGTGAATGAACCTAATTCATTATGCAAGTGACCTATCAAATTTGAAGAGGGCTTTTCGCAAAGTGAGATAGAAGCTCAAAGCTTAAAAATGCCAATGTTTTGCAGGGACATTGTTTATTTTCTATCCAAAGAGGCCATCATTAATTATTCTCGTATCAGTAACGTATTTTCTGCGATTTTAGAAAAACTGTTCTGTATTACCATTGAATAAAGGATCTATTATTCAATGGTATTTATTTGTTTATTTATTTATATTACCGAACCTTTGCAGTAGACACTACATTTTGACAGACAAGAATTGAAAATTGACGTTTTTTTATGGTGGTCATTGATTGGAAATGGTTGCAAAATGTAAAATTGATCTACTCCAGCAGGTCAACAAATCTGTTATAATTTAGCAAACACAAATTACTTTTGCACATATAGAATATTCAAATATTTGAAACAGTAATCTATATTCAAAATTTCAGCAATGTCGCCAGACAAGCATACAAAAAGTATTCATGGCTGTCGTGGTATTCCATTTATTTTGGAACATGAATCCCAGACATTTGTATATTATTTATATTTGTCTCGTTTTATTTAAAAAACGCCGTATTAAAGTGTAGTTTTATGCGAATCGCTTTAGTCAAAATGGTCTTTGACAAAGAGTTAATCAGTATTCTAATTTAATTTTCAGTATCTATTCAAATTCATGAAAAAGCGACATAATCGTGAAATAAATATATATAGGTAGGTACCTAAAGATTAGTTCTGTACTGGTCTCGACTTAAGAATCCAGATAAGGTCCATTAAAGTGTCCGCCTGAAGCTCAAAGGCTGGCGCGACAGGACGATTTGTGAGAGTTCATTATAAAATAATTAATTTATAAAATAAAAAAGCACCGTGTACTGAATATACGTTCTCTTTATTTATTTTTTTCCGTTTTTTTTTCATTAACAGCATAACTCGATTTGTTGAGTGAGGCTAAACGAAATGGGACGGTTTCAACTACAACCTGCAAATATAATAAACAATTATTTGTAACGCACTTCGGGCATTTACTTATATTTAAAAATTGTGTTTTTGCACTTTGGCGAATAACAATTTTCTTGTTACTGTTTAATTGATACCCAGCATGCAGAGTTACATGTGTTGTTGAAATGAACATGAAATATTTTACGATGTTGTAGGTAGTAGCATTTCTTTCGATTAATACAACTGATGCTAGACAAAATTAAAATTTAAAACTTTTTTGGAAAATTGGATGGGCGATCGATAATCGATTCTATTGATTAATTATAGAAGGTCAATTACTTTAATTGATCGATTATAAATAATCCTTAACCTACAGCTTATGCGTCACGCATCAGCATGTTTTATGCAATTTTTCGTTTAATTGATTTGTCCTCCACCGCGTTCGATGATATACTATGAAATGGAAATGCGTCTACCAATCGATAACATTTTTTAGTGTTTTATAACGGTAGAATTAATTCATTTTTGGATGTTGGTTCATTTAAATAAACGCACGAAACTCGCCTTTAAAGTTCCGTTTCAACGAAAATACCCGCAATCACAATTGGATTTATGATGTCCGAACGAAAGCTACGAGCACGAGATTTTTTGCTGCTTGAACCGTAGTGCAAAAACTATTAATCTGAACAACACAGCGGAAGCCTGAATAATCCAGAACCCAACTCTATTTTTTCTAATGCGATCCCCGTATTCAAGATCGAAATTATCGTAGCTGTTCGGGTGATCGCACTGTTAGTCCAAACAAAATCAAATCAATTCAAAACTCTCTCTAGAGTGACCCCTACCTATTCTATTTAACTAGTTAACATACAAAATTGCTTCCTATTAACGAAAACGGCCATCTTTAATCACTGATAATATATAATATCATATATAATATAGGAATGACCTAATCTTTACGTGCTGCGGTTTGGGGAGATAGCAACGATTAGGAGAAGCACTTTATCTCTTGTTACCTCTACATTCTGTCTCTAGATTTCTGGAACGAGAACATCGTGTATACCTAGAATTGAAATACGTAGCACAAAAATATGATTCTGGAAACTAAGACCTCTACCCAACTCTAAATTTACTCAAATTTTGAAATGATCCAGCTTATTATTCAGCTACCCTGCTCACTCTCCGCTACAACAATGCGCACCCCTAAAAATGTCTGAAGTTCTAACTTCATAAAAATTCGAAAAATAAATCTAAATTGCCATTACATAATCGAGAACGTTTCTTACTTTCAGAGAAATTGTGTGCTAATACGGTAGCGAAGTGTGAAACAAACGCGCTAATTAAGATTTTGGGGAATTGGACCGGGATAACTTGCGAATTAGAAACTATTACTGCAAATAGGAACCATAGTTGTTATCTTCCTTAGCCAATATTCCGTAGAAACCTCGGATTACCGCAAGATCTTAATGTGGACTGAAGATATAATGCAATATTGATGCGCGATCGTGAAAAATTCAATTTGTTAGCATTAACTCTCTCTCTTTTTTTAGTTAGTGGCGGGCTACCTGAAAATGAAAACACCCCTTTCGAAACCACCCTATTATCTTGCATCATACACTATTCATTTCAGACTTGCAAAAATATAATAATCCAACTAAAGGTAAGTTCCCGACGAACAAAAACCATTGACTTCTTGAAAAGTTTATAATTCCGTCTTACGTAAAAAGGCGTTTGTGACGTGAAAAACGATCATAAGACAGAAATGACATTAAAAAGCTGAAGTACCAATTAACCATATTTATAAATATAGCAATTTTGTTCTAATTTATAATTGGCTTTGCGTCGGCAAGTTTGAAATACCTCTAAAGTGGACAGCCTGTTTTTAATAGTTGTTTTTGCATTTAATAAAAAATGGAATAGTGACAGTCTAACTGGACTTCTCATGCAGACTGCCACTCTCGCATTAAAAAAAGGAATAAATACAGGATTTTGCGATCTTTGAAACTGTCAAGTTTGATTAACCATTAAGAGGGAAATTGTATACCTAAACGCTTCTCAAAAATAAAGTTACTGAAAAAAATTTCGGGATCTCAATATCCGTAAGCCGAGTAAATTAATTGTAAGTGAAGTGCACGAATAATTTGCACTGGCGATGAGTAAATGTCCCATGTGGGTTTTAACTAACGGATCATTTATATTCCTTACTTTAATGTATTGTCTTATATTTAAAGTACGTTTATTGACAAGGCCGTAAATATTCCGCACAAAATGGCGTGTAGGTAATGGTAATGTAAGGCTAGTGTCAATTACGCGAGTTTTAAGCAGGGGCGGACGTGTGGTACGCCATAATTCAGAAAATTTTCTCAACCGCCAGTGATTGTTCGTCCATTCAGCTTTTATAAAATCAACTTCGTATTTTAATAAATTTACGGGGGTAGTTTATTAAGTATTTTTGTGGTTCTTCTCTCTACTTTAATTAGTAGGTACTCTAATTGTTACGCATCACCTCATAGATTATGACTATTTCAAAGAGGAGTCGCGGTCAATTTGAGACCCGAACAGAATCTTCTTAGCTTAGGCCTCCAATTATTTGCACCAAAAGAATCCAAAGAATGAATTAACAAATTAATTAATTCATTCTGGGTACAAAATGGAATAATTTAACATGAGCACGTAATTTGGGCTCGATTAAACACAAAACTAACCATTTACAGCTGAAGCAAATTTATTCGACATAAATCGATCAAATAAGCTGAAAGAAAACTAGGCGCTCAGGGCCGGATAACACATGTACTATGCAACAAGCGATCGATTAAACAAGTTAAATTTAAATTAAAGTTTTAATTATCGTAAGTGAAGTAGTCCTTATCATCTTGTTATAATTGCGCAATTCAACAAACAGACGCACTAACAAATAATACAAAAACCAAGCGAATGATGCTTCGGAACTTTGTCTTCACATAAAACTCGATTTAGACGACACTGACTTCGTTGTAATTACAATTATAGTGCCCTTGGAAAAACTCCCTTTAACTGGATAACGTGAAGATCTTAAAGAAAGGCTTCTCTTCAGCAACAAACGCTCAATAACCACGGCACTGCAACTAAACATCTTCTTGAACGCCTCCGCTTAACTCGACTTAACTTTCACTTTGGTCACGACGTAAAGAAAATTCTTTAAACAATCTAGCTTTCTTCTACACAACTGCAATTAAACAAGATAGACTGCCCTTTCAAATACCTACAGCAATACATCAAAACAAACGGCTACGTTTCAAACGTCCACCATTTAACATCCTCCTCCACAATTTAAAACAATTTCCCTTTCTTTTCAACTTCCCCCAGTCGCCTCCACTGTCATAACAAATTAATGCATTGTTGAACGATAAACCGCACGTGTGTTTTCTTATCTTACAACTAATCTTACACCATAACAAAACTTATTATCTACGACCGGAGATAAACCATTTACAAATCCAATGCAATTATTTCCAGATGTTTAAATCTAGACTTTTAACACGTAATAAAATTGACCAATAATATTTGATTATTTAAACAATTAATAATTCGGATACAAAACATTGTATGTAAATTGCCCTCGAATTCAACTAAATATGATCGAATCTTGTGTCCAAATTACAACCGACTTTCAACATTAAAAATAGTTGAAATGCACATACAGGGTGTTGCATCGTTATTTATTTATTTATTTATTGTCCCTCTGGTTCTAGGCCCTCAACAGGCTTACGCCCAATTACAGAGTGACCCTCATAACGCTTTTTAGAGGTGAGGTAGAGGTTATTGCAGATGCCGAAGCCAAATAAAACGTCCGCTTGGCGTAGTTGACAAGTAAATTTAACTATCTATATATTTTCTAAAGTGAAATTTTTAGGAGTTGTTTAGGTATTGTCCAGGCCTTACCTATAAATATGTAACAACTGGTCAAAACATTTATACAAGGTGCTCAATAATTTATTCAAATTAATGTTTCTTCATCGATGGAATCTACACTGAAAACTAAAGACGGTTTGTAATCAGAGACATTGGAGTGGTGGGAGATGGCGTATCAAGGTGCGCGAAGAGGCTAATCAAGCAGCCGCCATTTTTATACACTTTGGAAGCGCGAAATTCAAATTTCAATCAACACATTCTGGGATAAATAAAACTAATGGCTCATAATAACATATTATTTATTGGTGATTGAATAAAATTAATTTAGTGAGCTGTTGCCGCACTAGAGGCCCAGACATTTTTTGTGTATATCTGCGACCTAAACTGAAAATTCGTATTTTTAAATAATTTTTTATTATTAATTTAATAAGCAGGAATTTGTGATTTTCTTCACTGAAGGCGAAGCATGAAAAATGGTGGTCCAATTCTTCAAACAAGTTATACTCATATGTTTTTTGAGCGACAGCAACCATGAAAGTGGCTATCCGAAATCATGTTATTCTCTTTTAAGCTCTTAATTATTGCCTGAAGCGAAGTGACTTTCTTGTTCAAATTTTTTATTTGTTTCTTAGCTTTATAAAGCTTTCTGCGGGATTTTAGTTGTTGTTCTCTCAAGTTTCGGAATTTTTCATTCAGTATTCCAGGCGTAATGCTATAATAATTGGAATAAGAAACTTGAATAATCTCAAAGTAATCTAATATAGTAATTTATTTATCAAGGACGAAAAGTGAATTTTCAAAGTACGAACAAGTTGAAATGGCTAGTGAGTACTTTTAAAAACACTTTTCGTTCGCGGTAAATACAAAATTTTATTTCATCCTGTAAAATTAATAAGAAAAATGATATTTCAATTTTGTGCAAATTATTCGTAATAATTAAGTAAGCGGTAACCAATGTCACATTTCCTTAGCGATGAAAAAAAAAGTAATTAAAGTCAACATTAAAATACTAGGACTTTAATAATCAACATTAAAGTACTAGAACTTTAAAGATGTCCTTTTTGTACTATAAATAGTCCAAAAAAATTAATTTTTGAACCCAGGATGAAATAAAACATGTTCTTTTTTCGAGGTTCTTGGGAGAACTCTCCAAAAATTGTGATCAAGGTGTCAATGAGTAATTGAATTCAGAATTTCTGAAAAAAACACAAGTTGTAGTCAGTTTCATCAAAATGGCAATAAATCCCTGCTTATTAGGCTATAGAACAAAACCCAGTTGGAAAAATAATCCGCATTTTAAACTCAATATGAAAAAATAATTTCAAAATATTCGGAAGTCCCTCCTCTTGAATTATATTCTAACCACATTTGGAATTCCACAATAATTCCGAAACAATTCGCTATAATGTAGTCCCCCTTTTTTCTTTACTAATAGTTTGGATCTTTTTTCCAAAAAGTTAAGATCCTGAATTAAACGACACCCCGATCATAATTTTCGTAAAGTTTTATAGAAATAATACATGTTAACTAAGCTAAAGCACTTACTTATATGAATGATCTCTTTGAACAATTAAAATTTTACGTCTTCTTTTCCTACTAGCGTTAGAACTGCTACCGGTTGACGATGAGAATCTATTTATTCTACGATAAAATTAAAAATACATCTATTAATAATAAACTTTCGCGCTATTCGACATACTTACTCGGAAATTTGCCCAACTCCAGAAGTCGATGCCCTCGAAGAATCAATTGAAAATTGCAAGGTATTCGAAGACGAAAGGCCTTCTTTCTCTCTTCGTGAAGGTGTTGATGATAAACGTAATGATGGAACAGCGGAGGGAACCAAGTATTTTTTACCATTTTTTATAATAAAACAGTTTCTTTCGAAATGTTTGGAGCCAATTAGTTTATACTTGGTGGATTCCAAGTCTAATAAATTATCTTTGCCCAAAATATGGAGCCATTGTTCGAGCTTGCCGGAGTCTCGAGGTAACCTAAAATCAAATGAAATAAACTAATACAATTACTAACAAGTATTGAAGAATTGGAAAGTTACGTCATTTCTCAATTATTAACTATGTGATTACCAAGTAAACGGTAAGGTTTTGAGTCAAAAAATCCGATTTTAAGCACGTGTTTCTTACCTGTGGAACGTTACACCTTCTGGCTTGAAACGCCGAATATTTTTGCAGCTTTCCACTGTACAAGTCATTTCTAAACACTTTAGAGAGCACCAGCACTCGACACTGTGAACTACGAAAGAATAAAGCCGAAATAAACGAAATTTTCCGGGAATTATTTTGAGGTTAAGTTGCTCTTGAACGTCAAATTTCAAATCACACGGAGAAACTGACAGAAACAGTGTAAAAATGGCGGCTTCAGTTGCGTCTCCCAAATTATTGGATGCGCACTTGTCGTTCCTCCATCTCCCACCACTCCAATGTCTCTGTTTGTAATTCCATTCCTATATCTAAAATGACCAGTTTTTGTAGAAATGAAAATGTGTGCATATATTATAAATGTTTAATTATTAGTTTGCGTTTGTTTAAGAAACCCCGAACACATATGTATAACATTTCAACATGGATAGTGTAACGGGTGGCCGCTTTAGCCGTTTTTTGTTAAAGTAATTTTTCGAATTTATATTTTGGTAAGTATACGAGGATTTACACATATACAGCTTTGTAGCGAAGAGAAATAAAAGTATGTCTGGAAACAAAAGGCGATGAATTTTCAAAAAAAGATATCTGGGGAGGATGAAAGAGGCGTGTATGCGGGAGGATGAGATAAGGTTGAACTTTAAAAAAAAGCAAGCACGTACTCCTTGAGTGCGAAAAGGGTGGTTATTCTGCGTATTGGCGAAAAGTTAGTGATTAAAATTCAAGAGTCGCCAGAGAGACGAGGTAAATTCGATCTCCGTTTGGAGAAAATTTAATCAAGTAACAGAAAAGTGTTCCCGAGTTTTATTTTGAGTGGGAAATTCCAATTAAGAACGCCGCTGCTACTTATTCAACCGCGTATTTAAGAACGCACCTTTAAGGCGCCTATGAACTGAATCTGAAATGACCTATAAAAGGACAAAATAGTTTATAAAGGATACGGTTTTACAGTTGCTTTGGAAATTAGGTCGATGTTGGATATTGTAGGAAATATAGTACACATTAATCCTACGGATTTTTATTTTCGATATTTATCATATTTTTTGAAATAATTAGAGTCGTTGATAAAACGAATTTAAAGGATAACTGGAGTTCTATTTTCGCGATGAACATGGTTGTTGGCGATTTATAATCTGCTAATAAAGCACTTTAATCCTACGGATAGCAATTTTTTTCATCTTTTATAGAAAAGCGACAAATTGGTAAAAAGATTTGGGTGACGTCACGAATTTTTCAGTGATTTAAATCGAAGTTAGGCAGCTTAGATTGCACCTCATACCTTCCGGCGAAATTGACTGTTGCTTTTGTACCTCGCTAATTATATGGTAATTAGATGATTAAATATGCATTATGACACAAATAAAGGGGAAATTCCTTTAAATATACACCTTTTTACCATCTTGTCGAGTTTCTTGTGGCTTATACTTTCATTGCGGGTATCTATAACTTTTTATTTTTTCCGCTGTTTTTTAATCCTACTGACCCCTCGTTCGCACGGCACATATGTACGGCAAAATGACCGAAACGTAATTTTGACCGAATGGAACGCAGTATAATCTGCTAACAAAGTCCACTATTCGTACGGATAGCTATTTTTTCATCTTTTATAGAAAAGGTCCAACTTTGAAAAAAGATTTGGGTGATTTAATCACTTTCGCAGTTCCTTTTATCAATAGCGGTTCCGCTTTAACACTTTTTAGACTTTCTATGAAAATTAAATTCATTTTAGGCACGTAAATAACAAATAGGTAATTTGATCAATAATGATCATAGTAAATACCGAGCAACGAATTTATTGCGATAAATCTTTATTTTGAATATAAAACATGCAGGGATACGTCTCACAACAACAGTGGAGGGACTCATAAGTATCAGGAAAAGATGATTTTAAAAAATAGACAAAGAAATGTTATACTTTTATATACAATATACAAATATTTACAATAAGAAAAGATACTTTATTAAATAATTAATGCATAGTGTTGCACCTCCCCCTCAACTCATGTAAATTGTTCTCAGGTCTTGTCCTCTACTTCTTCGTGGATCTACCAATTCCGGGAGTGTACGAAATTCTCACGGGACTACTTAATACTAATTACTATACTAAATTTTATTTTGCATTTTTGGATATTACAATTAAATTATGTGAATAGTAAGTTAGAATGTTATTATTCTGACATTGCAAAATAAAAACCTAATACGTTATGCGGGACAGTATGTTTACTCTGGCTTTCCTGCGGCCGACATTCCATAGTAACGGATACCCCATTACGCAATCATAATTATTATCTATCGACTATATTTACTGTGTCCTATTTTTTAAATACGTTTATCTCTGAGATACAGCGTGGAAACGAAAAGTTTGATTTTTTGACACGTGATCATATGTTACTACCCATGTAATATAAATTTTAGATCTTTTTGCGTAGAATCCTGTGGCGTAATCAATTGGACCACCGTTTCTGAGATTTGACCCAAAATAGGTATCTTTTAAATGGAACGCCCTATATCTATAACATAATTTTTTTTTCATTCTTTATCCTGATTACAATTATGTATCAGCATTATTGACTGGTATTAATAGTTTGCCTTAGTTACCATGGATATAATAAAAAAACCATAATCTCTATTTAATCTGCTATTTGTATTTCAAACAGTAAAAACTTACGTTTTTATTCATTTTCATGGGTAAAATTGAAAAATTTATATAGGTTGTGTAATTAGGACAAAGAAAGCAAACAACTGATTTTATGAAACATACGGTGTTTAAAAAACACCAACTTCGGATCAAATCTCAGAGTGGTCCAAAACTTTTTTTACTAGTCCACTAGATTCTACGTAAAAATATCTAAAACTGATAGTTATTACCTTTCTTCTATTTTGCATGGGTAGCAAGCAGAGTTGGACTGGGTCACCTGGGTCACTAAATTAAACTGGGTCACTGGGTCGCTGGGTCACGTCATACTCTTTTCAGTTAGACCCAGTGACCCAGTTGACCCAGTGACCCAGTTTGACCCAGTGACCCAACTTGACCCAGTTTGACCCAGTGACCCAACTTGACCCAGTTTGACCCAGTGACCCAGTTTGACCCAGCGAAATTTCACCCGGGGACCCAATTCGACCCAGTCACCTAGTTTGATTGAATAACGCAGTTAAGTCAGTGCCCTCGGTTCAAGTGTACAGATTATGCAATAAATGAAATGCTGGTTTGTTGAAAATAATACTCGATTGCTTGACAACTGCCATTTCTGTGATGTTTGCTTTAATACTGCCGTAAAAAACTTTCCATGTCCCGAATTGTATTAGAATAATGTTATTTCTTTGCTTCAGGGCTTTCCAGTTTGCTTACAGGTGTTCATTCACATTTAATTTTTTTCTACTAGTTAGCTTAATCCAAATAAATCTTTTCTCTAAATACTTTCATTGACTACTTGACTACAAACTATAAACAAATGCATTTGATTTTTTTAGGTATTAGTTCTCTTGAATGAAATTGGGCTACGTGCTTGTTGCCGAATATTATTGAGGAAGTTTTTTTTTTAAATTAAAAGTTACTTGAAATTGTTTTGGATGATACCATTGAATAAAAATAGTGTTTTTATTCAATGATGATACCTAACAATAATTTAATTACTGGGCTACCGGGTCAGGACGGGTCACTGAGTAAAGCTGGGTCAAGATGGGTCACTGGGTCAAGCTGGGTCACCGGGTCAAGCTGGGTCACCGGGTCAAACTGGGTCAAGCTGGGTCACCGGATCAAGCTGGGTCACTGGGTCAAACTGGGTCACCGGGTCAAGCTGGGTCACTGGGTCAAACTGGGTCACCGGGTCAAGCTGGGTCACCGGGTCAAACTGGGTCACCGGGTCAACTGGGTCACCGGGTCACCGGGTCACTGGGTCACCGGGTCAGTAAACTAACTGGGTCACCGGGTCACTGGGTCACTCTATGCTTGACCCAGTCCAACTCTGGTAGCAAGATATGATAACATCACAAAACCTAAAACGTTTCGCTTTCCTCCTGTATATCAACAAACGTAACTAGATTGATTCGGTTGGTTTCTGGTGTCTCAATCTAAATTGGACACCGACCAAATTTTCATATATTTTATAATTATGAGGTACCTAACCATCGGCCTCATTTACAATCGCCGGTAATAATAGTGCACCATATGCAAAATAATATTGCTTTAGAGAAAAATATCCATACTTGAAAAACTCAAAATCCTTTGAATAAACACTAAACAGGAAAATACGTAAACTAATAGTATTTTAATTACCATGCAATAAATAAACAAGATGAATTTATTAATATCAATAGAAAAGCTCATTAGGCAAGTGTTATTAGGCTCCTTGCATTTATAATTAAATCCATTGAAAGGTTATAAATAAAGAGACACCAAATAGACTGGGACAAATTCAATCATCTCTTTCTACTTGTAACATGCTCTTTTGAAGAGGTTAGGCAACTTTACACACTCCGTTTAGCACAACAAATTTACTTCAGAGGCGCCTTAAGAAACGGTTCGTAATTAAAATTTGTAAGTTAGCGGGGTTTGTAGTAACGTCATATTTTACGAATGATAAAACGAGGGAACATTTTCTGATTGGAAACGCGCTCTTCACATACAAAAGGGAAAAATCCTGTATTGTATTTTATTAATTGATTTGATAAGAATCAGATCCAAGCAAAAGATTTTGGATATTTTGTTTCAGTGATTCGGAATTTTGGTTACATTACCATTCCTTTGGTTTGACTGATATTTTGTTTAGCAATGAGAATGAGTTGTATATTTTCACAGAAGAATGTACAATATTGTACAATGTACCAATAATTTGTTATATGGTAAAAGTAAAATTTCTAAATAAGAACCAAATTTAGCAGGACCACGTGATCACGCATGCGTCAAGATTCTGCTTGTTTGAAGTGCCAGAGCTATAAGCTACCGAATGCAATAAGAACGAACTTAATATTTTGAAAACTGTAGTTAAGGCCTCGGACGGACGGGCAGACGAAGAAAGTCACCATAATAGCGTCTCTCAACATGAGTTGGAAAATGCGTTAAAAATACTAACCCATATTCATAGTACCTCTACCTATCTTTCTTAATTACTTGCGTCAATAAGGTAATCTCCTATAATGAGTAAACGAGAGGGTAAGTTCTAAAACTTGGTTGATACGTTAGGTACCTACCTACGTTTGGAAGATCCTTTGTACCCTGTAATGATGATGTTTTGTTTGGTCATAAGGGAGAATATGTCCTAACAATACCACAAAAAAATCAAATTCTAAAGCACGCTGAATTAATGAACGATTTTGTTTTATTTAAAACATAATGGCGCGCCAGAAGTACAGCGTCCTGTGTGGAATTTCCAAGGACGCTGTCAGAAAACTTCCATTTCCCCAGCCTTCTGATTTACGCAATCAGCGCATAAAAACCATTTATGGTTCTAATTTGTTTTTTTTCGATCGCAGTTTCTATAAATTGTTAATTAATTAGTCAATTCGTAGATTCAACCGTGCGTCGCCACCTAGTAAATGAGACGTTTGTAAAACGTTCAAGATACATTTTCTGATTAAAGTAATTATTTTTGGGGGATAAATTATTTACATATTAAAACTAAAGTAGCGGACACGTGCATTGCGATAAATTTTGCACTCAATCCCATGCTTGAGAGAAGGACATTTGCATAAATGTCTACACTCCTTAATCTTTATGTTTTATTTATTAGTTTGCAGTATATTGCTATTTAAGTTACAGAATTAATCGATTTTTTTATTACAGGAAAATACATGGAAATTGTCAACCAAACATTCTAAGCGAATCTATTTAATCATTCATTACAAACTGTAGAAACAGTGGTCGAAGTGGCGGAAAAGAAGCAGGGGTGAGACTTTCAAGTAGCAACCCCTGCCTATTTCCTTAAATCGTAAGAGAGTTTTAATTATTGCTCAAAATTGGTTGCCATACATCCACATACTCCTCCAATTCGACTCACGTGTAGACGAAAGAAGTACTCAAACAACAGGGTGAGAAAAAAACCGTAAGAACCCACACAATTTTTGAAAAGGGATTTGAACGCAGTCGACGAGGCAGTCAACGTACCAAAAAATATTAGTGGAAAGGCTGTGACTGATGATGTTACAAAAAGTATCATTGTTTGCCCAAGGGATTAAAAAAACTGTTCTTTGATGAAGACACGTGATTGTGATGGACGAAATAGCGAAGGGGATACGTCGATAGATTTTCAAAAAAAATAACTAGCATCAATGGGTTACAATACGAGACCTGTTCAAAAAATGGAATGACACCCATCTCGGGACTTAAACCTTTTCCATCAATCAAAACTAATTTTTCCGGCCAATCAGAACGCTTGAGCTTGACATCTATAAATTTACTCCGCGTGGAGTAATTTCCCGTTGAATCAGCAGATCTCACTACAGGCTCGATAACCACATCTACAAAATCTTCCTCAAGGAAACGCGTTAATCCCACGACTCATTGGCGCCTTAAACTTTCTTAAGCACTTAAAAAGTGAGGACCACGTTCAGGAGCCCACGTAAAAACAGCATCTTAGCAGCATGCATGCACATTTGCACAATCAAACGATGAGATATAATTTTTAAAAAATCAAAAACATTTAATGTCAGAGTTGTTAATTGGGCACCGCTGTTGGGCGACAATTGTAACAGTAGTCCTCGCTCGTCTTAATAATTTTGATTTAACTTTCAAATCATATAATAAATACTGTCAAATTCTTGTAATATTATGCCGTCGGCTAGCTCAATATTAGGAAAATTTTAAACAAATTCTTTCAAGCGGAATTGGCCATTTTCTCTATCACTGAAAAATTTAACACGTCGTATCCATAAACATATGCTCATATGGCTAACTTGCCTCTTACAACATGCAGTGCCCTCTGCGGTAGGTTTGCTGTTTCCCGCCCCGATACGGCTAAATATCAGGACAACACACTACAAAATATCAATATACCTACAAAAAATTAAATAAAAAATCTAATTAAATAAGTGAGTTAACGGGCTACCGTTACAGTTTCCCGGTATCTTTAATAATGGGGTGATGATTTCACTCTTGAGCATTGTGAATCTTTTTTGTAGACACAGTAAAGCCTCTACTTATTAAGTTCACTTTACTTCGATAGTAGCTAAGAAAAAAGTAAGTTCCAGTTCCAGTTGTAAATAGAACCTCTAAAGTCTACTAAAAAAATAAAGGACTAAGCCGCATTTTTCATCGAAATTTAAAATTTTTACAAAAAAATTATACAGAATATTTTCTTTGGCCTTCTACAATCTCTTTAGATGAAATTTTCTTCCTCTCTTAAATCTTTAACCTTTTTTAAATGTTCGAAATATTTTATATAATATTTAAATAAAATCAATTGATACCAAAAAAAAAGAAAAATAAATAAATATACAAATAAAAAAAAATTCCACGTAGTTCTCATTTCCAAAAGTAGTCTTGTAGTCTTCAAGTTTTGAATTGGAATTGGGAATCAAGAATGAAAATGTAAAATTAAACAAGTTAAAAAGTAATCGTAAACGATTTACATAAAGCGCATTTCCACTTGCATTCATTTCCCATTTGTAAGATGCAACTTCTGTTAAAATCGTAAAAATCCGGCCACAAATATGAAAGATAGCGTTGCACATGGGCAATCCATTTTTGACGTGCTACTTCAATTTCAGTTTATGAGAAGAATTTCATTTCAATGCTTTTCTAAATAAGAAAGTTGGAACTGCGCATGCGCAAACCTAAATTTTAAAACTAATGTTAGATTTTCCTTTGTTCCAAGCGCCTAAGTATCAAATTTCACTTAAATGCTTCCATAGATAAAAAAGTTGGCACTGCGCATGCGCAAAATAAAATTTTGAAACTGGCGTTAGATTTTCCTTTATTCCAAGTGCCTATGTATCAAATTTCATTTAAATTCTTCCATAAATAAAAAAGTTGGCACTGCGCATGCGCAAAACCAAATTTTGAAATTGGCGTTTGATTTTCCTTTATCCCAAGTGCCTATGTATCAAATTTCGTTTAAATTCTTCCATAAATAAAAAAGTTGGCACTGCGCATGCGCAAAACCAAATTTTGAAATTGGCGTTTGATTTTCCTTTATTTCAAGTGCCTATGTATCAAATTTCATTCAAATACTTTTATAAGTAAAAAAGTTTGCAATTCGGTTTATAAATGGTCGAGATGCGAAAAGGGCACTGTGAATTTGGAATCGATTCGATTCAACTTTTGGCATTGCGTATTATATGGCTAAAGCTATGCCCATATTGAATTTCATGCAATTCAGTTCATAACTAACGGAGATGTAAAAGCGATCGAACATTTCTAAACAAAGTTATCGTTCACACGGACAGATAGATGGACAGACAGACAAAGGAACAGACGGACAGACCAACAGGCAGACGACAGATAGCAATGCAAAATTATAAACGATCTCTAGGATCGTTAATAAACGGCAAAAGTGTAAAATTATGGAACATGTAAAAAACGGTTTTTTGTTTTTTTTACAATAACTTTTTTTGTAAGCGGTACAGAAAAAATTCCTTCCTTGGTACAAGACTCGACACCATAACGAACCAAATAGCGAAAAAAGTAGAACAATAGCTCTTAAGATAAAGAACTAGTAGCGTCGCAAAACGAGCGGACGGACGGACGGACGGACGGACGGACAGCCGGCCGGACGGACGGACGGGCGGACAAAGTGGCCACAATAGCGCTTTTTTTTATTTTTGTGGAAATGCGCTAAAAACAGAATGAAAAAATAGAGCATCTAGAAAAGAAGTGACCACGGAGTAAAGAAAACGGAGAATGAAACCGACTCACATCGTAAGGACCAAATTTGAACAATCTTAAGAAATAATATATAAGTGAAGATAAAATTAGAATCAGCATCAACCAAACTCAACAAGTACGACACGGAAATATTAAACCATAAAACCTTGGAGGAACAGAAATATCCATTATGCAGGATTACCCCAAAGGAAGATGGTCATCATTCTCTCTTGAAGTATTTACAACAAATTAATAATTAATGGAGAAGAATATGAGATCAAAGATCTTCAGGAGGAGCAGGCAGCAGAAGAAAGCGGACATCAAGATATGAGGAAGAAGGCGTACGGTGAGCCAAAGGGCGCCACAAAATACCATAGCGAAAAGGGCCACCAGCACGATAGCTTTGTCAAAAAATAAAGAAATCAGGGCTAGGCTATGAAACAAGGGACAAGCCGAGGAAAAATCGGGCATAGAGTAGGAAAATTATCGGAAATGGATAGTAGAAGGTGTACTAAAACAAGCAACAATTGTCAGGAACGGAAGGGACGGAAAGTATAATGGAAGAGTGGCAAAGAAATGTGGAGTGGGGAGATTAACAAATAAAGAAAACAGACATCATGGTGTGGAGCAACAAAATGAAAGAGCAAGTCAGCAGGAAAAAACCGCCATGGAGGCATTAGCTGAGCACTAGAATGGAAGCAAACTATGGCGAACACAAACAACAACGAAGATTGGTGAAGGAGCTGATACTGAAAGAAAAACAGGAAACGTGGAGGGAATTTGTTGACAAAATTGAAAGCAAGAGTGAAGGTAACTAAAAAAACACCGAGAAAAGGTGGGAGCAAGCACTGCCACCATAAAGAACAAAGCAGGAGTGATTTTGACAGAAGAGTTAGGTGGAGGGGTATTTTGAGGAGCTATTAAATGAACTGAATGGTAATGAGCAACAGGAAGAAATTAAAACATACGGAAATGACGGCGATATAACGAAGAAGGAGATAATGGAAGGAATTATAAGTTTAAAAACAGGGAAAGCACCAAGACATGACAAAATAACGACTGAAATGGCGGAAGTAATGGAGGAAGAGAGAATACAGCTACTAGGAAACATTCTTAATACAGCATGGAAAGAAGATTGCATACAGGGCCGGCTCAAGGCAAAAGTTACGTGTAAGCAAGCACTAAAATTTGCGCCTCTGTCCGCCTGGCTAAAGCCTGAATAATGGGAACTTTTGGCAAGCATGTTTTTAAAAACGAAAAAAGTTTTTGCCTTAAGGCCAGTAACTTTAGCGCATTTTCCATGAATTCATCAGTACTTCCGGACAGGTCATACAACGGACTGTTTGTGTGTACAAAGGAAAATAAGTTATGGCTCTTATAAATAAGAAACTTAAAATTGCGTAGTAGTTTAAAGTATGCGATATGTTTGCCTTTACTAGAATAATCTCTGGTTAACATTAAAAAAAATCCCTATAAATTAAGAAAGTTGACATTGCGTAGTCTGCGCATGCGCCGGTCTGAATTTTGCCATATGCGATATGCTTGTCTTTACTAGAAACATCTGTGGTTAAAATTTTAAAGAAATATCCATAAATATGAAAGCACTCGTCAAAATAAGAAAAAAATGCAAATATGTGCGTGGTCTAAATGACGCCATTTTTGTTATACAGGGTGGCAAAGTTTCAACTTTGTTCTCGTATTTTCTCTTATGTTCTGGGATAATTTGTTTCAAATTTGATAGATCAATTATTTTTTAGAATCTCTACAATAAAGTATCAAAATAGTTGGTCGCATTATACAGGGTGTTGCATTTTCTTCGTTTATGATTTATTGTGATGGGCTAAAATTGGAATAAGTTGCATTTATATCCATACGCTGTTTTCGGTAAAAAAGGGATTACTGATAATATATAGGGTATGTATAGTCTAGCCCCTTCGAAATAAAGTACCTAATACGTTTCTTTTGGTGTTATTTTTCTAAGAGTAAATTTATTTGCAATTGCAAAACCACAAATTTCGTGATATTTTACTTGAAATGAGAACGTAAAACTAGGAATTCACAATTCTTTAGATAAATTGCGAAACCACAATTTCACCACAGTCTACCACATTTATGCGGTTACGAGATCTCGTATTTTGAACAAACTCGCCAGAGGACTTTCAAAATACTCAAAATCTGCTCTTCCAATAATGTCAGTCGATTATGCTGTTTTGCAATAGTCTTGAAAAATTCGGAAAGATGACTAAAAAAAAAGTCCCATTTTGAATCTTTGATAACTTCGAATTCGATAGTTGGAATGGAAAAGGTCGAAAGAGGACAAGAGCATGAGAGTAAATCGGATCAAAAAATAAACATAATTATTCATGTTTAATTTTAATAAGGCAGGTTAAGTATTTTAATATCCTGTTTCGCAAATAAGTAGGTATTATAAGTTAGCAACCTTTGAACGTTCATCTACCATTAAATAAAGAATATATAATAAATAAATAAATAAAGATATGTACTGCTAGCAATCGTAATGAAGATTTTTCAAATGTTACACTTGTATATTTCACAGTGGATGCCACTATTCATAAATGATCCGTGAGGGTGCCATTGACAAATGGAATTAGGGCACGAGGTGTGTTTCAAGTTTATACCTACTCGTAATTAAGGCCCAACGTGTTTATTTCTTTTTTTAATGACGAGTAAATTTTTTCGGACAATGGCACCTGTTACGATACTCATTCAAAAAAATATATCACAAGAACTTCCTGTTATTCTCGTTATATTTAACAATATAAAATTGTAGGACCAGTTTTCTGTATAACTTCCACTATATTTGGAGACATGTTGCTGCTAACTACAATTAGTTTTATCTTTATGGTTATTTCTAATTGCAGTTGGTAATAATTTAAATATATACGGTACGTCGTAATGTTAACATAAAAAAGAAATTAGAAGTTCGTTGAGAGTCTTAAAACCCGGGTAGGTATACGTGATTATTATGAAATCTGTTTATTTGGGGTTGTACATACTGTCAAGATAGCCCGGTGCTTCGCCGTCTTCGCCGGACATCCGCAGTTCTCACGAGGTGTATAGCATGTGTCACCAGTCTAACTCGTATGTCCAGTTTTGGTCAGTCCGTTAAGGTTAGACAATCCAGGGCCAAGGGTCAACTTGCTAATGTAAGGGTCACTTTAATGTGTAAAGGGGTAATTCCCACGACTGCCCTTTGTCCGGCTCACATAAACGAGGTAGTTTCTATCCAGTAAAAGAGTTAAGCAATGGTCAAGTGAATTTCCATAGTGTTCGTAAAATGGGGTGCTTTGAAGATGCGCTATGTATAAAAAATATATCTTTTATACTGACCGGTTCTGGACTGTCGTTTGCATATACGCGAAGGGTTATATTTTTTTAGTTTCACTTTTAAAGACGTCACGCAATCGAAATTTGTATTTGTTCGTCTTTAAAGTTTAACGACTAAAATACTGTATACACTCGTGCGATGCCAATAATGGACATGCTTGCACGTGCATGATGGTGGTTGCGCTGAAGACTTATTTATATTTAATCGCCTATGCAGTATGTTTGTATAAGATTTGCTTACTGTCAAACTGAAATTTTGAAAAAGTGAAAGATCAGAATAATTATCCCGCAGACGAGAAACCGCAAGCGCGACGGTTTTATTACCCCATCAAAAACCCTTTTTATATAAACGAATTTAGCTTTAATGTAAAGGGATTAAAAAAGTAGGTAGCCGAAAACCGGATTTTTTAAATATTTCACGTTTAGAGGTTGCTCTAACTAAAACTTCCCCGTTTATTACGTAACTCGAGATAAACGGCACCGCATTTACACCAGGAAATGAAGAGCAAGTGGCCATTATAACGTTGTTGGTTTTACAAACAAGCTTGTTGTAATTATAATAAACATTGCGACGGTAATTATTGTCTACATTATGTTACACAAATCATAAAATTTGTTTATTGTCAACATCCCATCACAATTCATGGCACGTATACTGTAAACCGTGTTCCTTCTTTCCGGTATTGTACCGTATTTCAAATTGGCAGTGTTCTGGACCAAATTGAGACAACTCAAATTCGTTCTGCGAACTGCCAAATTGGTCCAACTCCAGTGTCTCTGGGCCCTTTTTGTTATTTCTAAGTAAACAACAGAGTGAATTTAACCAACTTAAATTTGAAGTGTCTCCCGATTGTATCTTTAAAAGTGTCGAAGAGTCCGTGCTGTGGTGACCTTAAGGTGACCCAAGTTATCGTCTCATCTTCTTCACATTCTTACAACATATCGCGTGCTGTTGACTATAACAGCTATACACTTACTTGGGATGGATAACTACAAGGAATTCTGTCGTGAAATTTTATTACGTATCTGTTGCACAAAAATGGCTGAATTACCCACTTTTTGTGATGATTCTTCTTACATGCAGTTGACATTCCTTAAATGCAATTATGGATACCAATTATTTGAATTTCTTTTGTCGACGCTTAAACGGAAATTCTGACAGTGTATCATTATTTTAATCGCTTAGTTATATCGATAGCTGAGATTTCATGCAAGGAGAATAGAGACCCTTCAGAAATCACTGCTGAGTGCTGGTGGCCAATCTAGAGCAATTCGCTAAATTAAAATTAATTACTACACCCAAAAATCGCCAAACTCCCCATTCATTCAATTAATACCTACATGCACATGGGCTTGTCTACTGAACTTCAAGCCGATACCAAACACGTCGGCATTAAAAGATTGGTACAACTTACGTACTGATTACTGAATTATGTTCCGTCCATAGTAACGACCAATCGTATATTTCTAGTAAAGCTATTCGATTCCATTTATTTCGAGTGAACGGCCCAAAGTAAATGTAACCTTTCTCTTTTTGGAGATCAGTTCTCACGTAGCGCATACCAAATTGAAACTGAAATCCATTGTCAAAAATCATGAAAAAAATCTTGTCCAGATTATTTTGCGCATTTATGAGTTTACCATGTTTTTCGAAACTTTCAGATGAATGGATTATAAACAAGTATAAATTGTGCACAACTCTTGTGCAGATAAAGCGCATTTTTTTTAACCGAAATAGCTTTTGTTTTGACATCACCAATGGATATATTTCTTTCAGACGTCTCAGTCGCCCTTTGTGAGTACCCTCTTCCGACAATCCGTTGTTGAGGTATATACCCGATCACGATAAGAGGTCGAGGAGGAGAGCTATGGTTGGTAGAAATTAATTGCTTTCGTTGAGACCTTTCATTAGAGTACCATGAAGGATAAAACTAGTTCCGCCCCCCCCCCTCCCCCTTCACCCCGTACTTTGGTAAGAGGACCCGCCCCAGGCCCCGTCGCTTACTGATCTCGAAAAAGAGTCGTAAGCAAAATCTGAGACCAATTGGTTGTCGTATGTAAAAGCTATGCACGTTTTACTTTCAAAAACAGCATCTCGGGAAATAATTCGTGGGGGGCACACCTTCAAGGTATAGGCTACCTACGGCAACAAATTCCAGGACTCTAGGACCATTCCCCTAGAAGTAGTTCAAAACGGTAGAAGTGGGTCCGGTCGTACACGGACAAAATGCAAACAATAGTACATTTTTTTAATTGTTAAAAAATGCGCAAAAAAAATGGATACAACGGTACGATGCTGCCAGTGACAGTTCTTATATAGACCCAAAATACCAAAAAGTAGTTTTTGACGGTAGATAATAAAGGTAGTACTGGTACGAAATCTAAGCTTGTGTAGAAACATTTTATTGTGTTTTTTAGAAGATAGGAACGGATGCAGAGTAGTGCTCCACAGCCTCGAAGACATCAGCACCATGAAATACATGCTAAAGACAATCAGGCTGTTTTTTTATTTCATAGGGCTGATCTGCGCTGAGCTATCTATATCCCGAAAAGGAGACCTCTACAGTCTGCATACTGTATATAAATTTTATGTGCAATGTCCTATACCTAAATTTAGTCGTTTTTGACGTATTTTCATTTTTTATGTCAAAAATGACCATTACCCCTATATCATATTTGCTGATTTTTTTAATTTAATTGGGACCGGTTTCCTTTTGGAACGAGTCCGGATTTAGAACACTGTGTTGGTAATTTGATAAATACATCAGGAGGTTCAAAAACTAACATTAAAAATAGAATTTAAAAAAAACCTTAAAACCAGGTTTTTTTAAACGGAAATCCCCTATTTTTGTAACTGTCTCTTATTGGGGATAAAAAAGTACCTTTAATTTTCGGTTTTCTAAGTCTTGGCTATTTAATAATCATTTTTGTATTGTAAAAATGCTATTAGTATACAGTTTTAGAATTTTTGTTAGTTGGCACTGACTCATCATGGGGGCGAAAACTGAAAATTTTTGGAATAAACTACTTTATACAAAGTTACCCTTATTCTTTGTACCGGGTGGCCAAACAAGAATTCCCGTCGGCCATATCTCAGAAACTAGTAGACATTGAGCTTTCGGGTAAAAAATTATGTAATAAACCAATAAATTGGATCTAAAAAAGCGGCAGGGCACCTCGGAGTGACCCTATGGATCATTGGATTTGACTCATTTACATGTTACATACGGTATATATGTCAACTGTGCAACGTTTAAACCTAATAGGTCATTGGGGTCATTGGATTTGACCCATTTTCAATAGGCTTGTTACATGTAGCATGCAGGTTAACTGTGCAAAATTTGAACCAAATCGGCGTCTGGCAGTGATCGTGTTCACGGACAGACGGACACCATCGACTCCCCTATAAAGCTTGCATCGCTTTGCTCTGTCGCTTAATAAAAGTGGGCAAGAGAAATTGCTGGAAATTATGTTCGAGTGTGTAAAACGACGACTAGGGGGTGCAACAGTCACGATCAAATATAAAATTTTAATTTTCTCCGGATTTTATCTAATAACGCGGTATCAAAGATGAGTTTTAATCCTGATGTAGTACCCATTTTTAATCTTGTGAACTAAAGTGGTGGGGAGAAATCAAATGTTTTTTAAAATAAATATTAATTTCTTAAGTTTGGCTTGGTCTCGTTTAAAAGAATTTTATTTGCCCTACCAACATCCTATTTCCTTTTATCATGGTAATTTTACGGTCGGCACTAGACGGCGTTAACTGAAATGCACCTAACTATGCAGGCTGATTCA
This sequence comes from Photinus pyralis, assembly GCF_008802855.1. NCBI lineage: Eukaryota > Metazoa > Arthropoda > Insecta > Coleoptera > Lampyridae > Photinus > Photinus pyralis. The sequence continues at coordinate 7,903,140 of NW_022170509.1, read as the reverse complement.
AATTCGAGGACCACCATGGGGATCTCGGGAACTGTAACAGATAGGTAGGTAGTTTAAATTTGGCAAAGGTGCGTATTTTGATGCTTAACAAGATGCAGTTTTGAAACTGAAAAAATTCCGACTACTTTCGGAGATCCGAAAAAACACGAAATTTTGCAAAATCGTTTTCATTTTTTACTGAAGTTATTTAAAAAGATATTTCGAAATAAATGACACATTATCGTGGCCCCAATAATACCAATTTAAAGTTTTGGTTGATTTTATTTAGAATTATTTACTTAATGATGTGTAATTTGGTTTAAATAATCGCCTTTAAAATTTTTTATTTTATTGTTCAGATAGCATTGCGTGAAATTTTGTGTTAAAGTTGTCTCATGTTATTTCCGGCCGTTGCGATAAGAGCGTTATCGCTACGTAGGCTAATTAGTTTCAAGATCAGCACGTGTTATCGCAGATGTTTTTTCGCCATAGGTGTCTAATTAATTCGAAGGCGCAATTGGAAGTGGAACAGAAAAGGAAATTGTTTTTTAACTAACAGAGAACGAAGGGTAGTCCAATTTTTTCCCAGAAAACTCGCAACACAGCCAGATATGTTAAGCCGACCTGTGTAGCTCAGATGAATTTGTAGGCTAGGAGTAACGCCCCTAAATATCAGTATACCGGGGGTATTCTCAGGCCGGTCCACGATCGGGAAATATTTCATGCGTAGATCAAACTTAATAGATTTGTATATTATATTATAAATAAGACAATAAATGTTGTGCAAAATCGCTGACTTGAAGAAACCACCACTAGGGATATGTTTCCAAGGGTTCAAAATTCCATTTATGACAGTTTGGGATGTCCATTAACCTAGCAGAGCAAGGTCAGCAGAACACAAACATATTGCATCATTAGGTGCTAATTAAGTGCCCTATTCCCGAATTAAATGCTCTTTTTTTTAAATTATGACATGTTCTGCCAGGTTCATATGAACTCAGCAGAACACTACCTTAAAAACACAAGAAAATGAAAAATGAACTAACTATAATTAGGTGCTAATTAAGTGCCCTATTCCTGAATTAAATGCTCCTTTTTTTTAAATTATGAACCTGGCAGAACATGAACTACAATTATAGTTAGTTCACTTTTAATTTTCTTCGTTTTTTGAGGTAGTGTTCTGCTGAGTTCATATGAACCTGGCAAAACATGTAGGTAATAATTTTAAAAAAAAGGAGCATTTAATTCAGGAATAGGGCACTTAATTAGCATCTAATTATGCAATATGTTTGATTGTGTTCTGCTGACCTTGCTCTGCTAGGTTCATGGACATCCGTTGGTCAGTTGGCAAAATCGAGGGAGGTTGACAATTTTTAAATTTATTGTATTGGTGCTTTCTCATTTGGTAGTAATAAATCTTAAAATTATCAAATATCGGGTTTTTATTTTGGGAATTATCTTTAAAATAAGGTGAAACCCGACAGGGATTGCAATTTAAAAATGTTGGCGTTATTACTTATTTCCCCTTAAAAACACTCCCCAGTGTGTGACAGTTTTAAAACATCCAAAAATTTATGGTTTTTCATCTTTCCAAAATACCTCAACCCATTTTAAACGACGCAATAAAATGTCATCAAAGTCGCTATTGTCTCATATTAATTAATAATCGTGACGTCACTGTTATGAAATAGATTTTGAATGCGCAACTGTCCCACTCGGACGCAAATGACCATGGCGAAAGTGTCCATCACTCTAAGAAATCATAAACACGAATTACAAAAACTTTTTTAGGCTCGCTGTTTATTACGATACGGTTCAAATTTTGACCACTCGAACCCAAATAGAAAAGTATTTAGTAGACGCCAACTAGGAGGTATAAAACACATTGTTTAAAATCAAAATTCAAAACAAAAGCCACCTCAAACTCAACTTCAAGAGTTTACGTGGATGCTGAACCAAAGACTAAAAGGCGAAATTAAATGGAAATGTAGGGCTGGGGGTAAAATACCGAAGAAACTCAAATATTGGTGCTGGAGGGTGGTTGCTGCCCATCGATCTATTACAAAAGCTTCTTTTGATGCTTTCTATCAACAAATTCTGTCTTTCTACTGCAAACTGTGTATTAGTCTTCGCGCGTCTTACAATTACAACGTCATTTATACGAAGTAAACTCATACATTGATCATATAGGTACCAAATTACCAAATTACTTCTTACATAATTTCCGCATTAAGTCAATTGAAAATGGATACGATTAAATAATTCTCATTCTTACAAATAAAACAGAACACTTCCTGTTTTGGAAGCTATTCCGTCAAATGAAAACTTATCGAAGAGAAAAATGGAAACTGGGTTAGCCGCAAATCAATGATATCCTAAATCGTGATCTAATCAAGTGCAACAGCTTATTTAGTAAATCCGCATTTTTTCATGTATACAACCGGAAAAACAAGTGCTCGTCTATTAACAGGAATAAGATAAATTTATTTAGCGGTTCACCCGGTTCGAAGACCAGTTAATCAAGTAAGTACCGAACTGCATTTGTAAACTATTTCAGAATGAAGCTTAGTCTTTGTAAGAAATCGCGTTGAATGGTTGTTTTTAGTCACCGTGATTCAAAATGGTTTCGATTTTTAATTGTTGCGAACCTTTCAGTACCGCGCGCCTATCTGTGCTTGTGCGCGATCTTTAAAAGTAGTTCTTTTAGTGACAGTTTGTTAACGTCATTTCAGCATTCACGTTATTGTGTAATGTGTTTTAGTGAAAGTTTGAAGAAAAGAACCTTGATTTCGGTTTTGGTTCTCCATACTCATCTAAACTCCCACATGACTCCAGAACTTTGTAGTTTTGCATCTGCCACGGGTTGTCCGTACATTTCCCATTTATGTTCTGATAAATTAAATAAAAAATGCATTACGTTATTTAACCTGATTTCTCTTTAGGTTTTTCCGTTATAAGCAATAAACGTAGGTAATTTACAACCGTTTCACCATCAATTCCCCAAAATCTATATGCTAATCCGACAGTCCAAAATAACGACAATTTTTTGCTTCAGAATTTTGCCATTATGATATTAACAGAAGTTTTCGCAACATTCGATGGGTGCTTAGTGAATTTGAACAGTTTGATATTGTTATAAAGATTCAATTCTACACTTTGAATCATGGCATTACTAAACAACGGGTAACAATTTTATTTTTACGCACCGAATACATTTTTATTGAACAATGTGCGATTTGGTATTACATAATTACGTACAATTTGGTGTAATAGCCGGATATTATTCGCTCATCTCAACGAAGGGGAAGAAACTAGCATAAGATCCCTCAGAAACACTAGAGAACTTCGCGTTGAATTAGCATTGAATTCTTAGCATCATCATAGGCAAGTCTTGTCGTAAGCTTAAAAAATGGGATCGCAAATACAAAATAAGTAGTTCAAACCTTTTTTTGTGAAAAACAAAAAAAGCGATGAGTTAATGGGTGTTTTCCGCCTGTGTGCGTTTTTAAAATGACACCCAAACTGATGTCAGTTATAATTTCTTTGTGTGCGTCGAAAACCGCCACCCCCGTGGTGATTGCTTAATAAGGGTGTACACTTTTGAGAGCGGAACAAACTTTAAGGCTCCTATGGAGTGCTATTTTTATTAACGATCCTCGAGATCATTTATAATTTTGTATTGCTGTCTGTCTGTCCGTCCGTCTGCATGTCCGTATGTGCACAATAACTTTGTGTAGAAACGTCCGATCGCTTTGAAAATTGATACACACGTTCTTCAGGATATAAGAAAGGTCGCTATTGTTTTTCGGCTATGTAGACTAATGGGCCAAAAACTGCCCAAACCTCCAAAAAAGGGTTTCTTTTATAATTCTTGTTACAAAGAACACACGAATGTCCGGTTTTTAGTAAATATTCCTTAAACTTCAGGTAACTATGCAGATGAACAAAACAAAATTGCGCATGCGCAACCCAACTTTTGTATTTGCGCAATCCCAATCTTTTTATCTGTTAGGATATTTAAATAAAATGTTGTACGTAGGCACCTCAAATAAAAGTAAAACTGATGTCGGTAAAAAAATTGTTTTGTGCATGCGCAGTCTGAATTTTTGACATCTCCGTTAGTTATGAACCGAATTGCATGAAATTTTGTATTTAGGCACCTCAAATAAAAGTAAAATTGATGCCGATCAAAAATTTGTTTTGCGCATGCACAATTTCAAATTTTTTATTTGTTCAGATACTGCAATGAAATTTTGTATACAGGGTGGCAATTTGAAAACCTACCACCCCCCATATCCTAGTAAATAAACGAGGTATTTTAAAAAGTCAAAATCCGTTTCGGTAAATCGGAGGGGGAATCACAATGACATAGTTGGGGACGCACCCCCTCCAACCCCCTGCGCCCCGGCCCCCCCATATTAGTTTATTTTTTGATTTGCACGATAATTACTAACCTAAATATAATGCTATTTGGTATGGTTCGAAAGCATTTTTTCAGAGCTTTCCAACGACGTATTACAGATGTGGGGTTACTATTTAAGATTTAAAGGTTGGGTTGGCTGGGGCACAGGGGGTTGGAGGGGGTGCGTCGCCAACTATGTCATTGTGATTCCCCCTCCGAATTACCGAAACGGATTTTGATTTTTTAAAATATCTCGTTTATTTACTAAGATATGGGGGGTGGTAAGTTTTCAAATTGCCACCCTGTATACGGACCTCGAATAAAAGTAAAACTAATGCCGATTCAAAAATTTGTTTTACAATCTGATCTGGTGGGACAGAATCAATCCTTTAAGGTGTGTTGTAAAAATGATCTCGAGGATTGTTCGGTATTCAGTTTTGTCGGATTTTTGAAAAGTGGTATTTTTTATTCGTTTTATTAAAAAGAGTGATGTATGTATATACCCCATCGCTTTACACACTGTATATATAAAAATCGACTTTGTATGAATCAGTTTTACATTATTTCCAAGTTATAAGCAAAAATAGAAGGAAAATTCCAATTTTGGGTAAATTTTAACGTCTTTTTTACTTTTTTATCGCCACTTTGCTTAGATTATCCACACGCTGTCTAAACAATAAATAGTTATGACTATCTATTATCGATTCGGGTTTTCAGCTTTCCGCAGGGCTTGACTTTATAGCATATGGCCATGAACAAAGGAATGATTTTAGCGTCGAATGCCCTCGTCGAAATATTCCACCCCAAAAAAGAGTTAAAACGAAGGAAACTATTACACAATTTACAAGTTTCGCACGAAGATAGAGAAAGGAATCAAACAGCTCAAATGTTTGTTTCAGCTTGTGCTCCTTTTTGAAAATCCCAGCATTTTTTGTAATCACGAGCATCGTCAGGAGCGTAGGAAGCGACGGGGCTGCCCCTCTATATTTTATACTGGGGGAGCAAAGACTGTATTACTCAAAGTAAGTTTGAATTTGCCTTCTCAAGACAAAACTAATATTTTACAAATACATAATTTGTGCTGCTCAGACGGTTATTTACTGACAGTACCGAGGATATGCGAAAAAAAAGTATTTTGAATTAATTGTTGAAAATTATTGGTAGTGCTGCTTGAAATTGAATTGAATTGAATTTATTCGTGAATGTGTATTATTACTTTTTACCTCGAAGACGGTAGATTACTATTTTTAGCGCATTTTCCAAAAGGAAAATAGTCCGCACTTTGTCCGTCTGTCAGTCTGTTCGTCTGTATCACTACCAGTCCTCCAGTTAAAGCTTTTTCGTTTTGGTTTCTTTCTTATACGGTATAGCACAGTCCCGAGACCAGAACGACAAAGGATTTTTTCGATTAGTCACTTCCTTCCCGAGTTATCACTGATTCGGTGCGGGGACTTGATGACGGTCTACAATCGTATGGTTTAATATCAAAAATTTTGTTTCTATCTTCCATGGTATTCTAATTATAAAGGTCTCAACGAAATTAACTGTTTTCTAACTACAACCTCCCTTCTCTCTTCTCCTTTATCAAAATCGGAAGTTCTAAAAACTGTACGAAACGCGTATTCACTTCGAAAAGGAGTCACTGGCAGTGTTACAACAAACATTTTAAAAAAATAATCATCCAAATAGAAAGCTGTTCCCGAGGACTTCCAGAGAAAAACCTTCATTGAGGCGACTATAAGCAGGCCACTTCTTTACTTTGGGTCAAAATATAAACAAAAAAAGTTTAAGTTTTTGGCAATGTTCGGTTCTAATTAAAATTACAGTGTTTTACTTAACCACCCACATCTCTAATTGCAAGTTAACGACGAATATAATCCTTTACTTTTATTACCCAAGGTCTAAGCTACCCGAGTTGGATAGTCCGCGAACATTCTCACTTATTAACGGGCGACAAAAAGCGACTTTATGATTGTGGAGTTTCTGTCCGTTCGTCCGAATGTGAGAAATTGAAAAAAAACTTTTGACACAATGTCAGGAGTTAATTGCTAAGCTGGATCTGTTTCCTTTTAATTATTGAATTTCACTGGAGCATTTATTTTTGAGTAAAAGTATACTGTCATTACGGCATTGTATAAAATTATGCAAAATAGAAAACATGTTGTTCTTCAAAATAGATACAAATTTTTCAAAAATAGAGTACTCCCGACAAATTTAATGATTAATAGAAATATAATGCGCTTTCCCATTTTGTTTGTTAATTGTCGGGGCCATTATGTGTGCCAAAAGTTTGCCGTTTTTGAGGGTGCATAAGCTACATAATTTAAACTTTTTTTGTTGTACAAAGTGCTTTTAAAAAAGTGTCAAAGTCCTTGTGTGAGATTGAAGGGACTTCAGCGCATTTTGTGGCAGATCAGCATTAAGGTCCACTCAAACCGACGCGGGAATACGGGCAAAGGAGAGGTAGCGGTACGGGATGCAGGATATTTGTACAGCAGGATATGCAAGTATGATGGGGATGACCACAATCCCTTTGCCAGTACCCACTTCCGACGTCCCGTTCACCCGCAATTCGCATTTTGGTGGATTTCACTCGAAACTCCCCACAAAAATGATACTCAATTTCTGGCGCACTTCTCATAGCTCGAGACAGGAGAAAGAGGGACTGCGATTCGAACTTTAAGAAACGTTTGGGCGCCCTTGCAAAAGGTGGCTGTCTTCGTTCCTAGGGACAAAAACAAAATTCCGTCATGAACGCAGGAGTTGAAGATGTTTCCGACGACACCAATTTGAAAACAATCGGATCAAAACGGTAGAAGAAGATAGGAAAAATCACTACGTTAGTAAACACACGGGATGGCGCCCAGATGTTGCCTAACCCCGTCTCTAAGGTGTTAATTATACACAGCCCCGGTAGGTATACACTTCTCTTCTTTCTACAAGCGTTCTTCCACGGACTCTCATTTGCTGCCAGCCAGCCAGCCGGCCAAAGTAAAATTAAAAGCTACCTTTTTACAAATAAGTTTGCAAAAGTGCGCTAAAAACGGTACGATATTATAAACCTACATGATTACACTCTATACAGAATGTGCCGGATGGATTGCAATATCGAAGATAAACAATGTTTAACAGTTTAGCAGCTAATTAAAATACCGGTTAGAAAGCTCCGGTTTAATTAGAAGTTATTAAGAAACAATTAAACCGATTTCCAAAAATATGAAAGTTATGGCAAAAACTCGATATACAGCATAATTCCTTAGGTATATCAGTAAAATACTCAGAAGTCGTTTCTTTTTACATTTACATATTTGCAATCTGTTATAATGATAACAATAAGCAAATCAGATTTGAAGTAGTGCAGTGATAATTTACATGTAAATTAAACGACCATTGACGTTCCTCCTTATGAATTCTCTCACAATTATTTTTGAAAGCAGTGGAAGCAAACTTATTGGTCTGTAAGAAGTTGTTTCGTTATTGCTAATGTGCTTCTATACAATCAGTATCGTTCGAAGTTATTCAGCGGTCGATAACAAAGAAGCGGTCTATGGAAAATGCGTTTAGTCTTAGTTTTAACATCGATGTCGAAATGATAAATAATGAAAACCGCACTTGTGGTTATATTCTAAAAGTTGGGCAGACTTGGTTTTGAAAATAATTGTTAATTAGAAGTAATGAGGTGTCAATTTATAAAAACTATTGGCGAAAGCTAATTTTTAATTACTTTTTCATAATTTCTAATTATATTACTGAACGCACTATGTGCTAGTTTGGTTGCCTATACACGCCTGCTTACATTAAAAATCGCGCAAATACTTGTTTATGGAATTATGAACAAAATACGGGTATAAAACTGCAGACTTGCTGTTGCGCTAAAGGATGTAAACGCGTCAAGAATGCTCCGTAACCCCGTATCTTTGACAACGGTTTTGCCTCTTTGGCTAAGAAAATGCTAAACCAGAATCGATATAAAAAATATCCTTTCCTACAAATAATCTACCTTACCCTGTAAACAAAATGTAAATATTAAAAGGTTTATCACATGTAACCAGAGCTGGGCAGAATACTTTCAAAAAGTATTTGAATACTAAATAGTAAATACTTTACACAAATCAAAGGTATTTGAATACTAAATAGTTTTACGTCCAGCACAAGCGAATACTAGATACAGATACATTGAAAAGTATCAAATACTTAAAAAAATTGGTATTCAAATACTTTAGAATGTATTCGAATACTTTCAAAAGTATTCGGTATTCGAATACAGTACAAAGTATTCAGATACTTCTCACTCAAATATATTAAAAATTTAAAAATAAAATTTCTCAGAATGTGGCCTGTAGAATCCATAATTTCAAACAGTTCCAAGATTGGGCTAATAGTTCAAAAGTTACAGCCCTTTGAATTTGCTTTCGAAATTGGTTTCTAGTCTATAACTTTTGATTGAGAAGTCTGATCGAAAAAGTACGAATTGTTTAGGATTCTACGCACCAAAATTAATAAGAAAAAGTGTTTTCCCGAGAAATTTTGGTGCAGTCGATTTTTGGTAAAAAAGGAAGATTATACACTGCTTTTTTTTGAGGGCCGAAAAAAAATTGTCTCAGATCGACCCGGAAAAAAATTTTCTTATAGAATGTGGCCTGTAGAATCCATAATTTCAAGCAGTTCCAAGATTGGACTACTAGTTCAAAAGTTACAGCCCTTTGAATTTGCTTTCGAAATTGGTTTCTAGTCCACAACTTTTGATTGAGAAGTCTAATCGAAAAAGTACGAATTGTTTTGGATTATACGCACCAAAATTAATAAGAAAAAATGTTTTCCCGAGAAATTTTGGTGTAGTCGATTTTTGGTAAAAAAGGAAGATTATACACTGCTTTTTTTTGAGGGCCGAAAAAAAATTGTCTCAGATCGACCCGGAAACAAAATTTTCTTATAGAATGTGGCCTGTAGAATCCATAATTTCAAACAGTTCCAAGATTGGGCTACTAATAGTTCAAAAGTGTTTTCCCGAGAAATTTCGGAGTAGTCGATTTTGGTAAAAAGGAAGGTTAAGTATTCAAATACGATGCCAAGTATTCGAATACTTCTCAAAGTATTCAAATATCTTGCGAAGTATTCGAATACCAAATACTTTGCGAAGTATTCGAATACTAAATATTTGTGAAAGTATTTGAGTTACAAATTCAAATACTGCTTCCATAAAAGTATTTAATTACAAAGTATTTGAATACTTTAAAGGATTTGAATACTAAAAAGTATTTACAAAATCGAATACTGCCCACTGCCCAGCTCTGCATGTAACAATAAGGCCGTAAAATATGACGTAAATTGTTCTTATGGCTTCATTTGCTGGCTTACGGATTACTTCGCGCCTGTCGTTAGGCTACCATTCAATCGTAGACGTATTGAAGTTAGTTGACAATCTGCCTGATATGATGTAGGATGTAGGTCACCAGGCAAATCATTTTTCTTTGAAACTCATCACAAACCATTTACTGGTTTAATGGTTTGTGATAAATAGCCGGTTTGTTTTCCAGACTTGCAGAAACTCACCGAAAAGGATAACTGAAACAAGTATGGTATCGGGACGCCACTGGCAGGAAGGGTTTTTCACTTTTCTGTCAACTTTTTTTTGTGTGCTTTTAAAGACCCGAAAGTTTAAGCACCTGGGCTACGTGTGATTAATTAGACTAGTGCAATACAAACTAAAACACCATTTATAAAGTGTTATTCTGCATAATTTATACACCAACTCATTGAAATTCCCCTTAATAGACCAGCTACACCATGAGTGATTTGCTTGTGGACTCGCAAATTCGTGGCTGGGTATTTTTGCCAATAGTTGTGATAACATTCCTAGTCGGAATTGTAAGGCATTACATCTCAATTTTACTTGCGTCCCAGAAAAAGATCGAGCTTCAGCAGCTGCAAGACAGGTAGGAACACACCTAACCTTAAAAATTGTATCACTTTCGTACGCTTTTAGTCAAGTGATCCTGCGATCAAGGCTGCTACGCGAAAATTCGAGATTTATACCAAGATCGTCATTTTTGATGAGACGGCACTTCTTTAACAATGAGGAGAATGGTTACCTAACACAGAAAAGACCGCCGGTTACTCAGAACATGATGACCGATCCGACGATGATGACTGACATGCTGAAAGGAAACGTTACAAACGTCTTGCCAATGATAATAATCGGTGGATGGATTAATTGGATGTTTTCTGGCTTTATTACGAGTGGGTTTCTATCTTTTCAAACTTATCGATATAAAAATTGTGTTTATAGCGAGAGTTCCTTTTCCTTTAACACTTCGGTTCAAGCCGATGTTACAGAGAGGTATTGAACTGATGCATTTGGATGCCTCATGGGTATCGTCGGCTTCGTGGTATTTTCTAAATGTTTTCGGATTGAGAAGCATATACGCTTTGGTCTTAGGAGAAAATAATGGTAACTTTTGTATTGCGTGTTCCTTGAAGTGACATTGTATTCTGCAGGAGCCGACCAAGCACGTCAGATGCAGGATCAAATGTCAGGAGCAGCGATGGCGATGCCTCCAGATCCAAAGGTTGCATTTAAAGCTGAATGGGAAGCGTTAGAAATCATCGATCATCAATGGGGTTTACAAGAGGTCGAAAATCAGATTGTTTACCCATTAAATTCTTGTTGACTTGTCCATAGTGGTACTCTGTCTGTAGAGACGGTCTACGTATCTTGTTTTAAGTGATTTGAGACCACACCATTTTGTACCATATATATCTAGTTATCTATGTTTTTATGGATTAAGTTATGTTAGTTAAATGTATTTGTATGTTGAAATTTAAAGTATTTTCATTTTTTCATTAAAATGTAGAAACATTTAGTATGAGTTTCATGCATAAAACCATTGTATTTATTAAATACAATGATAAAACATTTACCTAATGTTATACAGGGTCGCTGAGAAGTCAAAATGGACGATTATCAGGGAAAATATACAAGATATCGAAAAAAGTGTTAGGGTTCTTCAATACCTACCAGACCAAGCGTAATAATTTTAATTATACAGTGTGGGTCATAAAAGCATGGCTCACCAAAATTAAATTTTTTTAGTAGAACAGCCTGTTACCTATATTATTCTATATTTCTCTTCTCTCAATTTTAAGCAAACTGTGTAATAAGCATAATGTAGTATTGAATCGTTTACAGGTTATCGAGTTTTTAAAATAAACACTGATAAGTTTGAAAATGGTCAATTATCGGGTAATATATAGAAGCATAGAGCAAATATTTACTCTATGATAGAAGTCTATGCAATAGCTTAAGGGTCTTCAATGTCACCTAGGCAGTAATAATTTTAATTATACAGGGTTAGTCAATTGCTTTTTTTTAATGAAACACCCTGTACATTATTTGATATTTCAATTCTTCTAATTTTAAGCAAAACATCAAATACCCAAATCCAATCGCTTTCGAGTTTTGAAGATAAACGCTATTATTTATGATTGAATGAAGAGCAAATAATGATTCCAGACAATCATAACAAACATCACAATCGGTGATTGTTTTCAAAAGAAACTAATTAACAATATATTTATAACAGTTTTGAAATGAATTGATTTTGTCGCTCACATATGTACAATTTATAACAGCGCGAACTATTTATTACTTCGGCGTCAAAATGTGGAACGGACCTGAAACGTAATTCGATTTGCTTACATAGCAAATTGGTGTTCTCCCGAATGTTACAAAATACGTCATATTTCCCGGAAAGATTACATTACATTTTTTTTCTGGAATATTCGCTACACTGCCCCCCTCTCAAAACTGTTGCGTCTCGTACATGGGCAACGGTTGTAGCGGAAACACAATCCACAACTCTTATTTTACTGTTTACATCGCGAACTTGGTGGCAGCACTTCCACGACGACCCCCTTGTGCAGCAACCGTCACTTCTGCCAAATTGGACGCAGTCCTCCACCCCCGTTCCTAATCCTGCGCTAATTTTTCATTTCTACATAAATGCGCTTGCCTACATCCCTAACTATTTTTGGTCGATGTATTTAAGCCTCTGGCGTTCTACCTCTCTCATGCCGGCTGACCTAGCTTCTATTAGCTAGTTCTACTAATCGTCCATGTCTGATTACGTGCCTTATTATTCTATCTCGCTTTCTCTTTGCAATTTTCCACATATCTCTATCTCCCTTGGCATGGCAAAAATAAAATATTTTATTCAGACTTGTTCACTAATTTCTACCAAATCAAGCCTAATATTAAACAAATATAAAATATTTTAGAGTGACTAATACTGATAATGAATAAAAAACAGCACCTAAGAAGGTTGAAGAGTGTAGATATGAGGCTAGAAATAGTTGGAACTACTACTGAAGAAAAGGACAGACAGTTAACAGAGGCGAACGAACGCGGAAGCTACAATAAATAACTTTAAATTAAACCTAAAAAATATGTTTATGCAAAAGAATAATGTATTTTAATGTTGTGTATTATTTATTTCCTACAATTAATAATAAATTATATTTTTTAATAATAATTTTTTTAATTTATGTTGGAACCCTTAAAACCGGAACCGGACCGAAAGTAACAGAAGTCACAGAACCGATACCGGAACACTTACAAATAATTCTACCTAAAATAGTGCGGAACCGGAATGTATATTTCATATGGGTTCCAACCCCTGCTCCTAAGAAAAACAATTTAAAAATAAAAATTCGGCTACAAATACGAAAGTTTTTTAATTTGATTTTATAAGAAGCATCTAAGGCGACGTTCATACTAAGGCGATATCATATATTATTTAAGTATTTAAAGAATTGTGATATGTTGTAGGCGAGAGGTTGGACACATACAGCGGGCGATATCGCGCGGCTGCGAACCTTCAAGAATATATCGCTTATCGTATATCGCCTCAGTATGTACCCCGCCTTAACACTGAATTTTCAGGCGAATTACTTCACAAAGCAATGTAGGTCTGCGCATGCGCAATAATTCGCCAACCTATTTACAACCCATTTTTTTATTCTTTCTCTTCTAAAGAAAATCCGCGGAAGTTCAGTCTGCGCATGCGCAATTTATTTTTTTGTCCATCTGTACATATTAAAAAATAATAATTGGATTTCTCTATTCCAATGATCGCTAAAACTGCGCAAGCTTTATGTTGAGTTTTGACTGATCAAAAAACAAACCAACAATCGCATAAGATTTGTAAACACAATAAACAATAGAAGTGTAAAATTGTGATAAGTGAAAGCAGATTTTTTACTATAACTTTTTTAATAAGTGGCATAGAAAATATTCCTCATATCAATCCTCATAACGAACACGAACATCACTAACCAAAAAGCGAAAAAAGGCGGCCCGTGTGGCACCGTTCAGTTGAAGCTGGACTGCGGACCCTAGTCCCTGGTTCGAATCTGGGTTTGGGCATGGATATTTGTATAAATGGATAGTGGGTTAAGTTGGTAGAGTAGCCTTGGCAGAAACTCCGCCCACTCAAAAATAATGGCAAACATAAAAAAATAACTAAAAAAGGACAATAGCTCTTAAGATAAAGATCTGATAGTGACACAGTTGTAGCATATATACGTAAATCTGTGGTTGTATAGGGAAGGACAGACGAACGAACAAGGTGGCCACAATGGCGCATTTTGTAGCGTAACACAGCGAAGTTGAGGTAACGCTTATGTGCTCGATTTTCGGTCACCTATCTGTCTGTCTGCCTGTCTGTCTGTCTGCAGTGCATTTTCTACTAAATTGCTAAGCGAGGGATGCCACTTTTCAACCCCCAGCTGCCGCTTTTATCACAATTATATAATGGTTTGAACGGTTACAGTGATCCAATTTCTAAAATTTATTCAACTAAATCATGAGGTTTTTCGGATACTATATTAGAACATTACGCGTAGATATGTGATTTTGTAAACGGTTCAAAAATTGGAACCATAATTAGACTTCCAAAGTCAAAATACAATTGCCAAGTTGGCACACAACACTCATACTATAAAATAGTTGACACCGTTTTGATGAATTCACAAGTTATCGTCATAAAAATAATGGAACGACTTACCTTTGACACCACTTATTCGACATCGCTCGTACTTGAAAGTGCTCCATTTGGTACTTTTTTAAAATAATAACAATTAGCAATCACTGTACGTGGTAAAATGTTAGGTACACAAACGAGCGTCAACATTCAAACTTCAACGAGAATGACTAATGGTCTACATTTTGATAAAATTGTGCCTGAATGGCTATGCTATACTTATATTACTTATCGCGCCAATTTCAACAAAATAGGTACGTATCACCGACGCATTAATCGAGTATCATTTTTTACCTACGGATTTTGCAGATATTATTCATTGTAATATGCAAAACACCTGAGTTTACCTACTATATACTATAGCAACACGTGACGTATAATATCTTTGGAAAATAAAAATTGAAATCTTAAATTTATGAGCCTTTTCTCCTGTGTTTAAAAGTGTTTTTCAGAAATACTGTACTCGTGTATCTAACGCCCGTTTTGTACAAATGTACAACTACAACTAGATATACATATATCACTTATCCATGTGACGTCAGTTATTGAACTATTCTTCCCATCTCTTCAAGTGTCTCGTTTTTTATTATGGATCCTGAGGTCAGTTTTATTAGTAGGTAACAATCCCCCAACAATTTGAGACGATTTTTGAAATTATTAAGTCGACGACATATATAAAATGCATCCGCAGTTTCATCAACCCCATATTCATACGTTAGCAATAATGATTATTTATTGGTAAAACAACCTTTTTGTTATAACATTTCAAAAAACAAAATTTACCAAACAATCGACAATCGCTTGAAATGAAGTCGTTAAAACACATAAATTGCATTGCTTTCTTAGAAAATATCATTATATCATTTGAACAATTAATTTAAGGGTACTTATTCATCCGTTAATAAAAGAACGAAATCGAGCAAGCCGCCAGACGGGCGTCGCAAGTAGACAATTTCGTAATTACCTATTCAACATCAGCGAATTAAGTATCCATACTCTGGGAGGTCTAACATTTTTCAGTATTGTGATTGAAATTGTCAAAAATATGAAGGGAAATATGGCAATTTACCCCATGTAGTGCTCTAAAGAAAGAAGCTAAATCAGAAAAAAATACATTTGTGGAATATGAAATTTTATATCGGCCGAAACGTAATTGCGTGTAAGATTACTAAAAGTGACTTCTGAACCATCAAGCAAATTCTTATTATATTCAGTTGTGCTTTGATGTATTTTAAATGCTGATGAAACGCTCAATCCGTCCAAAGGATTTCTTATACAGCTCTCCTATTAATTTATATTATATATATTTTATTGTTTAAGTTGCTATATCAACCCGCACCTCTGCAATATCAATATGTACTTCTTCTATGCTCGAACCAGATCCTAGTGGTCGCGTAGTCGCCCCTTGAACCCATTATAGGCCAAGCTGGTTTAATTGGACATCTGATGCGTATCTCAATCCTCCCGTCTTGGTCTCAAAGATTTTTTATTTGCTTTCATTTATTTCCGATTTTTATTTTTTTAACAGCAATTTTATTTAAGTCGGCTTTACTCTACCTGTCACTATCCGTACAGCGTGTATTCCGTATAACTTGTCCCTATTCCCTAACTTGATTCATCCTAAAGAATTAAATTTCGCGCGTTATTGTACGTATTTACCATAATAGTTTTTAAGTAGCAAATTATCCCTTATAAATGAGGACCGCCAAAACTTTAATTCGCGCGTTTAAACTTCCACTATTGGTCGTATTTCCAGTAATAGTTTTTAATTCGCAAGTTACTCCTTGAAATTGAAGGTCTCCAAAACCTTAATTTGCGCGTTTGTTTAACATCTTCGCAACCGCAGTAGCACAAAATTTCTCCGAATGTAGTACCCATATGCTTAATTATGTAACGGTAGCTCCTAATTTGGATTTGTTTCTCGAATTTTTTATCAAGTTTTATTTTTAGGAATGCGCATTGTTGTAGCAGAGCGTTAGCAGAGTAGGTTGAAATCATACGTTTGTTCTGCGTATTTCGGACCCAGGTCACCAGATCAAGCATCTGTGTGTACGCCACTGTATGTAAAAATGAGTGAAAATTGCCAAAACTACTTTGTTTGACTATTAATTTTACGGCATAAAGGGTGGCTAGAACGTTCTAGTTTTTGGTAAATGATTTGAAAATGATGGAAATGCTATTGAAAAAACATTTCGTGCCGAAGAGTACCTGATAATGGACATTTTTCGAATTTTTATAGGGATTTATGCGAAATTAGTGTTGGCTGCACTAATTTTGACAGCCTGAATTGTTTACGTTTCGGTTATTATAACAGTTGTGCTTGTTTCGGTTATTTTTTAGTAGCTGCCGCTTACGAGACCTAATTTTATGAACGAAGTACTTTATTTTTTGTATTGAATTTATTTCTTTTCATTTCTACTAATTTGTCATTTCGGGCGAGTGTTTGGCGCCGTTGTGGCTGTGGAGTGGGGGCGTCCAAAGGTTCGGTGCGACGATCAGCTATTTTCGCGAAGCGGTCATTCAGTCACAGTTTGGGATCAGACGCGTGACGTGTGTCGTGAATAGTCGCATCGGCATCGGTTGACGTGAGTTGACGCGTTTACTACTACGAGAAACACGCGTAGTTAATTTATTACGATGAAAGTGTAAAAATACAATACTTTCCTTTTGTAATTATAGTTTATTATCGTTAGGTGTTTACAATTGTAGCAAGGTGGTGTGAATTTCATTAATTATTAAATATTGTTCGGTGTAATTTCAAATGTTACAGAAACAACCAGTCATTCCACCGGAAAATATGGCCGATAAACCGCAAGGATCCCCAGTTGACGAAAATAAGAAGGAAGAAGTAGACGAGGAGAAGAAAATAACCGTGACTGTTAAAACACCCAAAGACAAGGAAGCGATTAGGGTTGCTGAAGATGCTACCATTAAAGAGGTGTGTAGTTTTATCAGTTACTAACCTATAATTCTTCGGTACTGTCATTTGCCTTTTTTCTCTCCAGTAATTAATAATTCCCGGTTAGATTCCATTGCTTAACGTTTGTACTGTGAATTCAGATCGTTTTTTGTTATCATGCTCGAAATTGTAATGGGGCCACTCTCACCTGACGGCTACCGACTCATTCCTTATCAGTTTGTTGTGGGTGTTTTATGAAGACTTATAATTGAAGCATTGCATTATGTATAAGGCTCGGTATAAGGAAAATTTCCTTGTTTATATGCAGTATCATTAGATTACATTTATTTCAATCAATTCTTTGCCGTCACTAAATTTGTTATTTTAATTTTGGTTGCGAAATCCTGCATGAATTTGAAATGTAAATGATGTCTTCTTAGTTTAAAGAACTGGTCGCTGCGAAATTCAAAGCTGATGTTGATCAGTTGTGCCTAATCTTTGCTGGCAAGATTATGAAAGACCAAGATACTTTGCAAACACACAACATTAAAGATGGGTTAACTGTACATCTTGTAATTAAGACTGCACCACGTCCTTCGGACTCGGGACCTTCGCGGCCTCCCGGTAAGTTACTTATTTATCTCTGGCCGAGATTGAATTTGGAATTTCAGCCGACATAAGCGCCACACCTTTCAATCTTGGAAGCTTGGGAGGCCTGGCCGGATTAGAATCGTTAGGTATGGGATCAGTAAATTTTATGGAGCTACAAAATAGAATGCAATCGGAACTGTTGGGTAATCCGGAACTATTGAGGCAAGTCTTAGACAATCCGCTAGTGCAACGTTTAATGAACGATCCCGATCACATGCGTACGCTTATAACGAGCAATCCGCAAATGCAAGAACTGATCGATCGCAATCCCGAAATAAATCACATGCTCAGCAATCCGGAGCTGCTGCGCCAAACTATGGAGTTGGCGCGCAACCCGTCTATGTTGCAGGAGCTTATGCGTAGTCACGATCGTGCAATTAGTAACTTAGAGAGTATACCCGGTGGATACAATGCATTGCAACGAATGTATCGAGATATACAGGTAATGGGGAATTAACCGAGGGGCGAATATCCTTGAAAATAATTGCGCACTTCCACTACTGTGTGGCAGACGTATTTTGGAGTTCCACAATACATTTAGTCTTCTGTTTCAGGAAAATGATATTTTGCAGTTTTTATGAAGTTTCGCTGTGACGATGTACAGGGTGAGTCATTGATTGTGTGGAGTGCTAGTATGGTTCTAAGGAAGCATTTGTTGACAATGTGCTTTTCTATGATGATGTGGTGCCTATCCCTCTGTATGTTTTTGCACAGGAGTAAAATCATCTCATCTGTTACTCTCGGGGATTGTATATTTAGTTCGTGTATTAAAAAAGAAAAAAAAAGTGACGTATCAAACTTAGGTTTTTTTTAAATGGAGCACCCCATATTTTATTAAAGAATTGGAAAGTACTTCAAGATGCAAGCTTTATAGGGGAGTTGATGGTGTCCGTGAACATGATAACTGCCAAACGCTTGGGCCACTTCGGTTCAAACTTTGCACAGTTCTATGTGCCACATGTAACAAGTAAAATCGGTAACATGTTAACCATTTTCCTTTAAAATTTGACAGTTTTTCGAATTTAGAAATTAAATTGCGTCCGAGGTTAAGTTTAAATTGAGGCACAGGTCTCTTTCACTTTCACTTAATTTCCTTGGGCCCAAATAATTTTTTTGATTGACCTTTGTCATATTTTTTGTTTAAATCTTACCTCATGGCACTCTCTAAACAAATTATATCTAAGAGTGCCTAAAAAATTATGTGAAAGTGAGAGAGGTCTTAGCCTGTGGTGCCTCAAAACTTAACCGCCGTCGCAATTTAGTTTTTCTGAAAAAAAATTTTCGGAAGGTCAAGGTATATGTACAAACATACAAAAAATTGAGTATTCTTCAAGTATGTACAGGGTGGTTCGAATTGGACACTTTCCTATGGGAACACATTTTATTTTAAGAGATAGAAAAAATTGACCTGGGTGTTTCTCGAATTTAGTCGATTTATTGAATCCTCCATAACTTTGTTATTAAGAATAATTGATTTTGGCAAAATCTTTCTTAGAGCACTTTTTTATGTAAAATCCATTTCGATACACTGTTTAGTTTTTTATACAACCATAAACTACATTTTTTCATACGGACCACCCTATATACCAATCCAAAAAATTGTCATGGAAACCTAGTGCCTGCGATAAAAATATTTGAACCTATAAAATGCTATATGGCAGATAATATTTAATATAAATAGAGATAAAGGAATTATGATACTAGGGATCTTATTAATGTTTTGAAGGTAAGACTTTTTTAATTGAACCCCAATAGGGGCAATTTTTAAGGATTGAAATATTCTGAAATAATGCTACAAAGCATCATTTACTTAAGGGATCTGAACCAAACTACTCACCGTATACGTATAGGTTTTGACAAAAAGGGGTACTTTTTACTCCCAAAAAATGAAGAGCGCCCATCGGCATAATATAGATTTTGAAGTTTTGTGTAAATCGATTCATTTTAAGAAGTTTGCTTTGTTCTGTATACATTGTCGGAAAAATTTAGGCATATGGTTATGTTTTAATGTTCAAAACAAAACTTATTGAAGCCTTGCACCATTCTATTACAGAATGATTGTGATGAATGAGAATTAGAATTTGGAACCAAATACAGTCATCGCACCCCGTATAATTCAAAATATTTTTTAAATATAATAATAATAAAGTTTATTGTAAGCAAGATCTTACAAATGGACAAGGGTTCGCCTGGTTAGGCGATCTACCACCCTTCCAAATATAAGCATAATTAAAAGGTGTAACATAAATCTCTTACCAAGCTAATAAAATTAACATTAATCATTGAGTTTATACCTACAGTATTGACAAAAATATATGAGTTAAATAATATTTCTATAAACTAAGTATGAAAATAAATTACTTATTAAAAAAAAAAATAAATAAATAAATAAAGTAACCCTAAGATTGAGGGAGTTTTACAATTTCCAAAAGGCATGTTTTGAATTGGTTTGGGTTACAGTTCAGTATATCAATTATTTGATTCAATAATGACACAGCGCTATAAGCAAAACTTCCCTGAAACTCGCTGGTTTTGTGCCGCGGAATTGTGAACGTGTTATAACGCAGCTGCAAGGTATGAGCTTCTGTCCTTTTTTTAAGTTCTTCGAATAGATAACATGGCTTCTGGGAGTTGATTAGTTTGTACAAAAATATAGCATAAGCTTACTTCATTTTTTGTTCAACATTAAATAATTTATACTAATGTAAGTATGGTGTAATATGTTTTTTGAACGGTACTACTGCTACGAAACGAACACAAGAATTTTGCAATTTTTGTAGTTCGTTTTTACATTTCTGCGTCAATGTAGTATATACACAGCTACAGTATTCAATGTGTGGATACACTAGTGATTGAATTAAGTTTAGCTTAGTTCTTGCAGATAGTACAGATCTTAAATAATACATGGATTTCAGTTTCATTATAGCTAAGCTGTATGACTTATTTACATGTTTTTCAAAAGTTGGTGCATTATCAAACGTTATGCCTAAATTTTGTACATTATTTTCCCATTTAATAATACAATTACGGATATTTAAAGAATACTTTGTAGTGTCCAACCTGCTTCTATATGCTACATTACAGATACACATTGCTACTGACTTATCTGGGTTAATGCGTAAGCCATTTCTGCGACACCATTGATTAATGTTACACAGGTCTGTATTGATATGACTGACTGCTGCTTCTATATAACTAATATCAAATGACATATAGCTGTAAGTCATCAGCATACATATGGTATTGACAGTACTTTATTTCATCTATCAGATCACTTACATATATGGAAAATAAAATTGGACCCAATACACTTCCCTGTGGGACACCATTAATTGTAAAGCAAGATCTAGATACATTGTTATTGACTGATACCAATTGTGACCTATATCTTATGTAACTATCGAACCATTCTAAGGTCTTTTCAGTGACTCCTAGAAACCTCAACTTTGCAAAAGTAATGTAAAATTCACTAGGTCAAAGGCTTTGCTTTGATCGAGTAATACTAAAATAGTAATTAATGAACAATCCATTGCTACATGAATATAATTTGCTACTGACAATAGTGCTATTTGGGTACTATGGTATTTCCTATAACCTGACTGGTACTTTGGTAAAAGCTCCTTATCTTCTAAATATTCTTTTAATTGATTAGCTACATGTTTTTCAAGAACCTTGGATAATACAGGAAGAATGCTAAGAGGACGTAATTGCGAAAATTGAGACGGATTTGGAACTTTCGGAATAGGTACAATAATCGATGATTTCCACATCTGCGGAAATGTGATATGCAGAATATTCTACCATATCATACAAAAGCGCAATCTCGACAACTCCTTATGGCAGTAATAGCACTCCGCGCAATCGTTGACTCACCCTGTATATTCATCACATTTATAATGTTGTTCCGTTTCTTATTCCATAATGAACATTTTTTTCTTCATGTCTTAGAAGTGTTGGCTTAATCGAAATTTTAAAAAAAGTAAGAAAATTGGAACACACAAATTTGGAAGTGAGCAGTGTACCGAACACTTCATTAATATTTGCCCCTCGAATTTAGCAGTGTTTTCAAAAGATAGCATTTCAGGAACCCATGTTGAACGCGGCTTCCGAACAATTTTCGCGTAACCCATTTGCCGGCCTTGTTGAGTCAAATACAACTGGAAATCCACAGCAAGGTACGGAGAATAGGGATCCACTGCCTAATCCGTGGTCCGACCAGCGGGGAGCTGACCCAAACACCACGACCAGGCCACGATCGACGCTGTCGAATCCTAACATGGCGAGCTTGCTGCAACAGTTATCAGAAAATCCGCAACTTGTTCAAAACATGTTGTCGGCGCCTTACACGCAGAATATGCTGCAAGCGATGTCTGCGGATCCCTCAATAGCGAACTCGATTATGCAACAGAATCCTCTATTATCTGGCAATCCTGGACTGCAACAGCAGGTGCGCACGATGTTACCACAGTTCCTTCAGCAACTGCAAAATCCCGAAGTTCAGAATCTTATGACGAATCCCCAGGTGAGCCCCTTTGTGTACTTGACCTTGTTCCGTTCTATTGTGTTGACATCTTTCTGTGTAATTGACCTTTATTTTTTATGATAACGCTTTGAGTTTACATTTTTTTTACTGTAGGCACTTAATGCTCTTTTACAAATTCAACAAGGAATGGAAACTTTAAGACAGACTGTGCCTACTGTTATGAATTCTTTAGGAAGTACTAATCTACCTTCGTTTACCCCAACCACAACTACAAACACTACTACTCCTACACAAGAAAGTGCACCTACTACAACAACTCCCCCGGGAGGAGTCGCAACAAGTACGACCCCTACCGTACCGCCAATTCAAAATGCAGATAGCTTCTCGGAGGTGAGTGACCAAAGCACCGACAGCTTTGTATTAACGCAGATTCCTTTTAGTTTATGGCTCGAATGGTCGCCGGATTAGCCGTACAGCAAGATAATAGTTTACCGCCAGAGCAAAGATACCAAACCCAGCTGGAACAGCTAGCGGCGATGGGCTTTGTAAATCGTGACGCCAACCTGCAAGCGCTTATAGCCACCTTTGGGGATATCAATGCAGCTATTGAAAGGCTACTAGGACAGGAGATGTCGACAAGTTAACCTACTTCAAGATGAGACCTTACATACATGCCCACCTTTGCTGTTGTATTATCTACATTGTGGTAAAGTTTATGTTATGTCCATATTCCAATACGTATTGTTCTTTGTTCATTGGTTTTATCTACGTTTGACCCCGATAAGACCAGGTTTATTTTTTCTCATTACTTTTATTATATCCCACGCGTAGTATAGTACATAACCTATATAGATAATGTATAAAGTGAGAGCTCTAGTGCAGACTGTATACTTGTATTACTTAAGTGCGGTTATTTAGTTTTTAACTTCACAAAAGTAGTCATAATTTGCTTAAATGCTACAACTATGATTTTTGTAAGTTTATAGGAATTGAAAGTGTAATTCACCTGATTGTCCTGGTCAGGAAGGGGTTTGTAACATTACAAATAATAAAATTTTCTTATTTATTCTCTTTTTAATCTTTAACTGGCACTTTTACCATTTGCAAATCATTGAGCCTATTTACAAAGGAGGAGAAACAACTCTAATTAGCCGAATGGGTGATTGTAAAGTAAGATTGACACTAATTTTATTCTGATTCTGAATAGACACGTGGATTTGTTGCATAAAAGCGTAAAAACTAGACAGTATCAAATTGGGTTGGTTAATATATTGCACTTTAAATTTAGATACCTTTCATTAACAAAACTTCAATTTATTATAAACAATTAGTATATGTATAATTCATAGCTACGATATGCAACTAACACTTATATATGTAGTGTCCACTACCCTGAGTACTTGTGTCGATAGAGTTTCCTTTATCACCTTTAACAAGTCATGGTCGAGTTCCATTTCTTGAGACTCTACTCCTGTATTGGCAAATGGCTATCAACCTTTTACCAAAAAAGCTTGAAATCAGAGTTGGCAAAATGTCGTTTGCCATACGCTTCAGTAGTGAACGTAGTTGAAATTTGTGTCACTCATGTCAATAGAGTTTCCTATATTACGTTCAGAGCTGGGCAGAATACTTTCAAAAAGTATTTGAATACTAAATAGTAGATACTTTACACAAATCAAAGGTATTTGAATACTAAATACTTTTACGTCCAGCACAAGCGAATACTAGATACAGATACATTGAAAAGTATTCAAATACTTTAAAAAATAAGTATTCAAATACTATAGAATGTATTCGAATACTTTGAAAAGTATGCGAATACAGTAAAAAGTATTCAAATACAATACATTAAAAATTTAAAATAGTATACTAGATAAAAGGCTTAATCTATATATAATCGGGACACCGTTCTACCGTTAGGTGTACGGTGAAATACATTACATTACTATTTTAAAAGGCTTAATACTACTTAAAAAATCAAGTTATATTTTGTATGGGGTTAGCTTTTTTTATATTTCTATTGTTATATACAAATTTAAGGGGAGTAAAAGGACCTTTCTTATACCAGTTATATCCTTAAGAAATACTGAAATACGCGTAGTTTTTAAAGCGTCGTGCACATGATACGTAGGTACGCCTTTCTGAAATTAATCCTAGCGATTTTGGAACAGATCCATTTTTGACCATCCGTTTGTCCGTATACATGATAGTTGGTTTAAAAATCTGCGATCGTTTTGCAAATTGGTACACATGGTTTTAAAGATATAAGAAAGGTCCCTATCGTTTTTAAGTTACGTAGACTATCGAGTCAAAAAGTTTCACTCCAGGATCGTTCGGTATTAAGTTGTATCGGATTTTTATATTTGATTTTGTGACAATGGAAACTTTCCCTAAACATTTCTAAATTGTTCTTAAATATTTGAATAACTTAAAGGTACTTCCTTTTTCTGAGGCCAGAAAAAAAAATTATCTGAGATCGACCGGGGAAAAAAACATTTTCTTATAGAATTTGGCCCGTAGAATCCATAATTTCAAACAGTTCCAAGATTGGGCTACTAGTTCAAAAGTTACAGCCCTTTGAATTTTCTTTCGAAATTGATTTCTAGTCTATAACTTTTGATTGAGAAGTCTGATCGAAAAAGTACGTATTGTTTTGGATTCTACGCCCCAAAATTAATAAGAAAAAGTGTTTTCCCGAGAAATTTTGGTGCAGTCGATTTTTGGCCAAAAAGGAAGGTTATATGTACACTGCCTTTTTTTGAGGCCCCAAAAAAAAATTGTCTCAGATCGACCCGGAAAAAAATGTTCTTATAGAATGTGGCCCGTAGAATCCATAATATCAAACAGTTCCAAGATTGGGCTGCTAGTTCAAAAGTTACAGCCCTTTGAATTTTTTTCGAAATTGGTTTCTAGTCTATAACTTTTGATTGAGATGTCTGATCGAAAAAGTACGAATTGTTTTGGATTCTACACACCAAAATTAATAATAAAAAGTGGTTTTCGAGAAATTTTGGTGCAGTCGATTTTTGGTAAAAAAGGAAGGTTATACACTGCCTTTATTGAGGCCCGAAAAAAAAATTGTCTCAGATCGACCCGGAAAACAATTTTTCTTATAGAATGTGGCCTGTAGAATCCATAATTTGAAACAGTTCCAAGATTGGGCAACTAGATCAAAAGTTACAGCCCTTTGAATTTTCTTTCGAAATGGTTTCTAGTCCATAACTTTTGATTGAGAAGTCTAATCGAAAGAGTACGAATTGTTTTGGATTCTACGCACCCAAATTAATAAGAAAAAGTGTTTTCCCGAGACATTTTGGTTTAGTCGATTTTTGGTAAAAGAGGAAGGTGCCTTTTTTTGAGGCCCGAAAAAAAAAATTTCTCAGATCGACCCGGAAAAAAAATTTTCTTATAGAATGCGGCCTGTAGAATCCATAATTTCAAACAGTTACAAGATTGGGCTACTAGTTCAAAAGTTACAGCCCTTTGAATTTTCTTTCAAAATTGGTTTCTAGTCTATATAACTTTTGATTGAGAAGTCTGATCGAAAAAGTACGAATTTTTTTGGATTCTACGCACTAAAATTAATAAGAAAAAGTGTTTTCCCGAGAAATTTTGGTAAAAAAGGAAGGTTATACACTGCCTTTTTTTGAGGCCCGAAAAAAAAATTGTCTCAGATCGACCCGGAAAAAAATGTTCTTATAGAACGTGGCCTGTAGAATCCATAATTTCAAACAGTTCCAAGATTGGGCTACTAGTTCAAAAGTTACCGCCTTTGAATTTTTTTTCGAAATTGGTGTCTAGTCCTATAAACTTTTGATTTGAGAACTCTGATCGAAAAAGTACGATTGTTTTGGATTCTACGCACCAAAATTAATAAGAAAAAATGTTTTCCCGAGAAATTTTGGTGCAGTCGATTTTTTTGAAGCCCGAAGAAGAAATTGTCTCAGATCGACCCGGAAAAAAATTTTTCTTATAGAATGTGGCCTGTAGAATCCATAATTTCAAACAGTTCCAAGATTGGGCTACTAAATCAAAAGTGTTTTCCCAAGAAATTTTGGAGTAGTCGATTTTGGTAAAAAAAGAAAGGTTAAGTATTCAAATACTATGCGAAGTATTCGAATACTTCTCAAAGTTTTCAAATACCTTGCGAAGTATTCGAATACTAAATATTTGTGAAAGTATTTGAGTTACAAATCCAAATACTGCTTCCATAAAAGTTTAATTACAAAGTATTTGAATCCTTTAAAGGATTTCAATACTAAAAAGTATTTACAAAATCGAATACTGCCCAGCTCTGTTACGTTTAATGAGTAATTGTCGAGAACTCTTTCTTTACACACTGAAGCATTTGAATGATACTGCATCCTTTGAACCAGATTTACTCGAATTGAGTAGCACATTTGCATTTAAAATGAAATATGTATATGTTGGGACTTTTTTATATTTGCATACGCTCCAGTATAGACGGCTTATTTGAAAGAGACTGAGGCAAGTATCGCCTACGAGTATTTTTTCCTGGTCCTAGCGTTAATATTATTAAGAGGAAAATATGCTTTTGTCTTTTATGTTTGCATATGACTTTTAACTTGTTTATATTTGTATACGTTCGACTATTATTTATTATTCCTCTCGTTGTCTGGGTCCTCAACAGGCTGCCGCCAATTACAGTGATCCAAATAATGCTTTTTAGGAACTTATATCAATAACAGGTTTTTTTAAACTAAACCACAAATTTTCCATAAAAGTATCCTAACTGTGAGTAATCAACACGTAACAATTAACAATATTTATACTTTTAATATAACTATTATTAGGAGGACCACCTTAGTATGGAGAAAACTGCCAAATATAATTCTAAAAGAACCCGACGTTCCCTGTAATGCCTTCAATCTCCCTACGCTCCCAAAGGAATACCTCATAGGATCATTGTAGGATGCAAGACACAAGATTTTACAATAAATGGTTTTATTTGGTTGTGTACAATAATTTAGTAAAAATGTATAAGAACAGGTTTGATTTAAAGTAACTAATAAAAAATAATTAATTTACAAAATAATATACACGTATAAAATGGACTCCAATGAGTGAATGCACACAAAGTGCTTTAGCTCAATATATTTTGCGAAGAATGTTTGAAATCTGAAAGCCGTTCGACTGCATCATTTACATTTATCGACGATATTACATTAATGTCGGTGAATTGTTTTAAGAAACATATAAGTGTACCTTTCAAATTTCTGCTAAACATCATCACTTAACCCATATGAGAATTGGTTACATTCAATTCACCTGCTTGCACAGTTCTTAATCTAGTTATCTTTCTTAAAACAGAAAAAACTTTGTACCAAGTCAAAATGTCCTACAAGAAGACAATTCATTGTGCATATTATAGAACTTCAATTTGTGATCAAATAACAGTCCACTTAAACAATACATTTTCTATTAAAAACGAAATTATTTGATAAGGTTGCCAAATTTATGTACAACTTTAAATAATGACATCATTATAAGATGTTGGTAACAACTTGAAAACGAAAATGGATGCCTTTGGCACGTTAACTTACGCATTGTAACCTATCAATTTACATTAATGAATAAGCTTGAGAAGGAGTAATTGTGTGAAGTAAACAACTAAATATTATTTACAATGGGCAGAAATAGAGAACAATATACAAAGAACTGAAAATTGTTTTCACAATGTAAAGTCAAAATAATACCATAATCCTGAGATTATATTCACACAAATCTGCGCACAATTATGTAGTGTTTCCATAATTGTACCTTGTGCATCATATTCGTAATGATAAATTATTACAAGGTGAAACTAAAAAATGAGTAAAGAATATTTAGTGCGATAATTAAAATATTTTTTAACAGAAAAATGGCACACTTTGCAGGAACCACACACGAACATGTACCAAAATCACTTTCCACTATTCAAACAAATACTCGGTGCACATTCACTATACTAACAGTTTACTAAAATTAATTAACACAGTAAATAGTTCTACTACCTCCTTTGTTAAAACAATATAAACCAAGTCCAGCTTTACAATTGATCTGGAGATCGGTTTATAAAATTACTAAAACTTATACTTTGCCCTGTATATGGAAGAAAACGCCATATAAAGATCAAAATACATCATTGATTTACTCATTATTACAATACGTATCTTCAAATGTTACTTAATTGACTTTGCGATACACCTCCGAAATAAATTTTGATAGATTCATCATCATTAAGTGAGTCGATGCGGCGACCTGTTGCTGGCAAAAAAATGAGTTTCACTTGAAAGACATTCTCGTTTTAGTGTACTACAAATTTGGGACTAAATTCTGTAAACTGAATTCCGGTACACAACCCTGTTTCAATTGTAAGTAACAGCGGCATCAGTATCTGTTATTACAATTTCCAAAATTCGGAATAACATTTTAAATTCCTTTATTCTACAATTAAAACAAATTAAATAAGAAATCTATATACAATCAAACAAAGGTTTAAAATTACATTAGTCATAACAAATTTCATTTGTAAAATTATCGTGTCCACAATTACAATCAGCATAAATAACATAATTGCATAGGTATAGCTCTAATTATTGTGTAAATTATAAAATTACTTTACAATATCACTATTAGTTCTGTACAATATGTATAGGTATTTGCAAATTGTACGATTTACACTCGCATTTTTAATTTAAAAAAAAAACATTTGCATTTGGTGGTTCATTACACTTTTTAGTTAAGTGTACAGATGTTCAAGAATAACAGACGCCCTCTGTGCTGGCTACTATTAATAAATGTAAAAAGAGATTCTAAATTTTGGCAGGTTTGCAATATTGACAAGGAAGGTGTAATAAGATTTTTTAAGTCAAAATCTTTGTATAAGTGATGTTCAATTTTGTAACGCATTGATACATATGGCCTCAACTTAACGTCTATGCAAAAAAAACCACTCTACCCCCTACTATACAATTTATAGTATCGTGATCACTCACAATTGAATAACTTCGAAGAGATGTGTATTCAAACGGTAAACCAAGTTCCTAACCCATTCTACAGCTAAAACAATTAAATTTAAAGGGCGTTATTCGTGAACATCGTTGTATAGCATTAGAACTTACGAGGCGAGGCCCTTAGAAAGAAAAATTTGATCCGGAGGGTTTTGTAATCGTATCAGTGCTTCAATTAACAATAATAATGTACAATATGGTACAGCGAATAATTTGAACTAGCAAATAATTAGAGCTCATTCTATCCAATAAAATTAAATAAAAAAATTCATTTCTAAAAATTAAAGTAGAATTTTATAACGAATGATAAAAATGCTTCTATGAAAAATAAAATCACATCTATGGTGACGCAAAGTCCACTAATAATTATTATTTATTGGTCACTTAATATAGTTTCTTCTGTCTTAACATCTGAAATACCTGTGATCGCCTTCGTAAGAACTGTAGCATCTTTTAGAGATAATACTTGAAGAACTTGTGGAGTATCGGAGCCTGAACTTTGTATCATCATGGAATGAGTCGTTAAGCCTCCGGGAGTAACCGTTAATGTTTCCATAGTGTCGCCCGAATTTGGTTCAACCTTTAAGCGGTACGATTAGAGCTAGTCTTATACTTGTGCGACTTTTTACCTTTGGTACTTGAACGACCGGCGTAACACAAACAGTGCCATCACTGTTTGTATGTAAATGTTGAATGTTTGCTACCATTGTTTGATACATGGAAGCCGATACCGGCACTGTGATAACACCGCTCACTGAAATGGGGTAACCTGAACATAATAGCATACTTGCTCAAACACATGCATTTAACACATTTCTGGTACATACATTTTTCACAAATATTTGTGCACAAATACTGACCATCTCAATATATATTTGTACTATAATACCTCAATTGTGCAATCATCCATTTATCAAAAAAATAAACATTTGTCTACAATGAACTGACCTGACTGATGAATTGTAAACTTCACAACTTGCAATTTTCGCAAAGATATTTTATTTTATTTTTAAGTGGGCGGGTTCTCAGCCAAGGCTGCTCTACCAACCCAACCCACTATACATTTAAAAATATCCATGCCCAAACCCTGATTTGAACCAGGGACTCTTAGTACCGCAATCGAGATTCCACACTTCTTTTTGCAATCATAGGTTATTGTTGAAGAGAGAATAAAAATCAATATCATAAGAAGAGTGTAAACATTCAATGTCACGACAAATTAGCAAAAAAAATCTCCGTCTTGAATTTAATTTTGAGTTTATCACATTGAATACTTCTATTATCTTTTCTAAAATGGCGTGTTAAATATTTTAATAGGAACACAAATTCTTCCCAAGTTATCAACGCAGTTCCACTTGATCTGGCACTCTTTACATTGAACATTTGAAACTAAAACCAAACTTCAGTATACACAATGTAGGTGAAATAAGTATTTACAAATATTTTAAATTTTATATGTCATGCATATAGAAAGATCCAACAAGTATATGTTATTTGGCACACTAATGTACGTAAACCATGGTCTATTTCCACGACGTGCATGTTATGTACATACACAGTATGTGTATCCCATTTTGGTCGAGACTGCAGTGCATCTCAGCTGTTTTTACTGTTTTACTTGCGGTTTTCGCGACCCTGTACCACTTTTTTGTGAAACTTAATACCACAAACTAAAATCAATCTAGCCACGTTTGTTTCGGAGATACTGAGTAAAAACAAAAAGCTTGACTTTATTGGATGTGACCATACTAACTTTATTTTAGGTAGAATCCAGCCGTATAGTAAACAATTTTTGTGCCCACCACTTCTAAGATTTGACAAAGTTGGTATTTATTATATACAACACTGCAGGTATATCTTGAGGTTTTGAAATTTTGAAAAATATGATATACTATATAATTATGTATATTAAAAAAATATAGGTTGCGATACATGAATGTAATCAGGCAAACGAATGCAAAAAATTGAGATATATAGGGTGTTGCATTAAAAAAATTCTAACATTGGGCCAAATCTCAGATATGGGGGTCCAAAAAATTTTTTAAACTACGCCACTGGATTCTACGTAAAAATATCTAAAATAATTAATAAATATATTTCCCACGCAAAATAATTCGAAAGAAAATTTTTTAAAATTAGTGTGCCTGCAACTCGTTATTTTAAACGTAGGCATGTTTTAAAGTACGGTGTATAAGCTTTCACTGTATCACGTGTATATAATTATGTAGTACCTTATCTATGTTCGAACTAAAAATGAAATAAATTTTAGTTCGGCAAGGCCAGAGCTGGGCAGAATACTTAAAAAAAAGTATTTGAATACAAAATAGTAGATACATTAGACTAATCAGTATTAAATACTAAATACTTTTGCATCCAATACGAGCACATACTAAATACAGATTCAGTAGACTCTCAGTAGTTATGACTTATGCAAAACTTTGTCATTAACGCACTAATAAATTATTATTATTAATCCGGCACATATCAGACCGTGGTACTACCAGATTAGTGAATTTTATAAATAAAAACACTTAAAATATCCAAAGCAACAAAATAACTTAGTTCGGTTAATTGCCGTCCCACCCTATAATTTTTTTGTCATTTAATATGGAAATACAGTAGGGGCTTGGTAATCCGGCACCAAGATTTTTTCCCCTATGCCGGATTAGTGGATTTGTATGAGATATAACGCAATTTTTATCTCGTATATCGACTATGTGGAAAATCAATTCTATCATAGATTCCTACAGTAACACACTACTAAAGTAAGTACAAAAAGTGCGCCATCTTGTCTAAGCGAGCGACCCGTGCGGTCAGCTACTAAGCATTCTACGCACGCGGGCGCCAACGAAACAAAAAAAAAGCGGTTTCACTGTGAAGGTCAGGGCAGGATCGAACCCAAAAGCAAATTTTTTAAAATAGGCTCAACCGCTCTATAATCCGGCACTAGGGATTTATTATGAGAATTCTGATAACATATTCAGATTCTCCAAAAAAAGTGAAAACGAAATTTGACTTTTTTAGTTTTTCAGTGACATCTCAGTTATTTTCAAAGGTTTTAAAAGAATTTCAAATGTTTTTTTCTATTTCGGTGTCACAATGATGATTTTGTACAACTGTTTTCGGTTGTACAAAGACAGTGATTATAGTCGTTTTTTTTTGGTAACTCATCTCTTAAGTTGGCAGTTAATAGTTAGTACAAGTAGGTACTTCGTTGAGTACTTCCATAGTTCCATGTTTGAACTTCAAAATGTCAGTCTTACTACGCTGCCAACCTAAAACTTAACGGCATAAAAAGTGTTTCCAACATAAAACATGTTAGTTCTAATGTTCCCTATAGTTTCTGATAATGATTTTTTTAATTAAATTAAAGCACCGAAATAGAAAAAATAGTATGAAAAACGCGTGTTATAATGCTTTATTGTAATACTCCTATCTTGCGGACACTCGTGGCTAGGTCGCATTGTAACACTTGTCTTTCAATATACTATTTTAGTCACCAAAAGGAGCAACTTTGTCCCCATTTAACCTACACTGTATCTCTCACTGTTACATAGATTTAAATTGTAAATTAATATCGCCACTTAAAGTAGTCAATTCTCTCTTCTTTTGGTAAATTTTTTCAGAATAAGTAGTTACAACTTTTTATGAAGTTATCAAAAATGTGTTTGTTATAAAGGTTTTTTTGTAATTATTTTTGCATAATCTGCAGTGTTCAAAATAAGTATACGGGGTCAGCTAAAAAAGTTATTAGACCTAACTTAATTTTTTAAGAAATTTCAGAACTTCAAAAAAATGTGTGGAATGATTTTTGTATTTTTTTAAATTATTTGAACGTTTTTTAATCTTTAAAAACCTTTTTTGAATCGTTTGAATCTTTTTTAATATACTTCTAGTGTGCTATAGTTGTGAACAGTAAATTTGCCAGTTTGGTTGTCAACGTCAAGTTTATCTAAAAAAAAATAATACATCAAGACTGTGAAGACCATTGTTTCTATCTAGTATTGTGGTTCCTTCATGTTATTGTTTTATTTTTGTATCTTCAATACAGTGCTTCCAAGTAAATTAAAATTTGATAAAGAACATGCAGTTGGCAAATGATTCTTACTACAGTATGCGTGGTCCTATATCAAAATAATGGCTCCCAAAAATTCGGGCGACATCCCCATGAGATGGCATTTTGCTACAACAGATTTGCATTTACTATAATTTACCATGAATAGAGAAAAAACTTATATTATGGCTTGCGCAACTCGGCGACCTTGATATTTTTAAAAAAATTACCTGAAGGGCATGCAGAAATCATCTGTACGGCATTATGGTGAGAGAAAAAGTTTATCACATGGATTTTTTTATATAATCAAATCCAATTGGTAAATGATGCTATTTGGATATCAATCAAAAGTTCAGAAATATTGACGTGCCCTATACTAAACTACTTACATTTTCCAGTGTCAAAATAAAGATCCATATCTTTTGCGAAACATCAGTCACGCCATGCCATAATTTCTAATGATAAAAATTGTGAAGTTTACAATGCATCTAAAAACAGTTTTCTCATGTAAACAAATTAGAAGCCCCATTCCAAGCAGTATATCCTAAAATATTTACATAGCTGATAGTTTATTTTTCCGATAAATTTGTAAACACAACACACAACGGTTATATAGAGGTGACTTTTTTTGGTTAATCGTTCCATCTCGAATCGAGTTTTGTGTAATTTGAGTCGTCACAAAGCTAGCAAAGATGTAATCTAGACACATGTAAAATTTGGTGGTCAAAATGTTGCATACTCGTGATGACCATGATGACGCACCTAGAACTTATTTTTATTTTTAATCTCCACAATAGCCCTAGCACAATTAAGTGAAGGAGACTAACAATTTTTGGTGTGTCTGGCACAATCGTAAACTTGTTTTTTAACTTTAGACAAAAATGTACAGCAATTCACTTACAAAGCTAATGTCCCATATTTGAGCCTCAGTACACACGCACTTTTGGGAACATGTGGTGAATCTCAAAACAAGGGCGTACAATGTAATTAAAGTTAGCCTAATTTTGTGCAGATCGTGTATAAACTAGAAAGCCCTGTTAAATCAATTGCGACCTTGATTATTACAGCTAAGAGTTGTTTAAATTAGACCTAAATCACAATAGCATAATACATTCATTTTTACATTATATAAAGCGCTTGCAGACTCCTGCCCACAACGTTATCTAAAGGCTAATTATATATTAGTCAAATTAGTAAGATGATGGAGAAAACAGTGAATTATTTTAAGGCTAATACTGGTAGAAAAGAATGACAGGATACAGAATATACTTTATTTAACTTAGTTGTGCACCATACACCGCTACTATAAAATACGTGCTTTTTATAATATGTAAATAATTAGATAAGTACAAAATCAAAGCAAGGAAACCTGAAACCCTAGAATTGGTTCTGCAAGGAAAGGATTAGAAAGAAATGCACAAAATATATTTGAAAAAATAAAGTAAACATGAACTTCTTACATGAAATAATATCAAAACAAAATACATTTCACTGAACAAAAAAAAGCAAAGAATATTGAAAAAATATAATAAATACATAAATATAAATAAACTTGATTGAGCAAATTTTGGTCCATTAGTCGTCATGTTTTACTCTCTGAATAAGCACATTAACGAAACCTTCGAACTCATGATTCAGGTTGAAAGAGGGCACTATTAATGGATGAATTTGACCGCCACCGTTAACCCACAACATGTAGCAATATGTTGGGAGAAAAAAAAACAATTAGATAAACCTGTTAAATTCCGAGTGTTTTCACTTCGGGATCTTGAGAGAAGTCATGCATTACAACTACGCAGCGGATACTTTGCAGTAGAGATAGTAATTTCAACTTTCATTTAGAACAAACTCCCGTCATTGTGGGTTTATGCAACGCTATTTAATTTATGTTTTAGTAAACATAACCTCAATTTTAATATTGACTTATAAAACGTAGTAAAAAGCAACACCTTCATAACCAGAACAAATTACTAATGTGAAAGGAATACACAGAAAAGAAAATAAAAGAGTTTCTGTCCTCTACCTTGAACCTCATATATACTGGCAACGCCGAAAACCCGATGTCTCATCTGAGTAAAAGTTAAATTAAATAGTGTTGCCTAAAACCACAGTCACATGCACACTGTTGCCAATCAGAACCTTTTAGAGCAGGGGTCTCCAAACTACAGCCCGCAAGATCACCCGACCCGCCATACTTACACATCAATTGGCTTAATTAACGAGTTGAAAGAATACAAAAAAAAATCAGAAGTTTATATTGTAGATACAAACAAGAGATGGCACTAGCAATTATAATTTTGCATCATTTGACTGCTAACGAGATCTGCAGGTAATTTAAGACTACGACTGAAAATATGATAAGTCGATATGTTCTGGTCCTCAGGAAATTGAGGAGCAATTAATGTGGTTGAAAAGTTTGGAGACCTCTGCTTTAGAGCTTTATTGTAATATATAGAACTATCTACAAGCACATTCAAGGTGAGTTTTTGTATAGCAGTAAGAACCTCTTATAGTGTTTTCGATTGGCAAAACTCGTGCTGGCAATTTTTACGTTCTATTGGTAATTTTAGGGCAATTTTCTGTGTTCCACTGGCAAATGTGATGCAACAATTACGCACTCAGTGCCAATTTCGACGCACGAGGTCCGAGAGCTCGTGGAGCTGCTAGTTAACAAATTTTCAAAACAAACGTGCGGCAATTTGAATTTGTTTCTTGGAGAGTTTTTTGTCGTCATCTTGCGATAGCGAAGATGGTGAAATAGCCATAACTTCTATTTTACAAAAAGTTGCACTTACTCATTAAACTGAACGCCAAAAATTGGTCCTTTACATGAATTTCAAATTTATCTTCCTCTCGTTTATCATAAATAATACTGAAATCGTTTCAGTCATTTTTTAGAATAGAGATTTGTCGATTACCTAAATCTAAAATGAGGTTATGGACAAATGACAACAAATATTTACGAATATTTATGTTCCATTGAGAGCAATTTTCACATGGATTTTTTCAGTTTCTCGTGCAACACTCGTGCAGTACGAGTTTTGCCAATCGAAAACGCTATTAAATAAAAGCAAATAAAAATGAACGCAAATTCTAAAAAAAAGGTAATTTAAACAACACATTTTATTCAAAGTAAAATACAAAAAAAATCGACAAATAAGAAAAATAAAAAAACAAATGAATGTAACTGAACAAAATCAAATGAAATGTGTTTCGAGCGTCTCTACCCAATCCCCTTCAAAATCTATCTCAACACCAGGCACAAGATTCAAATTGTCAAACTTCAGCCATTCATTATTATAATTTTGGAATTGTTGGTCTTCAGTCCCGAAACCTCATATTAGGAAAAAATAAAAATGAATTAGATAATTGGCAAAACTTCACTCATTTGAACACTACGTGATCTTGAAGAACATATAAAAGAAGCAAGGTTTCTATTCTATCAGCGCATTAGAATGTTTGCAAAATCACATGTTCGGAAAAATTAAAGTGAACACCAAAATTTGGAAAATTATAAAAAATTGTGATGACAGTTACATGCTTTATTTAATGGCAAATAAGCTTCTTTACTGATCGTATAAACAATTACTTATTTAAATTACATTCCCAATGAGAACAATGGCGCATAAAAGTTTAAGAACAGACTCTCACCAAAGATAATACTACACTAGATAGACACCGTAATGGACAAGTTATTAACTGCTTATTTAGTTCTGTAAAGAAGATATAGGGGGCTTCTGCCATGAAGCCCATCATAGGAAGCCGTAATCGTACATATTCGACACACACTATTTCCCCCATGACTCAACATGCCTTTACATATTTACATAGATTAAATTACATTTAAAGATAAGGGCAAAAATCTGTGTAGGTGTGTTGAGAATTTACGTTACATTGCGAATATTAGGCACAATGGAATGTAATTATATAAAATTTAACAAATGCAATGCACGTTTTTTTTTCTTATAAGTTTTGAGTAAGCAAGTAGCCTTTGTATATACTTTATACAGGCGGGTGTATCGTGTAAACAGGAATAGGTAGATTGTCAGGCTGAAACTGAAAGTATCATTCTATGTAAAAAATATGGCAGTTTAAAAGATTTTTCTGTAACTGTTCTGGGATACATTTAAATTAGAGGAGCTTGACAAACACAATCTAAAGAGTCATTGCTCTAATATCGCGCCTGTAAATGTGAATAATCGATACTATTGTGGTAAAAACATTGACTCTGCAGGCTAAGCTGACTTTATACAAGCGGTGTCTATGTAGTGTAGTATTATCTTTGCTCTCACACTGCTTTTATCGTCACCAGGAGTGATTATCATTACGTCATTAACTAGCAGCTTATACTGCTCAATCATAAGAAACAGTATATCAAACAGAGATAGTGAATATTGGTAGAGCATTTGATGACATATCCTTTTGTTATTGAACAGGCTGCACTGTCGTCATCTCGGAGTATAATCTCTAATCAAAATGTAATCACTTCTGGCAAGGATATTAAAGAATTTATAAAATAATAGAAGGAGAAAGAAGAAGTACAATAAACACAAGCGGCAGACTTACAAAACGGTGAAGCATTTTTTTCTTGTTGCGAAAGTCAGTAGAATAGCTAAAAGAATAGTAAACACTTTAAAGATGCAACCCATGAGATCAAATTGTTTATCTAAAACCTGCAATATTACAAGTACAAAATTCAACACAGTGTATTTTATTCCCACATTAGCACACTGAGGCATATAGAAAATGGTTAGTAACAATGCACAAATCTGTGATACCCAATTAAAGGTTAATAATAAAGGGAACATTAAGTCCCAATACATACCATGACCATCCTCGCCAGTTAAAATAATTTGGCCCTCCGAGTTTAGTGTAGCTTCCGTGACCGAATTTAAGTCGACCACTTCCCCTTGAGCTCCGCCCTCCGTGATCGTTTGAATGGTTTCACCTGGCGTAGACTGGATCTGTAAAACATGGAAAAATTAAAATTAAATCGCATTGGGTGTTGCGTCGTTTAAGGGGCTGCGAATGTTTTAATGAAATTGATAATATATAAATAATTTAATACCTCTAACAGAAGATGATCGCCGTCTGGTCCATCATCGACATTCTTTTTAACCAGCTAAAATTACAAACACATTTAAGCAAAAAATAATACTTTATCCTACAAATAAAATTAATGTGTCAATAGCATTTTGTACTATTACAGTTCCACTTAAAACTTTACCAACACGTGCAAATAAAATCGACTTTAAACAAAGGAATACTACTGCACATTTAATACAAACCTGCGTACAGAGGGATATATTTGTTTTTCTGAAAAATACTCGTTCAACTCGCTAACGCAAACGAAAAACAAAGGTAAAAGTTGAACCGAATTTAAAAAGCAAGTAACTTTATAACTTTGTGATCAAATAATAAGTAATTTAATCGTGTTTAAGTAAAGTTCGACTTACTGTAGCCATGCCCTGGACATGTGCAGTCGTGCCATCAGGTAGCGTTATAATAGGATTGTTGGGGTCAACTTGTACAATACTAACGGTTCCATCCGGATTGGTAATTGTATGTAAAACGGCGGGCGCATACTGTGTCGTAATCTGAAAGTAATAATTGCGAATTTTGAAAATTAGCAATCAAGCGACGCGGGAATTTGTACTAAATTGTAAAGCTACTTTTCCAGCTTGTACTTCCAACCGTCCTCCGCAATGAGTACTAGCCACACATTAAGTTCGAACAAATAATTTTGAATTTTGGTGTCATATTCAAAATTCCTTTTAAACCTGCAATGGCTACATTAGCATAAGCTACCAAATTACCTATACAGGGTGTTGGGATGAAAAGACTGTGATGTTTCTTATTGAATACAATGACAATTTGGAGTATACGATTTCGTATTAAAATAGTGAAACTAAACAATAACAACTATACCTTTAAAAAATTTAATTTTGGTAAATTGTTACTTTCAAAACAGTCCTGCAACAGTACATCAGTCGTACTTAGCTCATGAAAAATATTTAAATAAACCTTTTTGTGCAAATGTTTCAATGTCATTTCTTAACCTCTAAATGGAAACCAATTCACTTTTTGGTTTTTTTGACAATGCTGCCATCTTTAATTTTTTTCCAAATAATTCCCCATGAGCAAGCCTCACGTCGATGAATCGTAGTTACCTTGATTTGAAATTAAGTGATACAATGTTGATCTGAATAAAGGGGCAACACCTTGATAATGAGAAAGTTGAATGTAGTGATACAGGGTGTTCACAAGGAAATCGTAAAATTTCCAATTTCCAAAGTGCCATAACTATTTTATTTCACTATTTGATAGTCTTAACAAGGTCGCTACAATTCATCAAAGTGAGACTTGCTTATGCATTCCAAGAAATGGATTTGATCTTTTATGGTATTCTAATTAAAGGTCTCAACAAAATCAACTACCAGCCCTCTTTCTTACCCTTTATCAAAATAAGTAATGAATGACACACTATACTTTCACATAAATTGGAAAATACGAAACCGTTCGGGAGTTACATTACAAATGATAAGATATCACAACCTGGAATCAGAAACCACTAATACATGATTTTCTGTAAAAAATGGATATATCCGGTTTTGCATGCCAACTCTTCAATTGTCCTAAAAGATGTGATTAAGGTTTTCAGGAAATAGAGATTTTGCACGGTTTCGTGTGAATTTAACAAATCTATTCTCAGGGGAGCCCGACCGGGCAGCACTTAGGCACATCAGAGGCCCATTGTGCCTTCAACAAATCATTAAATTTCAACACTTTTGTTAAATTTTAATTAATTAATCGCAAAAAAATAAAGTTCAGGTCACCGTATATGCCAGTGCAGTTAAACCGCAATAAATCAATCCCTAAAACTGATATCTTTCTTAGGCAAAAATGTTTTCTTGAAAAGTATCGCATATAGTACGCTATTTATTATAGTTCTGTTCCGAATTCTGTGTCATTGTTATACTCGGACAAAAACGAAATTTACCCTTTATTAAATCAATTAGTTCGCGATAGTCAATCATTCTTTTATGATACGTTCTCTTGGGGTAGCCCCACGTTGTACCACTAGAAAACTTCGTTAGTTAATTAAAAAAAGTGGGTTACTATTTGAAAAAAGAGCTGTATGACGTCACAGCGCTAAAAACTCATATTTAAAAAAGTTTCTGACAGATTCACATCCTTTATGCCTAATATACATTCGCAAAATTTTAGTTTTTTAATTTCAACTTTTTTTTTCTCTGTATTTTTGTAATAAAACCTGGCACAATTTTTGTAGGTTATAGAAGGGCAAGATCTTTCGAATAACTTGATAAAAATTGTGGGTTATTTGAAAAAGTTTGATGGTGTTGAGGCGGTCCAAATTTTTTTTCCAAAAATCCGGCCCATGATTTTTCGTTTCTGTATATCCAAAATTTGAACAAAATCCAAAGCCGTTAACTACAGATGGAAAAAATTGCATTTTTTTACCATGATAGAAGTACGCCATTGAGAACAAATTGAAAGTATGTACAATCGTAATTTTGGATACCATAAAGTTTCTTTAAAAAAGTGTCCCAGACAAAATTTCCACCCTGTATAAAAGCATTTAACGTCTGCAATGTTATTCGCACCTGTAAAATGATTTCTCTTTCTGCCGAGGTTACAGGTGTAAAAACATTCAATTCCCCAGCACCACCCTGTATAACGATTTGTTTAAATGAGATGTCTGAAATCTCTAAAACTACACCTTTGGATATTTATGAAATTATCTAAAAATGTAATTAGACTTTAATAGGCAAATCGACTTTCATCAAGTTATATTACCTGCGAAAACTTAGGTGTAGACTACAGTAGAAAATAAAGAGGTATATGAACTAGTTACTAAATTGTACAAGGTAATCGCACTTGATGCAATGTGAGAAAGAGATGGAAAGCCAAGTCTGTCTTTTTTTTTACAAAAATCACGATTGCGCACATTTATTTAAAAAATGCAGAACAAACTGAAATAGATAAGAAAAAATTTATATTTTCAATCCTCTAAGCGTTTAAAAGACAGGGTGCAACCACAATACCTTTAGATGTATATAATTCGTCAACGGTTTAAGAAAGACACATGCTTGCGAAAGTGGTTTTCGTCTGTGATTTTCGCAACAAAAAAACACCACTTCACTAGTGCAAGCGTTTCCCTGGATTCACTGTATGCTTATATGTTGGAGCTTTTGTAAAATATTTCAAAAATTGATATAATACTTTTGCCTTAATGAAATGGTATCAATTAAACTGTCTTTCCCCCCTACCTTACCGTTATGAAAAGAATAGTTACCAATGTTCGATAGTTTAAAGCATATTCGACAGTTACACTCTAGATTTTACAGAGGCGGGAATATTTGAATATGACCAAAATCACATGTTGCCAATTGGAAATTGTGGACTTCACATTTCCCGATTTCTTGTATTTATAGCGTCATTATTGAACATTGAAATTTGTCGTTACTATGCAAAGAATACAGATATTTTACTTACCACAAGGCTGAGAGTATTCCACCTATAATACAACTTTTACATTACCCAAAATTTCTCAACCTGTATACGAAAAAATCAATGTATCATTTTTAGCTTCAGAAATGCAATGAAATCCAGGAATAGATTATGTGAACTCCACAATTACGAGATAAGCAACCGACAAAAGCAACAGCCTAAATAGTGGCCATCATGATTACTGTTCCTAATCAATTCAAAGTGACGTAAACTGAAACTATTAATCACTTTACACGATCAGCAGCTTGAGCGACTACTGCGATATGTAATGACATACGATCATTAATAATTTCAGTTTACTGATACACACATAAATACTACAAAAATTGTTTCCCAAGCTCGCACGTGAACGCAATTTCCTATATGGGTGTAAACTAAATACGTTTAACATGCATAACATGCTAATAACACTGCACAACTAAAGAGTTACATTCGGATGAATTTCAGTTATTATAGACGAGGGAGTGGGTAGTGGGGATCAAGCTGCAGCTACAATGCTGTTCTGGAAGACCCTCATGTTTTATCAAAGAAACAATTCTGAAATGAAAATTAGAAGAGCAAGAAAAACAAAACGTGAGGCTTGTACCAGTAAAATCACTAATTTGAAGATACCAATTCTGAGGCTTCATTTTGACGTAAGAAAAGATCAAACTATGATCCAAAAAAAACTGATAACATCTGTAAAGGAAAACGTACCACAGAAGAGTATATTATAAAGTGACTGCTTCGCATATTAAATGGTCTCTTGAAGAATAAATAGCAATTGGAGGCGATGGTACCTTAGTTAATACAGGAGTGAAGAAAGATGAGATTAGAAAACCAATTAGGACGTCCTCTGCAGTGGATTTGTTTTTTAAAGCATGTACATGTACATTGCGGATGATTATTGTAAACTGGCACGTAAGAAGGCGAAAGATCACGCATCCCCACTATTCCTATTCTAATAATTACACCTACTAGTGCGCCATGGAGCCTGGTGGCTCCTCCTGCAGAAATTGATCATCTGCACATAGCCGCTCTCGCCTTCTTATGTGCCGGTACCAGTAAATGAATTTAATTTATGTACTCTGGTCCAAAAATCGTATTGCATTTAAGTTTTTTTTTTAATAACTTCATAAATATTATTGTTCAAACCATTGTTTTATTGTTAACTGAAGCTAAAAGGAAGAGTAGGCTTTAATATGCAAAAGAAGCATTTGAACGCACACTTCGAACCTCTTAAGGAACCTGATAACTTCGAAATTCAGCTTTCAATTTTTTCAGAATAAGACTATAGCACATACTTTTTTGAAACTATGCCATCAGTTTTACCCAAAAAATTTTAAAAAAATCTGAAAACAAATATTGATTATCAAATAGATTTTTGTCAAACTTTTAACCTCCTTGAAGAACCTGAAGACATTCTGTCCACATTATGCATAGTCTCTTTTGATAGTATTAAAGCACTTTTGAAAACTATGACATTTAAAAAAAAACAACAAAAAAGTAAAAACCCAGTTTTCGTTCCACCCACATGGGCATCACCAGAGAATAAAAATGGTAAAAATAGTTGCACTATTAGTATAGTACTTGTACCTTGCATCACATCTAATCTGTCTGTGTTACAAAACCAAGGTGTAACAGGTTTTTAGCTTATTTGCTTTTTCTTCCTTGACCACAATAATGTTAAATAGATTTCGCAAAAAAAAAATTACTGCTTGCATTACGACGTCGTCAAAATTAGGAAACAATTTTTGCGCAATACAAATTTTCTCTCTACCAATTGCATCATAGAGACATAATGCGGATTGCAAAAGAGTAAAACGTGGCATATTTGTTTGCAGAACACTAAGGGTTCGCACCACCTAAGAGGACAACACTGTTCGCATCATTACTTTAAAGACTGAAAAATTGCATTACACAACTAATCAATTAATTTGAATTAACGTTAAATATACATGGTGTTTCGAGTCTACTGAACATTCATCGATAATAGTGAAGATGGACATTACGAAATTTACGACTGTATACACTCAAGGTGTGTAGTTTACGCTACCACATTTTAACCATATTCAAATTTTGATTAGCAATGCATTGCAATTTAGTGTTTTGACAGTCCGACTAATTAAACAAGAGATCTTAGTTGATGAGAATCCTCGAGTATTCAAATTGAAATTTATTCTGTATAGGAAAATAGTACTCTTACAAAGAGGACAATAGTTTTTTATCCAGAAAAGCAATGCTAAATATGTGAGCATATGTTAAGTATATGGATCTTTTGACCTTTCATTTTCACCTAATAGATACCTGCGCCATGTTAGGTGTCCCTTTGACAATATGCCACATTCCGTCTCTAAAATTTAATGGTTTATTAACGAGGCCCGTTTTATGTATCCGTGATTGTACATTCCGCAAATAAGACTGCTATAACAAAAGAAAGCTAAAAAAAAATATATGAAACAGTAGTTAAGAACAAAACCAAGCTAACAATAAACTCAACTTCTAGATACTGGTCCAACATACGAAAAAAATATTGTAAAAATTGCCAATGAAAATTTCTACTCAGAAACAACGCAAAACTAATCAAATGTTTCCAGTGAGGTGCAAACTACAAAATTTATCAAATATGGTAACAACATCAATTTAAAAGTTAAACGGGTACGAACA
This sequence comes from Photinus pyralis, assembly GCF_008802855.1. NCBI lineage: Eukaryota > Metazoa > Arthropoda > Insecta > Coleoptera > Lampyridae > Photinus > Photinus pyralis. The sequence goes on along the minus strand of NW_022170509.1, from coordinate 7,858,441 downwards.
TCGACGTCTGAACTATATCCGGCCGGGTCGAGGCAAACCTGTGCCGACGAACCAGATATACCATCTGGTGAAGCAGCAATAATTTGAGGGGACCCGTTAGCTTGGATCTGTATCTTATGTGTAGGAACAGAGCCGGAAGAATGCATTTTTAGCACTCCCATAGATGTACCCACATTTGCATTAGCGGTTGCGGCCGCATTCGCTTTCTCGTCCTCTTCTGTAAATGCAGGCAATAAGTCCTCTCTCCCGTGAAATTTATAGCAGTTGATAACTATCTGTCGTAAAGCGTGGGTCCAGGAAATCTAAACACACAAATCTGATAAAAATGTCAACACTCAACTTTTGAATGCACCTTTTGCTTTTCGTCTTCACTCCGTGCGTCCATTCTAACATTTGCCCAAGGCAATTCCTTAGGCCACCACGGCGGTCTTGTAGATTCCCGTCCCCAGCCTGGCTTGCCACGTCCGGTCGAATATTTTAACATCAGAGGAATAAACGCCCGAAGTTGAGCTTGCGTCATTTTTTCAACGGGCGTCGGAATACCGTCGATTATTAGTGGGGGTAATTCGAAAAGTGAGGGGTCCTCTTGAACAGGCGGGGGAGCTTGGTGTGCAAGCGCGTTTTCCAACTCTTCCATTACCATTGAACGTAAGTTCTTAACTACATCTTCCAGTGGTTTTGCTCCAAAAACTTTGTAGCTCGTATTCGGCTTACCAGGTGTAGCAACTAAAACAACTGCCTGTTGTCCAACTCTTGTGGCAAATTCATCTATTGTTTGCTGGAAAAAATTTGACATGTAAAAAAACGATACAATTTGTACAACGCATACTCTTAGTTTTCGTAACAGCCGATTTTGCTGACGTTTGCGTATCGAGGGATTCGTTTCGAACGAATGTGGTCGTTTTCTCTTCTTCGCAGACACAATAGCAGCAGCTGCAGCGACTCCAACTGGACCTATCAATATAACGAGTACATAATATGAGATTTTACACATTTTTAAACATTGGCAGGACAGTCATTCGGTAGTTTTACCTGGAAAGTTTTGAATGGGTAATTTTATAAATTTTGATGTGCTCTTTCTGAATTTCAACTTTGCAGCTGGCGCCGCCATATTACAAAAATTAATAGTTTTGGCATACTTCACTATGCATTTTGCCTAAAAAACTTGGTAAGTTTTTTTTATCGTGGTATCCCCAGTAGGCCTAATGTATCAAAATATACTACTATTTTTTTCATTTGATAGATTTTCAAGAGTATTGACATACATATTCAAATGTAGATAACATACAGGCGGAAAACAAAGTGCTATTGCACCGGTCTAGCTTGTAGTACTCTACACCAGAATGCAAGACGGTAGTAAAAATCTCAGGGTTTGATCAAAGATCATAGTACACTACACACTTTTTTAATTCCAAACATTTTGCACACCGGTAATTTTCTGTATGACAAAAATTGAGATATAGGCACTACTTTGTTTAAGCCTAAGAGTTTTAAAGAGATTTCATGTAAATAGCCTTATATCTGTTGACGTTATTAAAATGATTCCATTTGAACAAAAATAGTTACGGCACTTTGAAATTTGAGAACTTTATCATTTCCTTGTGAACACCCTGTATCACTAAATCCAACTATCTCATTATCAAAGTGTAGCCTTTTATTCGAATTAAAATTATTGCTCAAAGATATTTAAAAAAACAAGGTCGCTACGATTTATCAAAATGAAGCTTGCTCACGGGGAATTATTCAGACAAAAATTAATAAGATGGCAACATTGACAAATCATCGAAAAGTGAATAGCGTTCAATGTAGAGCTTAACAAATGACATCAAAGCATGTAAAAAATACACGGTGTTCTATTTAAAACCCAACCATTGGACTATTGGAGAAGATATTGCCGAAAAAAACTGGGCGCCATTTTCCAACATGGCGGAAAGAGCACATCGAAATCCATAAAAACTTACCCATTTTCAAACTTCTAGAAAAGCTTTGCAGGTAATCTTTTTTTTAACCAAATAACTGTACTATAGAGGTACGCCACAATTGTGAGTAACAAATAATTTAACTCAAAGTAATTGAAAATTGGCAGTAGATATTAATCATTTGCACAAATTAAATAATGCAAAATCCATTTCAACATGATTACTATTATTATTGAAAAAACAACATTTTTAGTTATTACGCTACAATGACGTATTTAAAACTTGATCATTGAACAGTCTGACAGAAAAACCTTACCTGCTGCGGCTAACTGCGCCGTAACCTCATCTCCCATAGCAGCTGCCATAAGATCCGTAGTCTCTTCATATCCCGAACCTGGCGACGATGGGCAGTTATCGTCATCATCGTCCGACGCCCCAGAAAGGCCTCCCGGTGAACCCACAACCATGGCGATTTGATCTGATACCGAATTGCTTTGACTAGTATTAGAGCTGTTCATCATATTCCGTAGAATACACCAGGATTGTCGGCCACCTCACCTGAAGGAAAGGAAAATTTGCTTACAAACTTCCTAGTAAAAATAGGAACGGCACCATTTAGATACCATAAATAAAACCTTCACACTAGCAGGTGACTAAAGCGTATTTTTCAAAAGCAGTAAAAGAACCAACATGTGTTAACTGCCTTTTATCAGAATCACATTGCACCATAAATATGAAAGTTAGTTTGCACATGCGCAAATCCGTTTCATCCACTAGATCTTTAGGAGTTCAAGTTAAAATTTCGTTGATGACATCTCTTGCTAAATAATAAAGTTGGGATTCGCCTTTTGACATTTTTTGTTAATCCAAGCTATTAAATTAAAAAAAAAAAACGCTAATTTTCTACAAGTCTGTGCCGAGTTATATCTTCATGATAAATACATTTGGAGTCAACTGCCCGATACTAAATTGTTGATTAATTATCTTAAAAGAATAAAAGTTGGGTTACGCATGCGCAAAACTAATTTTTTGTACCGCCATTATTTACTTTCATTCAAAATTACTTTTTTTTATTCAGCATTAGATTTTAAGTTTCTATATATGTATAGCGTTTCATTTAATTATCTTGACAAATAAAACTTGGGTTGCGCATGGACACAGCAAAATTTCTGTGCCCGCCTTGATTTTAATTTTATTCGAGGTGCCTGTAACTAAATTTTATTGAAATATATTAAAAAAAAATTGGATTGCGCATGCGCAAATCAAATTTTTCGAATCGGTATTAGTATTACTTTCATTTCAGGTGTATGTACCATGTGTCCTATTTTGGCTGACATATGCCACTTTTTTGTGAAACTTTTAATGCCACAAACAGAATCAATCTAGCTACATATGTTTCTGAGATACAGCGTGAAAACGAAAAATTTCACTTTTGGGATGCAATATAGAAAAAAGGGAAAGACTGTCTATTTTAGATATTTTTAGGTAGAATGCAGTGGCGTAATTTTGGACTACCTTTTTTGAGATTTGAGCCAAAGTTGGTAAGTTGTGTATAGTCATTTTTTGCATTGTTTTTCCAGATTACATTGATGTATTTATTTTTTTAAATTTCAGCGTTGAACCAAAAATAAAAACCCTATTTTTTACGGTTCTTAACTAGGTAGTAGGCCATGGATTCATGGACATTTTGGGTCGTTTATTCTATACATTTTTGGGTGAAATGTGCTCGACTATGACTAAGGAAGTACCTGCTTTAAATCAAAGTTCGGAGATAGTGTAGTAAATCAAGTTGGTAGAGTGAACTCAGATTAACAAAAACAATACAGCCACCAAAGCGTCCAAATGTAATTGATTTTGGTTTGAAATAGGTAAAAACTTACCTACAGGGTCTTACGTAAAAAAAATTAAGTGATAAGAAGACCAAAAGAAGCATTTTTTCCATAGGTACAGTCATTCACAAAAGTAATGATCACCGAACAACAACCAACATTTGAATATATTGTGCAACTTCGAAATACAAACTAACCCCTTGAAGAAACGGACGGAGACCAATGTTATAGGCGATATTGCAAAGTTTACCTATTAGGCGATCATTATTTTTGTCAATGACCGTACATAGTTTGTGAGCTACTATAAAAGCAATTTTTTTGAAATAGTTGCTCAACAATCATAAAAGGTACAGAGTAGCACATTTTTGTTTAAGTTCTTGATAGGTTTAAAAAAAATGCTCATAATGGTCTCCTCTTGCTCCCCAAACTGAATTGATATTGACCAATGTTACATACATTAGTCCTAGATGTCCCAAATTTAGTGGACTTGCTTAGGTAACTTTATTTGTTGAAGATAGAAATGAGGTTAAATGAGCAAAGTTTTGCAGTTTTGTGTGCTCAATAAACTTGAGCTTCGAAAATGTCAAAAAACGGACTTGCTTAATATTAAAAAAAAAACAAATTGAAAACAAGTAAAAAGAAAAGGATTCTGAACTTGGCTGGGCTAATTTTTGCAGGAAATGTACTTTTTTTAACTTGCCATAAATCAACACTTTTCAGTTTATTTAAAAACAATTTAATCAAACCCAATTTTCTAAATGGAATTTTAGTGAGTACACAAAACTTTTCCCATTTTAACATTTGCTACCTTCAACTGAGTTACCCACTTAATCTGGGACACCCTGTATACATATATATCAGCCTAAGAAAACAAATAGTATATATTATTATTTGTATATTGCCTGCTTCTTCAAAAAATTAAAAAAACTACATTACTAAATAAAAAAACCAAATTTATATTTTCTCTTAAAAAAAACACATCTGAAACTGTTTAATCGACTGTATATTTATACCGATTCATGCAAAAGTCAATCAATTTGGCCGATATTGGACATCATGTTGGTCGATTTCTATCCATTATACCCTCTGTATGTAATTATGGCAAGGCATAATGTCGAATCAACTCTATACAACTGATAACCAGATTAGTTTAGCATAGACAAATCACATTTTGCATGCATACGAATCTCCATGAATTATTATAAAGATAGAAGAAGTGCTTCCCACTGAAAAATCCTAATCTCTGTTTAGGTCACTAGGTCAATTACTCCAAATTTACATCCATTATCCATTGATGCAATGCCAAGAGTTCTTCGTGCATTGTTTGCAAATGACCCGTCATTGAAAGAAAAGTTTACAGTTGGCAAATTTCCGACCTTCAATTGTTAATTGGGGAGCAATATCTGAAAAGTCATCTCCTGGTCTAATCGCAGTGTTAATGTAAATAAGCTAATGTTTATTTAATCTGAAGAATGTTTGTTACAATGATAAGATGTGGAATGTAAGAAGATTCCGTACAGTCTAAAGAATGTAGGTAACAAATTTGGTGGTGACCAGAAATTCCAGAACTGCATTTCCACGAAACGGATTCTGCACCAAATGTGACGATTTAGATAGAAATGTTCGTTTGCATGAAACACATTTAAAACCACGGTAGTTCAATATTTTGTACAGTCATCTACGAAAGCAGCCATCTCGACATAACGAAATGAATTCATTACTGCTGCCCGGTTCGAGTCACAACGAAAGTAGCAATCTAAAACACAACGTACAACCTACGAGTGCTCGTAGAGTACAACAAGTATCGGTTTAACCTCAAAATTAATAGAAATAACTATGTCAAAAGGAGCAAGTGAATGTTGACACTGAAAATACATTGAACCATATTAATAACAATCCAAAGGCATAGAAAACAAAATCAATATAGAGCCATACCCCTTTCCCCTGCATATTAATTCCAAGCAAACGTGCCTAATCGGACGTTTCCACACTTCACACATTATAAAAATTGGTAAACTGGTAAGGTTTAAAGAGATCGTTGGGATGCATGAAGAAAACGACGAATAAAGCACGTAATTGAGAAGGCGGTTTGGCGGCAGACGGTATCCATTGTAACATGGCTTCCTAAAATAGTGATATATGCAAGCCAAAGCTACATGCACTTTCATGCTGCACTATATTTATTGAATTAATAAACTAATGGCAAAATAACGCAATCATGTTAGTTTGAGCGAATCGCGCGTTCGCCAAGAGCGGAGCAGGCCCAGTTAAAATTATTAGTACGGCTGCGTACGCACCTGCGTGTGTGTATCACATTAAATAGAAAAACATGTCTCTTAGCGCCGTTTTAGAATATACAAAATCTTTGGTGCACTTTTCTAATTCACGAGACACCGATCCACATTTTTTCGCAGGTAGATAAACTGTTATCACTATGGGAGGTGCATTAACAACACATTCCCCATTATCGATCGCGGGCAGTCATAGTTGGTAATACCCGACATTATTTTAGTAACAGCCATATTATGGGAGTTTGCGCATTTACTACTTGTTCTAATAGAAATGTTGACATACCTTTCAGTTTCGTTGTCATTACTTTCGCTTTTTACGATAACATAACACACTATTCGTTCGAATTTTTGGTAGAAATAGAATTTGCTGAGAATGCAGGGCGTGTAGACGATAACGAAGAAGCTTTTCTTAAATAAATATATTTTAGGGTTGCGAGTGCTGCTATCTATCGGTGGCGTTTATAAATTTATTTGTTGTGATGTCAAGCGACATGTGAGCTGTCATATGTTCGCTCCCTTTTAGCACCACCCCTTCGTCGAGATTACTACAGCGTTGCCATGTGTATATTTCTTCCCTTAAAATACAATTCTCATGACAATATTTTCTACGCCACCTTGTAGGTATTTTAAAAACCAACAGCCTTCTACGCACCGACCCTTCCTGTCACATAAACCACCTCGGCTACCCTCCATTGGTAGTGTTGATTTATGTTAATAATCCAAAACAAACAACACTACTGGATTGGAGATTTGTAACGTAAAATTTATTTCAGTAATATATGATGTTGTCCATCAATAAAAGTTGTTTATAACACGAACCATGCCCGTAGCCAGGAAATGGCCCCACACCTAGAACGTGGTTTTGCTCCCTCTGAAAATTATAGTTCCATTATAAAAAACAAAATATAAATCACACAAATTGTTATTACACCCATTGAAGAAAGTGAAACAAAGATTACAGCAATAGATGAATTAAACTAGAAAATAAAGAAATAAATAATTAAATAGACTGATGGTTATGTAGCAAAGTTTAATAAAAAATTATCCTTTTTGAAACGGGGAGAAACGGTTATATTTTTATGTGAACTTACTTAAAGAGTGGGGAGGGGGACAAGATCAAAAAAACAAATATATTTGACGTACTACAAAAATTACAGCACTTGGAATAGATGCCTCCGTTATGTAAAAACACAGAAAACATATAGTACTATCTGGAGTAAAAGTAAGTTTTTTGTTAAATTTTAATTTTTGAAACAGGGAGAGGCTATACGTCTATATAAACTTAAAAGGGTAGTTTGTGGATCCTGTAAATAATTAAATTTAAAAACCCTTCCTCTTCCTGTAATAGCAGATACCTACGTTATACAGTACCTCAAAATCAGAATAAATTGTTAGATAAACATACACGTCAAATCTTGCTTCGTTTTCGAATTGAGGTCGCATGTGAGTGACGCCATCGTTGCTGAGCAATGTCTGGTAGCCATTAATGATCCTGATCAACGTGCGAAAACTGTCTTCGTGCGGAGTGGTTGACACTTTGAACAATTATAAATATTTAAACATTTTTAGTTTGCCTTTTACGTTAATTAACGGGTTAATGATTTTGGACAAGCAAATCGACAGCACATTAGTATAGCAATGGCATACTACGCGCAATGCAAATATTGAGCACTCAACATTGTTTCGTTGTCAGATTGCGTATGGCCGTCTACCGGACATAGGTTGCATACTGCATGGGAGACATATAAATCTACATTGCGAACATCCCCCCCCCCCCCCATAATGGTTTTTAATCCCGCCAGTAACAACTTGTACAACTCCAAATTTAAGAATTTTTTATTTCATTTTTTATTTTCATTAAACAAATAAAACAAACTATACATTCTTGCAATATAAGCATAAGTTGAAATTAACAAAGCACGCATTCGCTCTCTATTCGCGACAACCGGACTACTAACACCAAAATCGCAACGAAATGGTGTTGATTCAACAGGAATCACAGACTCGCAGACAGACAGGCGGCAGACGAGTAGAATTTCAGCACTCATTTCCTTTTGAAAGCAAGATCTCTACGAAAGTTTTTATTTGTGATTTTGTCGTATTTAAAAATTAAGGTGTTATTAGGTGCTTAAAGGAATCGTTTGACCTATTTGAAAAGTATTAAATTGAACTTCATTGTTCTGCCGGAGTTATACAGTAGTCGCGCCTGCCGGGGGCCGGAGAGCACGATGTAAAACCTGAGACTCCGGCTGAATGCCTAAACATCTGGCAACACTGTTTCGTTTTGAGCTTTTTACGAATATCATAGAGTTAGAGTAAATAATATAGTAAGACGTTGTATGTCTCAACCTATGTTTTTTGAAGCAACGAGATGTTTATACTCGTCAAGATTGATAAAACGCGGCCCCTGTTTCTTTACATACTCACCCTATATGCGTAAAATGCTCCTCTGAACGCTCTGTAAAAAGAAAGTGCTCTTGATGAATTTTTCCTGCAGAGGGTAGGAATTTTTTAAGGGCGAATTTTTCTGGTGGTTTCCTGCCTCTTTTGAAGACTGATGTATCATATTTATATATTTGAATGCAGATATATGTGCCACTCTGCACCCCCCCCCCCTCTTTTAGAGGTCCTGATGGATTTGAAAATCGTTCTCTTGCGCATTGGCGCCATCTAGTTGGCAAACGGCGACGATGTTTAAGATATTTACGGCTAGAGGGAGGGCTAGCGTGTCTCACATCCCATCAACCAACCAAATTATTACGTTCACAGACCGCATTGCGAACTCGTGTTTTTTGTGATATCCCGTAGTTGTAAAAAATGTTTCGTACATTAGCTTTTCGTGTCAATTCAGCTATACGAAATGGTATAAACGTAAATAAAGCGAGCCCTGTGGGTGTGGTAAATAGATGTATGTCTCACGGCAAAACGGAAACTGATGAGGAATTTGATAATAGGTGAATTATGTAACGTTGTGTTTTTAAGTAGTAGACACTTACGCTAGGAAATATTAGGGTTAACTGGTCTATGTTATAGGTATGAATCATATTTTAACAGAAAGGACATCGACGGCTGGGAAGTTCGCAAAGGGATGAACGATTTATGCGGAATGGATCTAATCCCCGAGCCTAGAATAATTATTGCCGCGATGAAAGCATGCAGACGTATAAACGATTACGCATTGTGCATAAGATTTTTAGAAGCACTTAAAGCCAAATGTGGCGGCAAGGTCAACGAGATTTATCCCTATATCATAAACGAAATCCGACCCACATTGACTGAATTAGGAATCGATACACCAGAGGAATTGGGATATGATAAACCGGAGTTAGCCTTAAAAACGGTATACGAATAGTAAAATAAGTTTTTCTTTTAAAAATTAGGATTATCATAGCTGTGAGATGTAAATCGTTATTTGTGTTAAATAAAATTGGTTAAGTTTCTTTATTGTTAAATGTGCAATGGTATAGTTTTTTGTCAAAAGGAAACTGCTTATCTCTTCTCACTGAAATTTATGACTCACTTATAATGTGACCTTTTCTATGATACATTGAAGCTCTGGATCTTTTGGCTTAAGCTGGGTAACTAGCTATGTGGCTGGCAATGACTTTGAACCCAGTGTAAAGTAACAGTTGATTGCCAGCTGCTTCAGGTTGTAGATTACTTCAGAATATCAAGTGTGGGCCATTAAGTCTGCATGTAAGTGTCTCAATCATTTTTTGCACCATCTTTAGGTTTTTAAGTGCAGAAAAAAATGGCTCCATTGTGGCTGTAGGATAGCTCTTGTGATACTCAAACAGTGGATATAAATATGTACTGCCTTCATGATTAGAGTTGACCACCCCCAACGTTACTTAAGCCACTCCGCGCTTGAGGTAATAAACTATGAAGACACATGCAAGGGAGTCCCTCAACATTTAGGCGACTACGGGATATTCACAAATAATGTGGTGTTTCGCCTAATCCCACGGCGGCACGCTGATATCAAGTCGCATCTGGTTTTGTGTTTTGCCTTGATATCTTCAGATACAGTGAACTAGTGACGCAACGGAAGCAGAAGGCAAAGTATTTTTGCGGAAGCGGAAGTGTAAATACTGTCCAATTTGATAATTAGCTGGCAGTCCCCGCCCGCGACACGTCACGCGGTCCCGTTCGGCCAATCAGAACGCACAGCGCAACTTGTCATATTTGAAAAATTCTGCTATACTTCCGCTATAAAATAGCGCAGGTGGAAGTCGAAAAATATACAGAAGCGGAAGCAGAGGTCACTAGAGTTCAAGACAGCTGCTCAGAGCTGGGCAGTATTCGATTTTGTAAATACCCTTTAGTTTTCAAATCCTTTAAAGTATTCAAATACTTTGTATTTAAATACTTTTATGGAAGCAGTATTTGTTTTTGTAACTCAAATACTTTCACAAATATTTAGTATTCGAATACTTCGCATAGTATTTGAATACTTAACCTTCCTCTTTTTTTACCAAAAATCGACTACTCCAAAATTTCTCGGGAAAACACTTTTTCTTATTAATTTTGGTGCGTAGAATCCAAAACAATACGTACTTTTTCGATCAGACTTCTCAATCAAAAGTTATAGACTAGAAACCAATTTCGAAAGAAAATTCAAAGGGCTGTAACTTTTGAACTAGTAGCCCAATCTTGGAATTGTTTGAAATTATGGATTCTACAGGCCACATTCTATAAGAAAATTTTTTTTCCGGGTCGATCTGAGAAAATTTTTTTTTCGGGCCTCCAAAAAGGCAGTGTATATAACCTTCCTTTTTTACCAAAAATCGACTACCCCAAAATTTCTCGGGAAAGCACTTTTTCTTATTAATTTTGGTGCGTAGACCAAAACAATTCGTACTTTTTCGATTAGATTTTTCAATCAAAAGTTATAGACTAGAAACCAATTTCGAAAGAAAATTCAAAGGGCTGTAACTTTTGAACTAGTAGCCCAATCTTGGAACTGTTTGAAATTATGAATTCTACAGGCCACATTCTATAAGAAAATGTTTTTTCCGGGTCGATCTGAGAAAATTTTTTTTCGGGCCTCAAAAAAAGGCTATACACTGCCTTTTTTACCAAAAATCGACTACACCAAAATTTCTCGGGAAAACACTTTTTCTTATTAATTTTGGTGCGTAGAATCCAAAACAATTCGTACTTTTTCGATCAGACTTCTCAATTAAAAGTTATAGACTGGGAAACCAATTTCGAAAGAAAATTCAAAGGGCTGTAACTTTTGAAATAGTAGCCCAATCTTGGAACTGTTTGAAATTATGGATTCTACATGCACATTCTATAAGAAAATTTTTTTCCGGGTCGATCTGAGACAATTTTTTTTGCGGGCCTCAAAAAAAGGCAGTGTATAACCTTCCTTTTTTACCAAACATCGACTACACCAAAATTTCTCGGGAAAACACTTTCTTATTAATTTTGGCGCGTAGAATCCAAAACAATTCGTACTTTTTCGATTAGATTTTTCAATCAAAAGTGATGGACTAGAAACCAATTTCGAAAGAAAATTCAAAGGGCTGTAACTTTTGAAATAGTAGTCCAATCTTGGAACTGTTTGAAATTATGGATTTTACATTCTACAATACAGTCGCGTTGGTAATCAATATGTCAAGGACCTTTTCCATTTGATAGGTCTGTACTCTTTAGGTCTGCTGAACGACCTTTGGGTATAAACACCACATTAACCTCTCGCCATGTGTTTGGTACTTATGCGAGGTACCTACAAAAAAGAGATAATGCCATCTCCATCAAGTGACTTGAAGGGCTCATTAAACTAATTCTTGGGTGAAGATTGTGGCGGCCTCACTTTTCACTCTAAGAGTGCAGGGGACTTCTAGTTTCAGCTGACGCCACAATTTGGCGAGAGCCTTGAAAGTGAGTGGTTAGTAACAGGCTCGATCTTTTCCATGGTTTCCACTGCTTGAGTGATCTTTGATAGATCCTTTCGTAGACATGAGGCTGCAGAGATAGTATGCCCTCACATTTGCACTATTATAGGACCATTTATTTCGGGATTATAACTAGCAAGTATAGGTACTGACTTTGAGATTTGTTAAATATTCTTCTGGCAACAGGGTATGTTCCTTGAAAGCATTTTGCTATGCAGGCTGTTTAAATGTCCTCTACTGTTTGGTGAATTTTATCACTCAGATCTGATATGATGCGCGCGATTCTGTAGGTGGGGAGACCACCACGTGTACTGTTAATGTTTAGAAATAGTCGCCCACAGGAGAGATAAGTGTTCCTCCTTAAGGACATCCTCCATTGGGGTGAGGGAGGGGTTCTATTGGGCGTCTGTAACTGATTTTTGTTGACTTGCAAATTATGTATTTATACTACATTTCCCATTTTCAAAAAGCTCAAAATCCTCGGTTTAAGAGTAGTTGTGTAATAATAAAACCAACACAATATTTAAATTTTATTGAGTGCAAACTGACATTGTAATAAAGTAAATTATAAAAAATAAATCAAAATTTGTATAACAAAATGTATTTGTAACTACATAGGCATAGAAATAAGGAAACTGTCCGTAAAAGCCATTAAATGAAAATATTTAGTCGGTGCTCCATGGGAATTGACCACTTAATTCTAGTACGATTTCAGCATACACACAGTCCCCTATACAACAACAAAATAACAGCTGCCTCAAATGATGACAATATTATAAAAAAATATGTTCATTGTTAGATTGAATGTGTAATAAGTTAAAAAATAAAATATATATTTGTAACAAAAATGTTATTCTAATAAAAGCAGCTATATAATAATAAATATATTCAAGTATCAAATACCTTACGTAATATCCAACAGTGCATCATTTTGTTAATAGTACATCTTTAAAAAATTCATGCTGAGCGACAAACTTTCATATATTTTACACATACAAAAGCACATACTACACTGATATAAAATATATTAATTTTTATCCGTAACTAATTTTTTGTTAATATTGTGAAGAGTTAATATGCCACAACTGAAAGGACAGACATTAAAAAGCGACCATAAGTAATGTAACAAGCAACAAGTATGTAAACGCATAATCATTATACTAGCACCACCCCAAACCTTTTAAAAATACCACAATTTAGTGACACATTTCATACAATGACCACATTCCAAATGATAAAAAAATATAATCTTCTAATCTGTTACTATTTATATACGACAGCGAATTTTTTTTATTTGCCCTAAAATAGTGTGGCGAGTGGAAACAATTTTTTTTTCAATGATCGGTACACATCATTCGGCCTATTCAAGCAAATTTACTCACAGTACTAATTTATTTCACAAGGTGCATAAAGTAGGAGAAAAAAAGATAGTAAATACAATATACTTATGAAATTAACTTGGTAGTTTAAATTTAGGTGGGAGGTCGTTTTTGCACAAATTTGCCAAATAACTAGCTTTGTTTGCCGAGCCGGATTACGAGAGCTTTTTACAAACCGGCAAACAAACAAGCTTCATTAAGCATAAAGATTAAATTATAATACATAAAAATAAGTTGTGCAAAAGCAATCTCGATTCCTATACTTACATATATATGTATACATACACAATAGTTAGTAAAAGTACAGAAATAAGTGATCAAATGGATTTTCTTAATTTGTGACCATAACCTGAATAAACGATGCCCTTGCCATTTAAATCTCATAATCTAATATCGCACGTTGTGAATATCGTTCGTAAAACTTAGATACAAAAGAAAATTAGTCTTATCTTTCACGAAAAAGTCAACCTTTAAATTCATTTTCAGTCTAACTAGATGTTGATATGTACTTTTTGGTACACCACTTGAGTATATACACAGCCATAGTTGAACATTTAGTCAGATCCAAAAATAAAAAAAATTCAAAAATGAGTTTGTATACATACACATGAACTGTATAATCAGGCAGTGTAACAGAAGTTTCCATTTTAAAACCTAATTAAGGAAACGTGAACTAATTATCGAAAACTTACATTATGTGAAATAATAAAATCTAATTCTCTAACTTATTAACGAAATATATAAACTATATGCTAATCTGACCCTCACCGTTACAATTTATAAGTGACACTCGCACCTTATAAATTACAACACGAAAGTCAAACAAGACTACACATTTAATATTATTATCGTAATTTATTTTGATTTTAGGTGTTAAAAACTACAATTTAAACCTAAAATGGACGAATCGATATCCAAAAAAATCCGTTAACTTAATAACATCATCTTATGGTAAGAATCTGTTTGTGATAACTGTAAACTAATCGAGGTGCGGAACTGTAAATTATACAAACCACACTTAAAGCTTTCTTACCATAAAGATATTCACTAAACGAGAATGCTTAAGCTAAATACCGAAGAATTACAGTAGTACGATGAAATATTTGGTTGCGTATGAGGTGTTAATAAGGCTAGACGTAGGTTGCCGTTGCATTAGTTCGAGAGCCACCGGTAGTAGGAGTCGAGCTTAATTGTTTCATATTACTAGGTACATATTGACCGATGAATGAGCCATCTTCAGTAAAGCGACCTAGTAAAAAATACAACCCTTAATTTACGTACGACAGATCATAATTAGCGGCGCAATTTGTTAATGGCGTTAGTGCTTAAAATAAAACCACAAGAAAATCCTTACACATTAAACTAGTGTCGCAAATCCCTGCGATGTAGTCTCACCGGGCTTCGTTTTACGGCCATATTGGCCAATAAATGAACCGTCTTCATTCATACCCTCTACACAAAATTAAAATAACAAAAATGCATTAATAACCAAAAATAAAATAATAAAAAATATACACAAAAAAATATTCTTCAAAAACCCTGTGAAGTGGTAGATAGCGAGTAAGATAATCACCCTCATGGTAGCAGAACAAACATTGACATTGTACGCTCAATGTATCAATTATTATTGCAACGTCCTGTTTTCATTTTTTTTTAATGCCAAAAATAAGGGTAGCTCTTCTGGGTTGGTAAAAAATGCGCTTAAGTAGCGTAATTTTCGGTTAAAGGAAACGGCAAGCGGGACACCTTGGATATAACATTATTCAAAGTTTGATTAGGAAATCTGGTGGAATAGGCTAATTGACGGATTTTATTTAATTTTAGTAGTAGTTTTACTTTTGCTGTAAACATTGTTCAATAATTAAATAATTGATACATAGAAGGTAAAAAACATGTGGGTAAAGAAATTATTGCGTCTTTTTGGGAATTATTTAGCAGAAGTCTCATATAGGGACTTTATCAAAGTAAAATTTAATTGATTTAGATAAACGATGGCACATGTTCAAAGTTGTAGATATGAAAGTTCGATGTAAGTAACTGTATTGTGTAGTGTGAAATTCACATACGCAACTTTCCAGTTAAGTTATCAGCCGGTGTTTCGAAGTGTTGTTTGTCAGTAAAATTAAGAAGAAGTGATACAGGAATAGTTTCTGATTGCTATCCAAAGTTAGTGTTTACGCAATTAGTTTCAAGTTATAGAAGAGGAGGTGATTTTTCAATTTGAAAGTTGTGTCTTTATTAAAATTAAAGTTTGCATCAGAGCTGCCACAACGACAATCGTCATGGAACCAGTGTTGGTGATTTAAAAAAGAAAGTTTGTGTAAATAAGAAAATTGCTATTGCAAACTCTGCGAATTTGATTTTCACTATATGCGCTGTTTGCTTTTATGAGACCCAGACATGATTAAAATTTCAAAAAAAGATCTCCATAAATAAAAAACATAACATTAGAACTCTCAGCAAAGGAGATCACATTTTTAGTGCTATTGTTCGCACTTTTGCCATCTGTAGCACTACTAGTCCTCTATTTGAAGCTTTTTTTATTGTGGTTTCTTTCTTATACGGTGTAGCACAACCCCGAGGCCCTGCACAATAAAAGATTTTTGGATTGGTCACTTCCTTCTCAAGTTATTGCTGATTCTGTGCGGGAAAAATGCGCTTTCGTTGGTCGGGAGTGACCACGTCTATATTGGTTTAAATATTACCTCTGGTACTGTCATGGTATCCTTTGCAAAAAGGTCATCAAATCTTCGTAATGCTGGGAAAAGCACAGCACTGGCAGATGTTGGAGGGCTTCCAAGCTCATGTTACAAGGCTTCTGAGAGGCATTCCAATCGAGGAGTTGCAGGGTGTCTTTCAGGTAATCGTTTTCGCGAGTTTATTCATGCAAAAGGAAATTATTTTGAAGAATTTTAACCATTTGTAGCAATCTGATCAATAAATCTATTTTTCTTTGAAGATACGCATTACTTTCATAGTGCACCCTGTATAGAAATATTTCAATTTATTAAGTAAATTTGGAGAATTATTTACGAAATAAGCACACAGTTAGTTCGTTTTGTTTGAATTTGTATCTGTGTTGTTTTCCTTTTAGAAATGTTGTTAATGCGTAATTATTGTTTAAATTTGTCGCTTTTGTAATTTCTTCAATTTAGGGTAGGTATATTAGAAAAAAAAAATGGGAGGAAAGTTTCGATTTTCTCCCATTCTATGCTTTTTGGATCAATCAAAATGCTCGAGCAGTTTATCCCGAGCGGAAAAAACGCTCGCGAGCAGTACCAAGCTCTGCTAAAGTACTAGGGTGAGTCAAATGAAACCCGTGCGTGACGAGATGAGATGTCTAGAAATTGACGCGCCTTTGTAAACGAGAATCATGGATCGAGTTTCATTTGACTGCGCCTATTAGTATAAATAGTATAAGCTTACACAAACCTTCTGTTCAATACAGACCCCTCCACCAACTGAAAAATATGGAGAGTAGATCCTATACATAACTATTTTCATAATAACTTTCCCTATATTTCATTATTGATGTAGTACCTAAGGTATACTGGGTCCGGGAACATGATTCACTTTGGAGTGGCTCTAGCGGTGGAAAGAAAT
This sequence comes from Photinus pyralis, assembly GCF_008802855.1. NCBI lineage: Eukaryota > Metazoa > Arthropoda > Insecta > Coleoptera > Lampyridae > Photinus > Photinus pyralis. Next base: position 7,841,517 of record NW_022170509.1, on the reverse strand, counting down.
TTTGTATAGAACAAGCTTGTCGAAAAAACATTTCCTTTTTGAGATAGCGGCCAAAAACTGAGGACAGTGCCAAAATTTGGACAAAAAGTGCAAAAAAAACAAAGTTCCGAGCCAGTACAGATTCGTGTTGAGTGACCCAAAACGCATAAAGGGTGAGAAAATAATTCTCTGAGAATCCCCTAGCCTAATTTAGATGGTGTTAGCAGTAAGACACATCTTGCCGTTTGTGATAAGGAGTTTTATCAGGCGAAAATTAAATAACGCACGTGTCGTGTTTTATCGTTCGTACTATGATCCATTTCTTCTTAGTCATCCCTAGCAGTAAAGACACTAATAATTATTATAAGACAATTACTTTAATATTCAGTCAAGATCAAATTGTTACCATGCTTCTTTTCGCTAGAAAAAATTAAGAATGGCTCGCTATCCATACTTCACACAATAGACACCACTAAAAACGAAAGACTTCCAAAAAATAAAATACTATCCCAACTGCACATAACCTCAAACTTCTCATTAACTTACCAGTATCTCCCTCTCCATATTCGGCCATAGAATCCGTGTCACTTTCCGGACCTACTTTAGGCTCACTACTCATCGAGGCCCTACCATGAGATTTGTTATCCAAACTGAAACGTATTATATAATGTTCAATCACTCAGTAAACGACACTTACGGTTGGGAATACTCGTGAAAACCGCCTTCGTCCGGATAATCTCTTCTGCCGTTCGCCTGCTCACGTTCGTGCACAGCGTACTTACCGCCACGATTTCTTTTAACAATGCAGACCAGTATGAGAACGAGAAGCAGGAACGCGATGGCGAGCATCATCCCAATGAACCAGCCGGCAGTCGCGACGTTCTCGTGATGCTGTATAATTGGTCCGGTACCGTAAGTGTCGATCTCTTGAGGTTGACTCGGTGTGTAATTAGTGCCATCTGCGGCTACGAGAATGAACTCGTACGTCTGATCTTGTTGCAGTCCCTGCACCATCAAGTAGTCATTGTTTTCTTCCGGACTGGTCGAGATGTAATCAGAATCTCCCTTCTTCTTATACTTGACAAAGAAGTAGGAGCCTGGTTTTCCTTTGAAGTTTGGCAACCATGTCACCTTGATACTTGCCGAATTGTCGTTTGTGGGAATTCGTTGACACGTAAAATCGGGCACTGACGGCCAAGTTGTACCGATCGGTTTGGTTTCACGTTCAATGAAGTACCTATAAAGAACCAAGGTAGTTAAATGTTAAAGAAGGTTAGAGCATACTTTGAGGATTCTCCTGCGTTGGTTAGAGCAGAAACGTATAAGCGATATTTAACACTGGGATGCAGGCCGCCTAATTTTGCACGAAGCTGATCTGGATCTGTAATTTGCTCATGGCGAGGGGTTAATTTTCCTACAGCTGTTTCTTCGACAGTTTCGTAATAAATATTGTAGCCTCTTAGAATGCCATTGGGCTGTTCTGGTTTTTTCCATTCCAAATAAAACGCTGAAGAACCTAACTGGTAGGCTTGTAATGACGATATGGGTCCAGGTACTGAAAACAATTGAAATCACCTAATGTTAAACAAAGAAAATGCAGTACCTCCTTCTGGCATGTCGAAACTTAACGTCTCACTCGGTGGGCCATTGTACTTATCGTTGTAAACATAGACTTGTGCGTAATTTTTACTGAAGGGTACAAAATTGTTCACTAGCGCTTTTGTTGCGTCTCCTTGCACTTGAATTTCACGATGACCAAATCTGTTTTCTGTCCAGGTTTTAATTTTGTATCCTCTGAAATGACCTCTAACGGAACTGAGCGGTACCGGATTCCAGCTGAGTAAAGCGGCAGTCGGTGATTGAACTTTAATTAAGCTAAACTTGTCCGGTGCCATTGTCGGTTGGTCTTCGCCGGAATATCCGATTACTTCCTTTGCAGCTACATTAGATGCACCCATTTCGTTCATCGCAAGTACTTTGACTCTGTACTGTGTAAATGGAGGGGTGTTTTCAATGACCGTATGATCTTGTTGCCAATCCATTATATCTCTGGTTTGGAATTCTTTCTCCCGAATGTCTTCCTTCCAATACACTTTGTAGTGGAATCGCGGCGCGTTGTGTTCAATTTGAGGCATCGGCTGTAAGTAATACTAAACACGGATGTTATCGGTATAAACACTTACAGTCCACGAAATAATCAAATTATCGGGCCGATCTCCTTTTCCCTCCACATTATCGGGATTCCTATGAGGAAGTTCGGCGGAAGTCGTACATACGCCCGAGTGGTCCGATGGTTTCGATTGTCCAATTTTGTTGACCGCAATAACTTGGAAAGTGTAATTAGCCCAGGGACTCATGGGAACCTATTGTGCGTTACATGGAGTCATTTTACGTTTTGAAAACAATTTTGCCTTACATTGTAACTCATGTCGCCCGGTGGGATTTTACTATTCATCTCGTCCCATTTGTTAGGCGTAAAACTTGTGTTGTACTTTATTATGTATCGCAAAATTGGGGCTCGATTGTCACCCATGGGCATCCAATTAATTGTCGCATCCTTTGCGTTGCATATAATTCCTTTCATTTGGGGTTGATTCGGTACTTCTAAAATGCAAAATTTTAGCTAAATTTAAGTGCATGAGTTTACACTTTACATATGGCGATTGCTAAATGAAAATGTACACTTCATGAAAATGGAGAAGCAATTTTGATTTTACTTCAAATACGATTAATACCTGAGATGTTCAATATTTGATAGAAAAATAGTCAAGTGCAAACGAAATTCTCTAAAAATTCATTTACTTCTAATACTGAATAATGTGAATGAAATTTAAAAATTGAATGTACCATGGGTCCTGCAGTGTATTTCAGCTGTTTTTATTTTAAAAACAGAGATTTGCGGTTTTCGTGAGCCTGTGTCACCTGAAACAGAACCAATCTAGCTACGTTTGTTTCCGAGATATACGGATATAGGGTTTCTGCAATGTTAACATACCATACTAACATGTAAGATAGAAAAGGTACTGCTTGTTTTAGATATTTTTACGTAGAATCCAGTGGCGTAATCAAAAAAATTTTTGGACCACCGTTTCAGAGGTTTGATCCACAGTTGGTATTTTTTAAATGCAACACCCTGTATATCTTAACGTCAATTTTTCTGAATTTTTTTCCTGATTACAGTGATGTATCACAATATATTATTTATTATTTTTTTTTTAATGGGATATTATATTATATTTATTAATTTAACAAAAGGTTACAACATTAACATATTGCAAATAAAATTGTTTAAAAACATTTAAAAAATAAATAAAAAAAATATTTAAATTTTAGCCACTACCCAAAAATAAAAACCTTATTTTTTAGCGTTTTTAAATAGTAGGCTATGGGTTCACGGAGATATTTTTTTGTTTATTCTACCCATGCTAACTAAAGCCAATCAATAAAAATTACGGTAGAAGCAAGTCATTTCAATTTCTGTCAAATCTCAGAAACGGCGGTCCAAAAACTACGCCACTGGATTCTAAGTAAAAATATCTAAAAAAAGGTACTTTTTACCTTTTTTCCATCTTACATGACAACGTTCCAAAAAGTCAAACTTTTCGTTTTCACCCTGTATCTCAGAAACAAATGTAGCTAGATTCATTCTGTTTGTGGTATTAAAAGTTTCACAAAAAACTGGCACAGGGTCCCGAAACACGCAATTTTGAATGTGTTAATTTTTTGTTTAGAGGTTCGTGATGGTGAAAAATATTGCTATTTTTCATTTCATTAGATTCTGCATGAAAGACAATTGGATTGACATCCTGTAACCACAACAAACATTTTTTACTGATAAGCTAAGGACCCAAAACGTTCGAAAAAGGTTAATAATTTTGGTCCCATTCTTTTATCAGCAACCATATCCATAGAGAGATGGAACTAGTGGTTTTACCCAACTTTTTTCTAAGATCCCTACCCCAGTATGACCTATGTGAATTTGGCCCCCCGATTTAAAGAAGCAAAAAATTTCGTTTTTGAAATATGCGCCCGTTTGCATTTTTGTTTGAGCGCGGCCGGTTTAAAAATTACGATATCTACTTGGGGGGGGGGGGGAAATTTATAACTGTCCCCCAATTTTACAAAGAATTATTTTGCGCTTGAATCGTGGGCCCTCGCCGTTTTTCAGTTACTCCAAATACAAAATTCCATACCTCCCCCCCCCCCATTTTTAAAATTTGACGTTTTTTTTTAGTGATCGTTTGCGCTCCGAATACCTCCATTTGCGCCCTCGCTGTTGTTGAATTATTCCGAATACAAAATTCCATACTGTCCCCCATTTTTCAAATATAACGTGTTTTTCTTGTGATCACGCCCCCGCTGTTTTTCAGTTGGGGCAATAAAAGGAGGTATTCAGGGCGCAACCGATCAGTAGTACTCTTCAAATTTGAAAACGGGGGTAGGGCATTATGGAATTTTATATTTGGAATAACTGAAAAATGGCGGGGGTCAAACGATGGTATTTGGGTCGAAAACATGCGCAAACGATCACAAGAAAAACGTCAAATTTGAAAAGGGGGGGGGGGGCAGTTGGAACTTTGTATTAGAAAAAACGGCGGGGGCGCAAAACATACGCAATAAGTCGCTCTATAAACAAATAATTATTTGTAAAATTGAAGAACAGTTATGAATTTAGCCCCCTCCCCCCCAAATTTGATTCGATCGTAATTTTCAAATCGGCGGCGTGCAAACAAAATGCACTCGTGTAAACGGGCGCATCCATTCCAAATTCAGAATTTTTTTGCTTCATAAAATTTGGGGGCAAAATTCACACAGGTAAAAATTTGATATGTTAGGATTTTTAAACCGGAAAATAACGGAATCGAACCCAGTCTCTGAAAATTAAAGCTCTCCCAACAAAATCCACAAACTGTCATAGGCACATAAAAAAAATTCACTATTTCATAAAGGCTGCCATTTGATAAGTACAATTAATTAAATATAAAAATAACAATGGCAGACGATTATCGCGGTTTCAAAGGTCATGGCAGACATTTTTTAAATTGATAAAAATTATGAAATTTCAAAAGTATTTTGTAAAATCTGTTTATTATGTTGTTTATTACAGTGTTAGAAGCCTATCACAGCAGATTTTTTTTCCGTTCTCAGCAGACAGCAAAACTTTACCCACTTCCCGAGCATATGTTTATACAGTGCGTTCCAAAATATGATGTCTGCCATGACCTTGGACCGCAATAATCGTCTGGCATTTTTATTTTTATATCTAATTAATTGTATATTTTGAGCTTATCACATGGCAGCCTTAGTTAGTGACGTTTTCATAACTGGCGCATCTGAGGTAGCTCTAGGGCTTCTCTAACTTAGCGAGATCCTAGCTCATGGGTGGTAGGCCTAAGGGACTCGCTGAGCAAAATTTCAGATTTTATTTTTTATCTTTGGCCTTTACTTTTGAGTGGGCGGAGTTTGAGCCAAGGCTGCTCTACCAACCCCGCCCACTATACATTTATAAACATCCATGCCCGAACCAGGGACACTTAGTACTGCAGTCAAGCTTCAACTCAACTGCGCTAGACAGGTTGCCTGGCGAATCTTGTGGTTGGGATTTTAGCACATTTTTTCATAGTGAAAAAGACAACTCCCGAAAACCTAAGAAGCTCCATTCTTCTATATGTTATGGTTGCTTAAATAAACCCAAGAACAAAGAACAAATTTGGAACCATTGGAGGATTTAGGAACTTCCCAAACAGTCCTTTGCTTATTTCAAAAAATAATGCTTGTAGTTTATTTATTTATTTGACATTAGTAACTTTTTGCTTACTAATCGACACTATTGAGAAAATGGTCTCTTTTATTTGTATTTAAATTTGTATATGTAGTTATGTATCGATATAGGTACCATTTTACCTCAAGACGTCACGTGAATTTCAAAATGGCAATAAAAGACCGTCACCGTGATTTTAAATGCTAGTAAATGGAAACATTTATTCCTTGCCTTGAACTATAAGAATAGCAGAGGCTTCAGCTTGATCCAAACGTGTTCTTGCAACGCACGTGTAGTTGCCGGAGTCCAATTCACGTGTTTGGGTTATAGTGAGAGAGAAATCAGAGGATTTAACAAAACGAGGTTGTGCATCGGAATCGATCTGCTGTCCGTTTCTTAACCATATAATTTCTAACTTAAGATTATTATCGTGCTTCGGGTTACAACGGAATGTTGCAGGTAATTTGGATTTCACTTCGTAGTCCTCTGGACCGTCGCGAATTTCCGTATGACCTACCGGGAATATTGATGTTGAGGAGGAAAAACGAAAAAATGCTTAGTTTACCTCTAACAATAAACTTGCACGTTGCATTCGCTTTACCAAACTTATTCTCAGCATAACACAGATAGTCTCCACTATCCTCAAACTGAACGTTAGATATATGCAAGTCTCCGCTGTCCAATACTTTGTAACGACCACCCGTAAGAGCTTTACCATTATGAATCCATTTAACTTCTGGTTTTGGTGCACCATACACCTTGCAAGTCATATTTACATCTTTCCCATCTACTGCCTCCAACTCCTTGGTCGCTTCGGAAATCTCAGGTGCCAATGCTACGCGAGTTTTACAAAATAAATCAAAAAACTTCAAAATAACATACCCAACACGTTGATATATACGTCCTTATAAATATAACCTAAAGAGTTAGTCGCGTTGCAACCATAATTGCCGGTGTCCTTCTTACTGACTCGTTCGATGATAATACTGTTCGGTCCAACTCGTCGTCTTGGATTAGGAGGAGCCTCCGCGATCGGTTTACCATTATGAATCCACTTAATTTGAGGCTCGGGAACTCCGGACGCGGCACAACGAAACTCGACCGTTTCATCATCCGCCGCAGTAATAAATTCCGGCTCCTCGGTGAAGTATGGAACCGCTAAATTGGCAATATTAAAAATTCGCAATTTGCAAATTTTTGTTATAATAGAATGAATAGAACAGTGAGAAGATTCAAGTCCACCAAGCAGTTGTTGCATAGTGAAGCCTTTATACAAGGTTTGTCATTTATGACGTTATTTACATCCAGTTTAATGGAAAGGAGGTGACGTTTCCTGAATTTGTGTGTGAATATGGCAAAATTTTTACGATGAGAAAAACTAAGTAACTAAAATTTTTTTCATTTAATTGTTTGTCGGACGCCTGCGTGCGTGGTATGTGTAAAAATAAGCTCTGAATGCTTTTTCTTCCAGCATTGTCATTTTAATTTGTTTTGAGAAATAAATTTTTGTCTTTGTCAATTAACTGTGTGTTAAATCGAACCCATTGTATGACCCGGATAGAGTTTTCATGTTAAATTTTTGCTTTCATGCCCAACAACTGCCAGGTATTGGAACCGTGACGTAGAAATCAAGGATCTTGAAGTTTTATTTGACTGCTCTGTTATTTAAGAACAAAAGAGGTACTCAGTAGTTACCACTCTTACTACTTCAAGCTGTTAGTGTAAGTACTAACCAAGTGTACTGCATATTGGGTACTTTATTTGTTTACTCTTTACTTCCAAATTATGAAGTATTCTATGTTTCGAAAATACTGGTACTTCAGTACACTTTTGTGGTACTTACAACAGCACTGATAATACCTTAGTGAGTCAGTTGAATGGCGCAATAAAATCGAAAGACAGAAACTGCATTCTTGTAACGACAATCAAGAGCTATCTATGTACATAGAAGTGGTTTCACTGTTCTATTCTTGACTACGATTTAATACATACCTAACACCTCCAAATTGATGGAGTACGATTTCGCTTCGCCTACTCCATTACTTACTTCACACGTGTAGGCACCCTCATCGTCAAAGTCGACTAACTTAATCACCAAGGACTTTCCGTAATTTCCCTGAGTGATACGGTCTGAGGATTGAATGTGCTTCCCATTTTTCGACCATACCGTTTGAGGGAGCGGCCTGGAGATGATTCTTATGGTATATGGCAATGCGAATAAAGGGGTACTTACGTTCCGCCAAATATGCAGAATAATTCGACGCTCTTCCCTCTTAACGCTACTTCATTTTTTCTGGTGACATATTGAAGAACGGGCGTGTGTTTGTTAGATGAGGGCGAGATGCCCGACGCAAGTACGTTTAAAAGTACCCTATTACCTAATTTGTACACTAATTTAGTTGCCGAAGAAGCTGCACAGGCGTACATAAAGTTGTCACTCGCATCTTCTCTGGTGAGATTGGAAAACCACAGATTTCCTTCCGGATCTAGAGTCATTCGAGAGTTGTTTATGGACTTAAAACCGTCGGCCGTATATTGGATCATCCAATAAACTTTCGGTTTAGGCCATCCGTCGGGTGGTTGGCAGGTTAATTTGAATGGTTCCCCTTCGTTGCCCGTTACAGGTAGGGGCGGCGTATTTTTAAAGGAATTTAATTCTGCTCGCCGCATGAATACAGAGTTCGAAGTTGCAACACCCCATTCGTTCTCAGCGAAACACTGATATTGACCGATATCATCGTTTGCCGGTTTTGTTATTGACAAGGTGCCTCGACCCGATTGCTGTGATATGCGATCGTCGTACGTTTGCCAGTCAAAATTCTTTCCGTTCTTGATCCACCTATACTTTGGCGCAGGTTCACCTATCGCTTCGCATTCGATATAAAAGGGTTTGTCATTTTCGTCATCGCCGGAGCCTACTTGGAAAAGTACTTCGTCGGTCGGTGGTTGCTTTACGATTCTAGGAGGCGAGGGAACTACAAATTGAGGCATTCGCGATTTTATACTTTTGTATGGGATATGTACTCACTTTCTCTTGCATAAAATATGGGTAGAATTGCCAACAAAAATGTGATAACTTGAATCAACATGGTGGAAAACTGTTACAAACTACCTAAAAGAAAACACTGCATGCATTAGTCGCTCTTTCTGTTGTAATGATCGCAAATTAATTAACTTTGTTTATTGGCCACATAGTTTGATAGGAGATAAATCAACAGTAACATCCTGGATAAGATAAATGTTGAGGATAAAATACACTACTGAAAGAAAAGGTGATAATTTAAAATGGCTCAACAGGTCAAATCCTTTTTCCAAGGAGTAAACAACCAGCAAATAGTTTTGCCAAAAAAGTGGCAGTATATGCCAAAATTCCTGATATTGCTGTACTGCCAGAACATACCTTACCAAATTTACTGCTACTTGAGTTGTCATTTTCAGTCAAGGTTTCGGTACCCGCTTCATGTTTGTATGCACCGGCAACTCAGTACTCACTAAACCGCGCTTAAATTATCGCTTGTATTGCTATCTGTCCGTCCATGTGCACGATAACTGTTCTTAAGACATAAGAAAGTTCACTATCTGCCCCGGAAACTTTTATAATTCTTGTTACCTGCGCCAGTAAACCTCAAGCAACAATGCAGAAGAATTTAAAAAAATTGCGCATGCGCAACCCAACTTTGTAATTGCGCAATCCATTTTTTTGGGTTAAGATTGAAATTTTGTATGTAGGCACCTCGAATAAAAGTAAAAATAAAGCCCAATCAACCTCTTACCCATCCTGTGTGTGGAGAGTCGTTCCATACCCCTCTGAATTAATTTGAATCAACGTGAACTAACGTGAATTAATTTGAATTAACGTGAATTAATTTGAATTAACGTGAATTACGTTTGAATTAACGTGAATTAATTTGAATTACCGTGAATTAATTTGAATTAACGCGAATTCTTCTGAATTGAGCTGAATTAATTTGAATTTGTTTGCATTTTTACCAGGTGAATATTTCAAAACCGAACATAGGCAATTAACATAGGAAAAATGTTTTCTGCAGATCGTTACTCCCCATATTAACTTAGAGGGTTCATAATAACACAAATCGAATGATGATTTTTTGTCTCATCTTATGATATACAAATTAGTTCATTTTCAGCTGTATTTCTCGATATCTTATCAAAAATTCGGCAATAAATCCATATTAGCAAAATCATGTTAAGCCATGGAAATTGTCTAAAGAATTGAAGTAGCTTTTGACACAGACGGAATGGGACGCTCATTAAAATGCACGGAAAACAAATATCGCGTACTAGAGTAACTATTTCCGCTGTAAACGTTGTTTATTATAAGTACTTTGTCCTCAGTGAAATACATAGTTGTCATAAACTGATATACAGGGTGGCCCACTGGAAACAGCCAATGCCAATTTTGCCAACTTAACGACAGTTTTGTCAGAAACGCTCGAACACGTAAATTTTAGTTTTGAGGGGGACACCTAAATTAAATAATACTACTTTCATACCCTTAACCCTGAGAAGGGGGTGAATTGCACCCCAAAAATTTTAAATAGGAAGGGGTAGTAAATGTTAGATAGGTCAAAAGGAATGTTCATTATGTTTTCAAAACTGTTTTTATTTTTCAAATCCGATCAGTAGTTCCAGACCAAACTCGATTTACATGGATTTGCAGAACCGTTTTAAATAATAATAATAATAATATTGTTTATTAAGTAGGCGTTGAAGTTGAAATAATTGAAATCTTGTGTCAGAAAAGAACATCTGACATAAGTGCAATAAGTGCACAAGCAAGGACGCTCCTCAATGTTATTCAGTTATGTGAATTAACGTGAATTAATTTAAATTAACGTAAATTAATTTGAATTAACGTGAATTAATTTGAATTAAGGAGAATTAATTTGAATTACCCTGAATTAATTTTGAATCAAGGTGAATTAATTTAAATTAATGGGAATTAATTTGAATTAACGTGAATTAATTTGAATTAACGTGAATTAATTTGAATTTGAAACCAAAAATTGTACTTGTTTCCCCCTAGGGTACAGCTGTTAGAAGCATCCAATACGGCATCGCAGACCAGCTACCTCGTCCGGCTGTCGTGGTCAAGGACTTTGCACTAGGTAGAACGGCGCCGTCCTGGCCCTGGTCTTGGCCTCGGTGTTGACTTAAGTGCCACAACCAAGAAAAGTTGACCACATTTTAAAAAATCTAAGCCCAATGTGGGACAGCTTACGCCAACGATGATCAGTAAGCGAACTATGGTGCTCAAGGGAACTCCAGTTTAAAAAAAAACCTTCCTGCCGTATGGAGCTCGGTGGGCAAGTGACCGACTTTTCTCCAATATTCGTGAGACCAGCATCGAAGAACCTGATATGAAAGAACAGAGAGTGTTGCCCCTCTAAGCGCGCCAACCTCACTCACGCGGACCCACTTAGTGCTCCGCCAGAATCAGAGGCAGCAGTTGCCTCAACCAGTGCGGAGTCACCAAGTCCAGATGAGGCTGCAAAGTATGCTGGGCGAGACTATGGCCAAAATCCAGCTGAAGCCATGAGAACAAGGTAACTCCGACAAAGAGAAGAGAAAGTCCCGGTCTGACGACACATCTGAGGCTGCCCACAGAACCTCATAGCAGTGGTGCCTAGCATCAAGCCGTGGAAAGGTGCAACACTAAGAGCTGTCAATGAGAAAGAAATTCCAAAGGCGCCATCCTGATAGGAGACGCCAGAATGAGTGCGTACAGGCTACATGGCATGATTCAGTGACTAAATATCTCATCGCCAGTCAAGATTGCAATCAGATATACCGAAAATCTAGTTTAAATTCAAAAAGTCATACGTAGTCCACCTACGAGGTCCCAATGACTCTCGATGGTAAAGCATAAATCCCAAAGTGAGAAAATCAACAAACATAAAGCCAGGAACCTACTGTAGCGAATTTCTAGAGCGATATCAAGGCGCCATTAGCCACCGGCGATAACGAATGAGAGTGGCGTAACAAAATCAAATTTTGATGCCTATAAAAAAAATTTCATTGATTTTGTTCTGAACTTTTATTCGTATAAGGTGACACAAAAAAAAACTTTTCAGCTTCACTTTTACCAAAGTCTTCCCCCAAAAAGGGGTTACAAGATTTTAGATCGATGTAACAATTTAATTATTATAAATCCTTATCTATTAATTTAAACCTTGCTTAATCGGCATTACCACTGGAGACACTGTTCTTGACCCACACTATATTTTGATGTGCCGATGTAGATTAAGCAAAAATTCCATCTACATACGGTGTAGGATAAGCGTCTCGTTCGTGACTACATTCAAATTAAATTGGTTGTCATATTGCGGATCTATAAATGTAAGCGCAGTGATGGAAAGAATGTCGAATGAGCATAAAAATATCTTTCAAAATTGAGGAAAGGGCAAGAAAATAAGACAAAATATATATTAAATTCCTTTGAGACACAAAGTTGGGTTCCAGGCGAGACATACCGTCAATTCTGTGATAAGACATTTAAATAAACCAAGGGTAGCTGTCAGGGCGTTTTCTTATTTGATACAGTTCCATCTGTGTGAAATCAATAACATTTATTAACGCAACCCACAGGAGTCTTAGGAAGCCTTCACAGGACTTGTTCTGAACCACCTGATTAGGAGTCTATTCTGCTTCAAAACCGAAATTGTCACACCCTCCTAACCAAACCTTTTACTAAAGTCGTTCCGAAACTGAAGAAAAATCTGACTGAAGGAATGTAGAATTTGGTCCACGCATGCGCAAAGCCAATTTTTCATACACACTTACCTGAACATCCTGTACAATGTTACATAACCTGCAATTCTATCCGAATGTTTCAATTCAACAAACAAATTCTTTGTTTTCGTTCACCCTGTTAAAAGCTAATAAATTCGAAAATAGCATCGTTCTCAATGCTGAGATCTCAAACCGTCAGACGAACGGAATGTACGCAGGTATTTTTCACGTAAAATAAGCGAAAAAGTACGTTTAAAAAGCGGTGTGCATTTACACGTACCAAGAATTGCAATTTTATGAAATTTTCAAAAACTAATTTTGGATTCGTTTGTTCATAATCAAATGTCTCCAGATAAATAACAAAATTCATTGCAATGAGATTTTTAGAAAATTCCGAAAGCTCTCTAGCGAAAGGTCATACGGATCTTGAAACTTGGTGATACAGGTTCCGGCTGGTTCAAGTAAAAACAATATGAAATTTGGGATCAAAAGAGTCAAAGGTCCAAATTTTATTAATTAATATGAATTTTGCTTTATTTGTTATTAATATCAAAAATTGTTATCAAGCAAATTTATTTAAAATTGTACACCAATATCTAATAAACAATTAACTCTTTTGTTATCAAAAATTTGATAACCTTTCGGTTTCCCAACTTACCTATGTGTTGCAGCATTTTGGTGATACACTTGACAAAATAAACAACATTGAAGAGTGCTAAATAATAAATGCGTAATAACCTTGATTTTTTCTTGGCAATAATCTTCCGATATTATAACAAAGGCAAAATTCATATTATTTGACACTCGATTTGACATACCTTGTACACAACTAAAAAAATGTGATATCTGACAGTTTCAGTTTAGGTTTCAGGCCATCCAGAACTTTTTATGGAAAAAAAATATTTGGTCGCTTAAAATAAAGGGGAAAATCAAAAAAATGTCACTTTCAGAATGGCCCTAATTTTCTCAATTAAAAGATAGCTTTCATTACATATAGCACACCAGAGATGGTAAAAAACAAAATTAAAAAAAATGTTCAACACATTTATAAATACAAAAAAATTGAAATTTTTTAAACCTTTTTCTGAATGTATTCGAATTAATATTAATTTTTTTATTGTGTTAATCGAGGTGTTAATGTTAGATTTTTGAAAAGAGAATTCGAAATGCTATCTTTTAAAATAAAATATACAGGGTGTACTATTAAAAAAAATTAGGGCAACTTTTTTACTCGACCCGATATATGTACTTTCGTATTTTGAAAATGAAAAAAATTCAGAATGACCCTATATTTTATTAATAAAAAAAGATACAGAAAAATGCATGTCATACAAAAGTTTGTTTATAATGATTGTTGAATAATCTGCGGTTTTCAAAATAAGTAGGTACATGAAGTTATCCGATCAAACTTCTATTTTTTTTTAATGGAACACCTTGTATATTCAACAAAATTTGGGAATTTCTTGAATCGATATTAATTTTTTTATTTTTGTTAATGTTATATTTTTAAAAAGAGAATTCAAATTTTAGATTAAAATACATATACAGGGTGTACCATGAAAAAAATGAGATTAGGCCAGACAACTTTTTATCCGCCCCATCTATGTAGATACTTATTTTGAAAATAACTATATTTTCTTAATACAAAAAAACGTGTTATACAAAAGTTTCTTTATAATAATTGTTGAATAATCTGCGGCTTTGAAAAAAAGTACATGAAGTTATCAGATCTAACCTCATTTTTTTAATGGAACACCCTGTATATCTTAGCTTAGGAACAGCATATTAAATTCATTAAATATATCATACTAGGGATGATATAAAAAAAATTCAAGCGATTTAAAACAATTAAATAGATCCAAAAACATTTTTTTAATACAAAAAATGTAGAAATTTTTTAAACCTTTTTTGAATCAATATTGTTTTTTTTTTAATTTTTGTTAATATTGTATTTTTGAGAAGAGAATTTAATATGCTATTTTTTAAATTAAAATATACAGAGTATGCCATTTTTTCACCCGGCCCCATACATGTACTTATTTTGAAAATAAAAAATTGTCCATTCCAGAATGACCCTATATGTATTTTCTTAATTAATGAGCCATACAAAAGTTTCTTTATAATGATTGTTGAATAACAATCTACGGTTTTCACATACGTAAGTTATCAACCTAACCCCATTTTTTCTAAATGGACACCCTGTATATTTTAGTTTAAAAAGATGGCATATTAAATTCAATAAAGATAGCAAACCAAGGATGGTATAAGAAACACTCAAGCGATTCAAAAAATTTAAAAAAGGTTCAAGTGGTTAAAAAGTAACAAAATTTCGAAATTAACTTTTTTTTTAATCGAAATTAATTTTTTTTAAATTTTTGTTAATGCTATATTTTTGAAGAGAATTTAATATGCTATTGTACCTACCAAATTCTGTATCGTTTGAGAGTTGTGCGCACAAACGGACCGACGAACATTTCAGAAATAGATGGAACCTCGTAAAGCAAACAATTTAGGGCGAAGTTGCGCCATTAGGGGGTAGGGTGGATTTAGATTAGGTACATGATTGTTGTTGGGATAAATAAAAAATGAAATATAGCAAACAAGCTCCTGTGTATGGCTATAGCATGTGCAAAACCAAATTTTGAACCTGGTGAAGGGTTGAGTGGAAGAGCAGATACGGATGATGTCCCTGTCTGAACTTCGCCATTTAGACAGGCTCTGTATAGAAATTGGCTAATATGGTCATTTATTATTATTATTATTTGCTTTTATTCCAAGTACCTATGTATCAAATTTCATTTAAATCCCTCCATAACTAAAAAAGTTGGCACTGCGCATGCGAAAAACCAAATTTTGAAACTGTCGTTAGATTTGCTTTTATTCGAAGCGCCCATGTCGATGTCACTAGGCCACACAGACGGCTGTTGATGCGATCTGAAAACGTTTGTACCTCGGGAGTACAACCCATACGATAAATAAAGTTATGCCCATATTGAATTTCATGCAATTCGGTTCATAACTAATGGAGATGTTAAAAGGGCTTTCCTTATTTTTTAGCCTACATCACCGAACTCCGATCTACAAATTTGATAGGGGATCCACCTGCAAAATGTCATCGTAATCGGCCCGCTCGTTTTCGAGATATCGTGCTAAGGGACAGACGAACCGACACAGCAAAATGATAAACTCTCTAGGAGCTCGTTAATAAAGTAGGTAACTGCATTGGTTTTTTTCCTTGTTTTTTTTTATCCACATAGGATGGTGCAGATTCATCGCTAATTTTACATTAAACCGTGTCGACACGACGTCCCTTGAGCGGAGCGTATAACGACGGACAGACTAGCAGACGGACTGACTATTTTTCGAGCTATTTTTTATGGCTTTTTTCGGGGATCTAAGCCCATTTACCCACGGTAATCGAGGTCTAGAAAACGATCTATATCAGTAGACAAGCGCTTCCACTTTACGATAAAACGCAAACAGATCGCTTGAACTTTACGCAATAAGAAGTGAATTCATGCCCGTAAATTTGGATGATACATTCTCTACAGTGTAATTGTAATTGGGAAACAGGGATAATTAGCTAATTAACACCTGTCAACCGCAACTTACGTAACGCACTGTATACGGTATAACCCTGTACATTCTTCTAATTGCATACTCGAGAACTCCGAGGTTCCTTCTGGCAATTAAAATTCTTGTGTCCAATCCTGAATGGGAAAGAGCCCTTCACTTTCATTTATTTATTCAGGGGGACGTAAAATAAACACGTCTCGTCTTGGGTAATCGATTTTCATTTTTTTTTAACATCGGGAGAAAAGAACCCTCAAGAATTTAGTTCGACGAGTTTCGTCTCACTGAAAAACCCCCATTTTTCCAATTATTGATTTGTAATGTTGCGGAGAAAAACATCTTGCATGCAATCGATCAATCGGCAAATTTTCTAAAATTCGCTGCATGAATCACGGCTCTGCAGAATTTTTATCGACTGCAGACAATAATTGAGTAATTGATTGAGTAAATGTGGCGCTCGTCCAAAGGACATTAATGAAATTTGTCAAAACAAATTACAGCTGCGATCATCTAATTAGAGCGAATCTTCCCTCAACGTTGCAAACCGGTCAGAGGTTACTGTTAATGACATCACGGGATGACTCATTTCTTATTAAATCCTATCAAAGATTACCAATTTAATTATGATTTCATTCAACTATTTTTTTACGAGGGACAACTGTAAAGACCGAAATCAATTTTTCTATGGAATTATTATAATTCATAACCTGAATGACATCACTTAACCATCAAATAAAATAATAACTTCCTATTGTTTTTGTGACAGCTAGGGAAAACGATGTTTTATCGCACAGCAAAAACAAAAACCTACAAGAATACAGCGGATTGTTGAACCTGACTATGCAAGGTAGCATGGAATTATTGACGTTTAAAAGGTTAAAAAACGGAAAAACATCAGGTTAAAAACCCAAACGAACCGAATTCGAAATCGTTCTAATCTCCCCCCTTACTAAACATAATTTAATTGATAAGAGATGTTATCTCACCTGATAAAATAAGAAGGCAAACCGTTACATATCCATAAACATTTCCACACTTCACAGGCACGGTAGAGCTTATCTAAGGTGCGGTCGCTGCAACTATGTCACTCGTTTAATCGCGGTAAACAACTTGAAAGCGCGTCCTTCGGTGTTGAATGAACATTTGATGCTCGCACCTCTTAATACCATTTACAACGTTGGAATGGAAGATCCATTAAAGTAATGCTAAAGAAACAACAGAATATTCTTAATCTAACACACTTTCGTTTATTGTGGATTTAAACCACCGCATTAACAATAGGCGTGGCAAACATCCAATTGGTTGACCTTTTAGCGACATCTAGCCACTAAAATGTCAATGGACCATCAATTTTAGATGATATCCCATTGGCTCATTTACGAATTCACTGGACGTATGATAGATGACACGTACATCGTTACCTTTATCTTTGAATAAGCATTCTTTTTGAATCTTTGTACAATTGTACATATAGTTGCATTGGATATTTACATATTCAATGATATAAATTTATAAATAAACAAAGGATCCAATATCTGTTCCATATTCACAGATTCTGGATTTAGTCCAGAAGGCTTAGTAATAAAAGAGGCCAAACTTGCAACTAATTCCGAGTAAACTGAATTTTTGTGTGTAGTAATACTGTTGGCCATCATGCATGTTTTTACAATGGCCACACTGGACAACACACCTCTCTTGTGTATTCCAAGGCCTTGAACTCTTAAATTCTGGAAAATTGCGTTGTCTTTCCAGAAACTTTCCTACATGTGAACCCTTACTCCTAGCTATAATATAGCATATAGCAACTTTTATTTATTCATTTCAAAGATAATACTACAATATTATCTATATGTTCATTTAAGTGAATAGACAAAGATAACACTAAATAACGTTGGGCCCCGAAGTGCCTGCCCCCCATATATTGGATACTGCACATATTTTAAATTTCTCATATCAAATAAGTATGGTACCTCTTATATTAATGAGACGCCCAGCTCGTTCGTGATTTTGGACTTTCTGTCCGTCTGTCGGTCCATCCTCCGTCTGTGGACATGATAACTTGCGATCGGTTTCGAATTTTCCAAATGGTAATAAATAGACAATGGCCAAGGGACTAACAGATTAAATGTTGGTCATTTGTACTTTCTGTCCGCCGGTCTGTGTTTGCCCTACTTGGAATAAGCCAATCAGGACTGTAAGTATCACAGGCAGAGCTGGGTACTCGCTCCAAGTGGAGAAAGCGGTTGGAGCACTTTTCGGAGCGGCCGCTTGGTGCTCGATACTCGAGCGTTTACTTAAAGTGCTCGGCGCTCGAGCGCTTTTTTCTGCCCGCGAGCGGTTTTCCGCTCTTGAGCGTTTTTTCCCCTCGCGAGCACTTTTCCCGAGCGTTTGCGATAAACCGCTCGAGCACTTGTAGGAGTGCTCGGAACTCGCAAGCGGTTTCGCGTTGCAAAACAACTCGCGAGCATTTTTGAGAAAATTAGAGCGCTCGTCGCTCGAGCGGTTTTTTAAGACGCTCCACCCAGCTCTGATTCATAGGAGAGTTTGGGAGAGGGGGGGGGGGGTACAAGAGTTGGGCGTCGTTCTAGAATGACCTATCAGGACTGTACCATCAACCTGTAGAACTAAATCAACGTAGTACATTGGTGACTTTTACACTTCCCCTTTTACGGAGTAGGTACATGACGGGTAGTGGAAAGCAAGGAGGATTAATCTTCTGTTCTTCCAGTAAATAAGACAATAATTTCTATTAGATAAAAAAATTCGAATCCCAAAATGAGAAGCACATTTTCGCCGCTAACAGCTGGACAAGAACGTGGGAAACCTCAACTGGGCAGGAAAATACACCACTGAAAAGAAGACGCCCATGTCGGATGATTGCGTCCCTCACCAACCTCGTGTCAATAGAGAAAAAACTGAGCATTTCAATCAATATGGATAGAGTTGCTTGCGCTCATCCGTGTTGTGAGCACAGAAGCTGCAGCACAATGAGGAAGGGAAAGGGCACAGTCCAACAGGAGGAAACGGTAATAAGCCAAGGGGCCTAGGGAGTGCCACCCATACGATACAAAAAAATAAATGATACATGGAATTTTTTACAATGTATATGTTACCGGCAAATTGCGAAATCCGGCAGTTTGCAAAATGCCTATAGGCATTTCTCGAAATGACGATTGCAACAGTCAAAGTGAGAAACGGAGCTGCAGTTCGCACTTTGCCTGCCTCCCTTTGGGGATTTCGCGAAATGCCTAAACATGCATGCAAAGTGCGAAGGCTTCGTAATTTCCCACAGATTGCGGATACAGCGTTGCCATTGGATGGTAAAAGACGCGTGCGATTGCGATGTTATTTAAGTACTCGCCAAATATTGCGCTCACGTTTAGACTGCATTTCATCTATGGGTTTTCTGTTGAGTCAAGCTTTGGATTTACTGTGGAGAATATATCAGATGGGGGAAAGTACTAACGCCACGGTTTTACGTTTGGCACCGCTGTACGCGCAATCTGTGGAAAATATCCGAGCATTCTCACCTTGCCTGAACGTTTAGGCATTTTGCGAAATCCCTAAAGAGAGGCAGGAGAAGTGCGAACTCGAGTTCCATTTATCACATTGCCTGCTGCATTGGTCATTTCGCAAAATGCCGGATTTCGCAGTTTGCCGGTAACATATACATATGGGCATAGAGTCTATGATTTGGGCTATGAGATACCTATACTTAAAAAAAACAAGAGATGGCTATAATAGGCAACCAACTCTACACGCTTTGTTTTAAATGATAATCCGTGTCCAGTGGCGGTCCCCCATTGTCCGTTTTTTTCATCAATTTTGTGTCGATCTCATTTCCATTATGCGAGATTTCTTTTATTTTTTTCCGTGTTAGGACAACGTTCGGGTTTGGGCCCCTCCCTTTACCAAATCCTGGGCGTCACTGTCCGTGTCTGCTATGGAAACAGGAACTTGATTATTTATATCAAATTATGATTAGCTATTAGTCTTTTTTCTATTATTAGCATCAAATTGAAAGAGTTAATTCAACATTCTATGATGCCTAATTAGTAAAGAATCAAAATATCCTTCTGTCACAAAATAGCATTGATTTCCATCAAAGAAAAAATTGTATAATAAAGTCAATGAAACTTTTACTGTACTCTTGCTGAAGGAGCGCAAAATTTCATTCCAATGAGCGCATAATTTACGCTTTTTTGTAGAGGAAAAAACTGATCTCATTGGCGCTTAATTATTGTTACACTAGACACATTATCAAAATCAGAATAACTACATTGTTTTATCATTTATATTTATACATTTTATGGACAAACTGTAAAAAATTTCACAGAATTGCCAATTGAAAGTAACATGAAAACTCAAAAGCACCTACAGTAGGTCTCACAATTGTCGCGTCAACGACCTCTTCACAGTCTAAACCTATAAAGTATATATTACTACCATTTTAGAAGTAGCAGAATACTTACAAGCCTAATTGAGGTCATTTTTCCGTCGCTACCGCCGTTTCAATATTTGCTAAATCTTTTTCAGGAGATTTTAACGTGAACACGACAGGTATTGAAGCTAAATTAGGATTACCATTTTTTTCTAAATGTCTAATCCACGATAGAAGGGAATCTCGTCCTGACGTACCGGTAACACAGACGGCAAAAATGACCCCATCTTCTTGCTCGTGAACTGAAGGAACTGGAACAATGTCTTGCTTCGGCGGAATTCCATAACTAAAGAATGGCACCGATATATTACTAACATCTGAAAATATTGCTTTAGGTATGAAATCTTGCCCTTTCACATTACCGTCTAAATCCACAACAGATCTTGGTGCAATCTTGGCATCGCCTCTCAGAATAAAGTAAGTAATGGGTACATTTTTCATCCAAATCCGGAAACGACCCTCTACATAAATAGGTTGGGAAACGTCATGCTCGCTCAACAATCGACATTGCGTGGGGCTTTGAGCACTAACAATCCAAGTATCCTCAAGTGCTTCTGGTATATCTTTACTCTAAAATTCAGTAATCGTCTAATTGCGACAGTTATTAGTTAAAGCTTACTTGAAAGACACTAATTTGTGTTTGAATATCGACACTTCCAATTCGAGCCACAGCTAATTTAGCTAATTCCAATGTATCATTCGGAAGAGGCTGCGGTACAGGCCACGGAGATAGATTTTTAAACTTGGGCATCCAATACATAATCCTCCAAAGTTTCCGCAACGGATATCCTCTTTTTCCAAATATGTTTAACAGCATAGTCTCAACTTCTTTATCAGGTAAAACAGCTACAAATTTATTCTAGGGAAAGCCTTAATAACAAGAACTATTACCGTTATCTTCCATTTGCTCTAACAAATCTATCGCACACTGCTGCTGCTTCGGGTAATGCATAAATTCCGCTTGGAACATATTGGTAGGTATAAACTTTCCTTTCGGTAGAACGTCAATTAACGCCTTATACACTTCCAAGTCCTTCTCGACGTTAAACTCTTTCATATTCTTCAAGGCTGAATAAATAAACTCTACGTGACCCGTTCGGTGAGTACCTCTGGTTTCGAAAATTTTTATCATTTCGAGGTATGTCTTTTTCGATTTGTTTTCGATACTTTCGAAATTTTCATAGATAACGATGTCCTTAGAGACAGGATCCTTCCTGTGTCCTGTAGAGGTATGGAAATGTGTTTGGGGAAAATTGTTTATAACAAGTAATTTGTGCAACATGCCATATTTACAATAATTTAATATTCCTAATAAAGCTGATTTTCGGATCATTTTTATTTAGGTTAACGTAATTTAAATAGGGAGAAAAGTTAGGTTACGTTGCTAATGGTGAAGCGATTGACGTTGTCAAGTGTACAATTGTCGCTTTTGATAACTTACGATGTGACAACAGCGCCTATTTTCTAGGTTCGAGGTGATAACCTCTGGGGGTGGGGTGTACATATACAAACTGTTGTGGACGTACTAGTGTAAAGAGAAGGTAATTGTACTGTTTTTATGTTTGGGTTGATGAAGTGAAGATCCACAAAGCATGCATTATAATGCCGTCTCACTCTTGTGACAAAAACGTTTTGTGTATACAGCAGTCGTTCTGCGCAGATGCCGAAAAACAGGGATTTTGGGGAAAAGAATGTTAGCGGGATTACTAGATGCCGGGGACCCTTGGCACAGTATATCCCTTTATACTGTGCCCTCGGAGTAATGGCATGCGTGCCCGCGGTTTCGGAATGTTTATTTTTATTCTTTTTGGTACTAACCATCAGTGTTTGAATTTCGTGTCACAATTTGTTATTATTTATATTTTACATGAAATGCTCATATCTGTTTATTGAAAGTAGGGCTCCAAGGTTTGTTTTGTATGTACCGCCTGAAGCATGTTTTGTTTTACTGTACAGATGGTTATTAAGTATTTATTTATGTATTCACGTAGAAGTACACTATCGGTGTGATTTTGCTCGGTAAGATCATTTATTCCGTGGAAGAAGTACCTTATGCAGTTCCGATTCTTCTCTCTACATTATGTTGCTTCCTGATTTCTGGTATCTTAGCAATAACAGAAAGGGGACCTCCAATTAACTTTTCTTCAGTTTAGTATATGTGCAATAATAATATAAGGATGCGAGAGGAAATAAAACACAACAGAAAACTTTTAAACAATTTATGTATGAAAATAAATTTATGTAACCACCTCCTTCACGCAAATGTCAATATTTGAAACATGCCTGAGTAATTGAAGAAGTGTTAACAATATCGGTTAGTAGTATGGTATATAATAATAAATTAATTGTAAGATAAAAATCTACAAATGAAAATACGTATAAAGCTCTATTTGATTAGATCAATTTGGTGTTTAATAAATAAAATTTTGTTAAAAATCAATAATACACAATATAAAATCTTTAAATCAACTTTGTGTTGCCCATTTTGCACCCAACGTACGGTATTTGTAAAATTCTCGGCGTCGTCTCCATTACTCTCAACAATAGCTCGTCCAAATAATCCTCCAGATCAGACATTTTTTTCCTACTATGTTCCAGTTCACCTTGCATGTCGCACACAAGTAGAATTAAATCCTACAAAGCCTTAACAGTACAACAAATATTATTCAAATAACTTACCTCTCGTGATTTTCCATCAAACTTCTGCAAAATTTCATTGGATGCCTTATTGTTACCTGTCACTTTGACCTCGGTTTCGCCCCCAATAATTATCCGTTCTTGGGAATTCAAGTGAAACTTTTCTAATTTATCTGAAAGAAATAGCATCCATTGTAAATTAGTATTTTCTAGAAGAAATCTCTGGAAAGGCGCTACAAAACAAGACCCCCAGAAGGCTCTGGTAAAACTGCTTCAAGATCTCAATCTAACGTTTCTTCAAAGTGTGCTGTGTTGTATTATCCGAACTAGACCCTTCCTACAGAGATCTTCAAAATTTGCTAGGTTCTTTCCAGAGCGTTCTAGAAACGTTTCCACAGATTTGTTCTTTCTAAAGGAATGTGGATTCTGGAAAGGGTAGATAACTTTGGAAGATACACTGAAAAGCGCTAAAAGGCTCTGGAAAGTATTTGAAACGGTTCCCAGTGTTATCCAAGTGATCAAAATGATCCTCAACTCTGTGCGACTTAAAAGCTGTGCAAAGTGACAAAACGATCCAGAAAAGTAAGTACAGCTAATTCTGGAAAGATGTTTTCGAAAAATACTCTGGAAGCTCGGTCTCTAGAGCTTCTCACGCCTTTTAGGGGATTTAAAATATTCTACAGTATCTGATATACATAGCAGTGGGAGGGGCTTGAGAATGGGACTGAGGCAACGATCATGAGTTTGCAGTGCAACGGTTACTTACCTTTTCGGATTTTTTTCAATTTGGATAGCATACTCTCCTTTTCTTCCTTCTTTGGTAACACGGGAGAATTAGCGTAATTAAAACTGTCATCCTCTTTGGTAACGGGCACACGAAATTCGATCACCTCGTCCTCCTCAATTTGGGCTTCCAATTTAGGAGATTCCCACGGTTTTTTATTCAACGATTCGGTACTGTTCGGTTTTAATAGATCTACAAGTGGAACTGTAAAAGCAGCTATTGGTGACTTTAGAAACATTACTTTTTGATTGTTTGCCGTATAGTTTCAGTTCCCATTCGTCTTGACCTTTTTGTTCAGCGCGCGGTGGTTTAACTGGCGCCACATGGCCGGCGGAATTTTTACGAGCCGCTTCAACGGGTGCCACATTTTCTAGGGATGTTACAGAGGTGCTGGTTACTATCCCTGTTTGTGTCACCATGTGATTTAAGGAGCTTCCGGAGCTTTTATGTGACAAATCGTCAAACTACAATGAAAGTAATAAAAAAAGAGCAAGGGAGTAGGATATATACCGTAAAATCGTCCTCATCCTCACTAACCACACCAGGATCTGCATCTTCTCTGGTTTGTTTTGTTTTATAATTTATATTTAAGTTGTCATTGCGGCGCTGCAAACTGCCGATGCTACCGATCGATGACGCATCGTCAAGGTCGACGTCTTTCTTTTTGCCCTTGAGATGCATTTTGGAACCGAGGGATTTCGCGATTTTTTTAATTCCTTTACGTTTGTCGATACTACTTATACTTAACAGGCTGCCGCCGACGGATTGCGCTAAATGTGAAAGATGGCCAATGGAAGACTTGTGTTTATCCTTTTTAGTTAAATCAGTCAGACTGCCTGACTTGACAATGAACGCTGTTTTTACTTCTAACTTTCCTCGTTCCTTGTGTTTGCCTTCTTTTCCTGGAAATGGACACCATTAAATTAGTCCATTCTGGCAATTTCAAACTAATGTATACAAGCAACATTGGGGGACATTTTGATTTTGCCATTTTGCTGTCTTCAATATTTCCACCAATCAGACAATAGGAGCACTGCACTCTGGACAAATTGGTGGAAATAATGCTTAGTACCCAGAACAATCACATGAAAGGCATTTAGAGCAAAAAATCACTTTCACCATGGAATAGTGGACTTCCGCATACATTTTGACTAAGATATGCAAAATCGTTATTTACTCTGATTTCATAAAAAAAATGTGTCAAATTCTTGACAGAACAGAGCTTCCTAGCTCAAACCAAAAACCGCGCTTTTGGAAATGTCAAAAAGATTAGATTAGAACGGTATTTTATTTCTTACTGCTGACAGGCCCCTTTATTGGTTTTGCTTTAATTAGTCAACGAAAACTTTGAATAATAGGTATATTTATGGGCAAAAAACCAATTTCGACAAAAAATTCAAAGGGCTGTAACTTTTGATCTAGTAGTCCGATCTTGGAACTGTTTGGAATTATGGATTCTACAGGCCACATTCTATAAGAAAATATTTTTTTCCGGTCGATCTGAGACAATTTTTTTTTCTGGGCAAAAAAAGGCAGTTATTACCTTCCTTTTTTACCAAAAATCGACTGCACCAAAATTTCTCGGGAAAAAACTTTTTCTTATTAATTTGGGTGCGTAGAATCCAAAACGATTCGTACTTTTTCGATTAGACGTCTCAATCAAAAGTTATGGGCAAAAAAAATTCCTGTTTTTAAAATTTAAAATTCTTATTTTCGTCATTTCGTGAAAGGCAGGACGCAGGTACCTCACCTCAGTAGCAGTACTAAGTACCTGATACCTATTTGTTATTTTGGGCATCAATGTAGCGAATTGCCGATCGAGGCCGAATAGCCAAATCGTTGACTGCCAACACTGATCACTCACTGAATAGTGAATACTGAATACTACAGAATATTTAGATTTTAGTGACTTTAGACTTTAACAAAAACCGAAATTGCTCTCTATATATACCTATATATTATTGCCTTTATTTTAAAGTGGGCGGAGCGGATAGCGGAGTATTACCTAAATACCTAATAGCTATGATGATAACTCAATTCTTCTGGGGGGGGGGGGATATATCCCCTTCATCCCCCCCGTAAATACGGGGGGGGGGAAATATATACCCTTAATATATACCCTAAATACGCGGGGGGGGGGGGGGGGGGAAATATATACCCTTCATCCCCCCGTAAATACGCCACTGGTGCATAGCATCATTAAATGGGCAGCTCCATATGAAAAATATTTCAGTCAGGGGTTCTGGAAGAAGCAGGGATGGTGCTCCCAGTAACATAGAGAGAAAGGTTCGACAGCACAGGTCCTGACCACCATGTGCCGAAATGAAAACTCTCTTCAGCGCCTGGCTACCTGTTTGTCAACCTCCCAGTGGTGTCCCCTGATAATGATCTCAGAACTGATAATGGAACTTTGAGATTGGTGAATGACAGTAGCGCGCTGAGGACCGCATGGCCAAGGGAGAGCTTGGTCGCTAGTCAGCAAACTCTGGCTACAGGGCGCTCCCCAATTTCAATTAGCCTTCTGGTGGTAAGGACAAGCTGCAAGCTGATAACCTTTAATAATAGAGATTTACTTATCTATGGTTCCTGTATAAGGTCCACGTCTAGATTTTCTTTGGTGAACCTTGTGCACAGTGCGCTTTCGCCCTGTGTAGGTTCACCTGTATAAATTTCATATCGGCCATTATGAGACATGGGGCTATCTTTTAATCGATTCCCAAGATAAATGGAACACCCTGTATATATAGAAACTGGTAGTCGCAAAGTGTACCGCAAATCACAAAAGAAATTACCGCTTATGCAAGTGAAATTAAACCCCAGTGAATCATCTCCTGAAACTGATATCTTTTCTAGACAAAAATGTTGGGTTCAAAAGTATCGTATATAACCCGCTATTTAATATGGTTCTGTTCCGAATTCCATGTCTTAGTTATAATCGGACAAAAACCAATTTTACCCTTTTTTAAATTAATAATTAGTATTAGTAATTTTTTATGATACGTGTATTTGTGTTTATTACTAATAATTCATTGATTGTCTACAGTCAAGAGATGTTGCTCCCAGTTAATATTTGTATTACAATGGGTAACCACTCGAAAACTTCGCTTGTTAATAAAAGATGTGGGTTTCTATATTAAAAACAGTTGTATGACGTCACGGCGCTAAAAACTCGTTTGGATCAAGATCTGTCAAAATCATTATTTTCATTGATTTACGTTCACGCACGTAGTCAAACTTATGCTACCTAATCTTACTTACTTTACCCTGGTAATATGTCTTTCCGCTGGTTACGAAAAAATTCAAAATGGGACTGTTGCCAAATGCAAGCCTGTTTCATTTTATGTTGTTTATGTGTAATAAACATTTTAGAAGGTATTTGAATATTGAACTCGATAGATACAAAGTGTATGAAATTCCTTTCTGTTATCAACTACTTTTCTTAATACACGTTCACAATTTTATTTCAAAAAATTACTTCGACTTCCTCTGCCTTTTAGAATAAATGCGCGCAATCATCATTTTCATAAGAAAACATTAGCGGAAGTGTAATAAATTGAGACAAGGCTTTCCATCTCTTTCTTACCTCAACCACGATATTGTTTAATATCTCTTTATTTTACACTGTGATACATATAAATTAGGCAAGAAAAGTCTTGGTATGTTGTATATTCCAATATGTTTCAGTGTCCAAAAGCAATTTCAAAAATGCCCAATCAAATTTGATGGCTTTGCGACAATTTGAAATCACAGAGTGTCACAAGTAGACAATGTCTATACTTGAGCTGACAACAGAAGAAGATGACATGAATATCAACGTCGGATGAACTAAACAGCAACTGAAACAGGAATTATTTTGAATGACAGTTTCACCAAAATTCCCCAAAAGAATACAATACAGTAAAGTCACAGTAATTCGAGGTCCAAATAAAAAAAAAACTTGAAAACTCACAACTTCACTTCATTCTTATTTAATCGTTGTGCACCTGCGATATTCTGCGCTACTCACCCCAAGCAAGAGGGTGACGTGTGAAGGTGAATGACACTACGACTCTCAACTCAGAGACCTAGTTCTAAAAACGTGTAGGGATCACACTTTTTCCGTGTAATCTGAATTTTACGAAAGCCGAGGCACCGGCAGTCCCAATTACCTAGCATTATCGAGACTTTACTGTAGGTACATAAAGCTCAGTATCCAATTGGTATCGGTGGATTCCTTAAGGAGATCAATGGCTGGAAAACTCACAAACTGACTAATTCACAAATGTATCCAACTTTTGTCATAACTTAGTGTTTAAATTTACCTGGTTTGCTTTGTAATGTATACCATCGGTTTTTTGGCCGTTCGTAAACATCTAGCTGATTTAACGGGATTTCGACTCTACCGAGAAACTCATCGACACCAAGAAAGTTTCTATGTAACACTGTCAAGATAATAACAGCTGTATTTCCTTGATCGGGTATTAACCTGAAAGTAGACTATTACTAAATATCGACGACAATTCGAATACGTACAGTTCACATTCTTCATGCCACTCGACCGAGGGTTCTGCTTTCTCTTTAACAGATGTTTGGTACTTGGTTTTGCCCAATGCAATTGTCACGAAGCAATCATTGGTATTATTTTTACCCTTCGTCAGAAGGTCAGCCGCTCTTTGCACTAAATAATAAACATTAAAAAATGTTGCAGAACTAAACAAATTAGATACCTGTTACTTGAACATGAGTAGGCATCCACATTTTTTCTAATTAATTGCTTGTTATGAGTTATGAATGATATGGAAGTTTACTTATTTGAGGTCTTCAGTTCTTAACGCATTTAATCACCAATACGAAATTGGTGTCTATTATAAGGTCATGGAATTTGCAAGCCTCATAAATTATATGCTAAATTATGTGATAGTTTACGTTTTTATTGTAGAAATTCTACATTTCAAAGTAGATCACAACCAAGTAATTCACTATCACGAATATCATCACACAACATTTTTTTACCTACGTAACCTTCAGCCTAGTTCTCACAAGGCGATTTCACCCAGGCATTCCGGTCGCATTCGGTATAATTACGGTGGATACCAAGATACTCCGCAATTACGAATACATACGTACTTAAGGCCGCTAAATTAAAAACCGCCAAAATGGTAGTAGTTATATCTCTGATAGTAACCGGTGTAGAATGGTATAATGGCAAAATTTCCAGAAATTCGAGTAGGTCTGCGCATGCGCGCACAAGACCGGGGTTGTATTTCATAGCATTCTTGTAGATAAGTCACTACCTTTCATTTAATTAAAGTTTTGAGTAATCTTTTCAAATGAGATACAATAAGCTAATCTTGCGGCTACCGGGAAGCGGCGGTTAGAATAAGTCATGCCTTAATACATAACGTTTAAGTTTCAACTGTTCAGTGCTTACCATAATTCCCCAATATTTATTGCGGTCGAATATTCGCCCATAATTAAATTACGGCCACCCTCATCACGTGATACACCGACAAAATTGAACAGGGGCGCTACATTCCTCGTTTTTTGAGCTTGGGTAATTTATCATTTTGTGAGAAACAGAATAGATGTGCTTTAATACTCCGGATATGAATTTTAACATTCTTGTTTTGCGTGTTTTCCTAATTCGTATGGTAAATACCGGAGAGCAAGAAATTTCCGACCTTGAAACAGAATCTCCAGAAATGCCATTAGATGGTCCACTTTTCACGGGAAAAGATAACATTTCCTTAATAGTGGAAAAAAAAATTCGAGGACAAGTTGAAGGATGCTTTGGATATCTATCCGGAAATATTTATGTAATGATCAAGTTTTGCTAAACTAAATAACATATTATTTCAGCTTACTCGCTCACTTTTACATGTGTTTCCTACCAAACCAAATAAATATATGGAATATAAATTGTCGCCTTGGTGAGATTCAGAGTGGTACTTCACGTTTGTTAACGAACCAAATATTGTTGTACAACATGTAATAAATATATCTGAAAGAATGCGTTTCCGATTAAATATAAATATTCAATAGGTTTATTTGTAGTATTTTCTTAACCACAGACTCCCAGTGAGCGTGTTAAAATTAAGAGCGCGTGTACACGAAGATTAAAACAAGCTTTGGTTGTCCACCCTGTGCATTTGAATGCGTCTCGTGCATCACAGTGGGAGTAATCCCGTCGCAGTTACTTTAGCCACAACATATTTAAAATCCCTCCTTACGCCCCAAACACAAAACCACCGCCTCCTCTAAGGAACTGTCACTTAAAAATCCTCATCCAACTCAATACCAATTTTTTAAATTTCAAATAATAATGTAAATTGAATAGTTTATGGACAATGGCAACTCAGAAGCCGGGCGAATGGGCCAACACGTTAATTGCACGATTCGAAGAGCAGGTTGGTTTGTTTCACTGTGTATCTACAATTTACTTTTAAAAGTAAACAATCAATATTGGTTATCTTCACTTTTATCTTCTGGATTTTTTAAATCTGTTAAATTTCAGTTACCTTGCCGTACTGGACCGCAAACTACCCATTCTCGTATAAATGAAGACCAGAACAAAAATTGTCTCATACAAATATCTCGGTATAGATTTGCTTTAGTTTTAGATGGATTTGTCAAAGTTTTAAAACGAATTCATGAATTGGTATGTGAAAACATTGAGGAGAGATGTAAATGTGAAATGTTTCAGTACCAGCAAGGGTCGTGCGGACCACAGCGACAGCACAGTCCCGAAATGGAAAAGAATTATTACGATAGTATCATTATTGTTTTAGAAACGTTAGAAAAATGTTTTAGTATACAGCCGAAAGATTCAATTACTTTAACCATGGAAGAAAATCAAAATTTAAAATCTCTACTGAAGGAAATATGCGCCTTTTTAGGTCTGCCTTATTAAGTAACAATATTTTTTTATACGGACAGAGTTTTAGATATGCCTGCTGAGAATCCCCACAGTCACTCAATAAAATTATTAGCCAGCAAAGTACTGTTTGCCTTAAGTATTAATTTTTTTAACGTAGTCTTCAGTCGAATTTCTTCAAAACTCCAAGAACTGGCATCGTGTCCGGATGAAAATCCGGATTACAGCGATATTGAGTTAATTCAACATATTAACGTGGATATTTCGCGGTTGACCAGGCTACTAACAGGTATCCCGAATACTTCGTAGTTTATCGATGCGCTTATATGAATTGTTTTAGAAGCTATACAAAAGTTTAGGTTATTGAAGAAATCTGCTCATTTAGTACTCATGAATTCTTTGGAAAAAGCAATATGGAACTGGATGGACACATATCCTTACGAATTTGCCGAACTGCAGAAGAACCCCAATGAGGAGCTGTCGAAATGTTGCGAACAGTTGTTCGATATTTTGGATACGTTTGCGGACAATAAAAAGGGAAGGGCAGCTGTGTGGCCGTTGCAAATTATGTTGCTCATATTATCCCCCGTAAGTTTTTTGTTTGTTTAGAACAAGAGTAGAAATTGTGTATGGGTGCTCCATATTAAACCATTCCTCACAGATTACGTGTAGATTTTACAGTTGTAATGTGCCCACCAATGAACAGATTTATGGTGGATGCAATGTAAGAGAGACGGAAACTGTAGGCTCAGTGTTTCACACTGTTTAATGGATTTTCTTATAAAAATCACGATTGCACGCATTTACTTCAAAACGCAGGGCAAACCAAATTAGATAGGAAGAAATGAATAGATCTACGTGCCAGTGTATATGCATATGTCTTTCTTCAACTGTTTTGGAATAATAAGCATTTAAATGTTGTAATAGGTATATAATATTTTTGGTATACTTGCTAGGCATGGGAATAGGTCATAAGGTATATTCATACAGATAGGTGATAATATAGCTTTCCGGGTGTGCGAGGTGAGGCGGTGCAGCCGCCTACACTGAGCATATACCAAGAAAAGATTCCATTGACTGATAGGCCGGGTGACAAGCCCAATGTTATGCAGGTGATAGTTAGTTTAGAAGCTTGGAAGACCTAGATCTGCCAAGGGGTCCTGTTAAAAAGAGCCTGGACTGGAGTCCTGTCGCTTAGCCTGGAATTGACTGGTCACCCAGTCTTTAATTCTGGTCCTGACAACAGAGGGAGCAATTCCTAGGGTCTGCTGACTGTAACTCACTGCATATCTATATATACTTATTATGGTAACTTCTAAGGAGGTTCTCCCGTGCACAGGTCATGATGGCTAGCATGTCTGCCTGAAACATGGTGCTATGCTGACCAAGGGAGAAGCTGACATCAGCTCTTGGTCAATCACCATATATACCCATACCCATTCCCCATTATTTTAGGAACCCATCTTTAAACCACATGAGCCCCTCAGGTGTGAGGAACTGGCAATCCGAGTTCAGCCATTGCTCCCTGTGCGAGAGAATGACTTTGTAACTATTTGCTCTTAGTAAGATTGGATCTGAGTGTTTTCTCCCAGATCTGCCCGTGCCCAAGGCTGCCTCGATCCTTCCACTCCTCCCAGTCGCTTACCCGCAATGAAGCTTTCCGAGCCTCTACCTCCACAGCTAAGCGTAAAGGGTCTAGTCCCAAAAGTGAGGGCCTCCATGACCAAAATTGGCGTGGTTTTCAGGGTTCCAGTGATTCCCAGACAGGCGAGTGTCTGGACCTTTGCTAGCTGCGTCCTGTAGGTTACCCTGTACATGGCAGGTCACCATACAAGTGCACCATACAGTATTATTGGACTGATCACTATAGTGTAAAGCCAATAGACCAGTTGCGGGTTCAAGCCCCATGTACAACCAAAAGCCCTTCTACATGCCTGTATTTCCAGGTCATCCCAAATATTTCAGTGACTTGGTTAGAGCTCGTTGATGTCTTCGAAGAGTGAGCCCCATCAAGGTCTGCTTTTCTATTCGTAAATGGAACAACCTCGGGTTTTTCCAGGTTAACGGAGAGACTGGCCCTACCTGATGGGCCTGTAATCCTTTGCCACGTCATATTTGGCATGACCCGGCTTAGGTAGATACACAATTCATACCTTCCTCCAGCTTTCGGGGATATAGTCTAAAGCCAGGGAGGCTTTAAAGAGGTTCAACAAATGCAAGAGCAGCGGTTCCCAGGCCCCTCTGCAGAAGAGCCGGGCATATCCCGTCCCCTGCCACATGGAAGCTTCTGTGTCCCCACTTTTTGCCCCGGGTCTTTCAAAAGCATCTTACGAAGTTTTTGAATTTGGAGAAGACCCTCCATGCTACCACAGAAGGTTCTCCATGATCCTCGTTTAGACCTTAGAATATGGTCCTTATACCTGAGCTGAACGATCTTGAGATATTTCCAGTCCAAATCAGTGGATTAGGGATTCCGAAACCTACAGGGCCTGCAGTGGGATGCCAGCTTTAGTTGGAAAAGAATTTGTCTGTGGTCCGAAAGCAACGGCTCGTCTCGTCCATTTCGTGATCATGTGGGCTATTGAAAAGGAGCCCAACGACAGATCGATAACCTCCTGCCTCCGCGCTGTGACGAAGGTGGGGGTGCTCTCTGATTTAAAATATTCAAATCAGTTGTTTGCAAGTACTCCGGGAGGTAGTCGCCCCTCGAGTTCGTGTCCATGCTGCCCCATGCAATGTGGTGTGCGTCCTAGGGTTCAGTTGGCGGTTCCTCTTATAGTAACCAGACTCCTCCACCTGACCTAGACCCCTTACGCGTCCCCTGTAAACCCAAGGTTCTTGTATCACCGCCTTACTGTGCTGCAAATTGCTCTGTAAGAGGGTTCCCTCGTCTATCACTGATATACTGATGTACTTTTCTAGCGATGCCGACGGTTCCCACTCTTGGTCGGAGCCAAGAACCCCACATGAATCAAAAGTTCCTCGACCACTAAGCGCGTCAGTAGTAATCTCGACGCCCCTTGGAGGTCACTAGAGAGGTTTTCAGCCCTCTCCGTCCTGCTGCTCTGGTGGAGCCCTCTCTCTTATCTGATGCAACTGGAGCACTCGCTTCCATCACAAATGTGACCCCCGCTTACGGTTGAAAGTTTTGCCACTGCAAGACCTAAGAGAATGCCTCATTGACACCAAATGCGAACTTCGACTGAGGCTCAGTGGTGTCCACCTCTGGTTGCGACTGCAATGGCCATCCTTAGCCCCGCCGCAGGTTCGTGGTGCACCCGCAACTGCAGGCTTCTTCAGGCTGCCTTGAACTAGACCCTGGAGTGCTTCCCTCCTATCTGAGACGCTTGATCCCTGACGTCGGGTTGCAAATACCTTCATAATAAACAAAAGTAGAATAATATCTCTTAAGATAAAGACCTAGTAATGACATAGCCATTCTGGATTCTGGATTTTTTATTTTTGTGAAAATGCGCTAAAAAATGCACCCTCAAAGGGACATCCTTAACATATTTTAAGCGTCTTCGTGCGTTTGGTAGGATTAAAAAGTCATATTTCCACCGCCTTATCAAAAGTACAACTAACCAACAAACAGGAAAGGTTCAGGTACAGGTGAGGGGTGGGGGTTGATTTGAAATCTTTATTTAGATACAAAAAGGTAATCTAGGAATGCTTTAATAATGGAGCGGGGACTAGGGCCGTGCAAAATACATTTTTCATTTTGCATTTTAGAAAGTTTTGGAAGAAATTGTGAACGCAGATAGTGGCGCCCCCTGTTCGCCAAGACACAGCAAGAAGAAGCAGTTCATCGATGCCGTTAAACGATGCATTAATCCTCACGGAAATTCGAGTAAACAGCTCACCGAATCGGCGGCTGTAACCTGCGTGAAATTATGCAAAGCGTCAACGTACATTAATATACTCGATTCAAACAATGTAGCCTTTACTCTCGTACAAAGTGTTCTTAATGATTTAAAGGTAAGGGTTGCTCCTTTTTCCATGGTCGTTGTTAATAATTCACATTTTTAGTCTCTACTGTTTAACCCTAGTAAACCGTTTTCTCGGGGACAAAACTATTTATATCTAGACATGGATCTTATGATAGACTGTTTCGTTTCATGTTTTCGGATTAAACCGCATAATAACGTAGCCTTAAAAATTTGTCTTAATTTAACATCCCCTTCTATATACCATTTTGTGTTGGTGCGATCGTTGTATAGGTAAGTGTCGCTTTTATCCTTAATAACTTCCTTTTGTTGCCCATTTAAAATCACATTAAGCACAATTTGTTACAAATAATAAATTTATATTTAATTTTGCATCCTTCTATCGCCGCAGTTTTTTATTTACTATTGACCAAAAACCTCGCACCAAAACACTTTCTTGAAATGATCATAATCTTCACCAAACAGATATCAATAGGACACTGTTTTGAAGGCGACACATTTTTTGACGCGCGAAATTTTGACTTAAAAATTCAAAAGGTACAATTTGTTTGAGACCTTTAACCTTTTTTCACATAGAAACACATAGAACATCTTGCGTTATTTGGGGCCAGAACTCTCCATAGCTTTCCATTTGAAAGTTGGAAAAAAAGGTGCCCAAACGCGTTAAATTTTGTACACAATTTGACAGTTTACCGTTTTAACGTTGTTTATATTTTGTAGAGTTATTACTCAACCGCGTTTGCAGTGGTGGCCCCAAATCGATTTGGTATATAGCAGATCTTCCGAACTAAGAGCAATGTTTACGGACACCTTAAATAAAGTGGCCCAAGGATGCATTGCGCATACGCCCTTACGAATGATTCAATCTTTAACGTTGAAGGGTAAAGATTCACAGGCCAAGTTCAAAGATCGCGCAGAGGAGGTACCCGGTAACCGAAACTTATTATTATACATGGTTCGCCTTATACACGCCGATCCCATGCTTATGTTGAACGTAAGTATCGAGTCTAAATTTAACGTGGCGTACAACTTGTCAATAGAATCAAGGGAAAGCGGGTCACGAGATACAAAGTTCCACATTGGAATTAATCAACGGTTTGGTTTCGTTAGTTCACCAGCCAAACATGCTAGATGTCGCTCAGGAAGCAATGGAGGCGTTACTGGTACTCCATCACCCTGAAAAAATCGAAGTGTGGAATCCGGAAGCGCCGATTAATACATTTTGGGATGTTAGGTAATGGCGGAGATTGAAGAATTTAAATTAATGTTAACCGCTTTTAGTTCTCAAGTTTTATTCTCCATATCGCAGAAATTAATTCAACACCAAATAGTTAATTATACAGATATTCTAAAATGGTTGCGAGAAATTTTAGTGTGCCGTAATGCGTTTTTATCGAAGCACAAAGAGTATGCGAACTTAGGTAGTCAAATAGCAATATGCAAACAAGCTCATATTAAATTAGAAGTAAGTTGCGTTGGTCAGCTTTCCTATTTTACGAATACTGTTTTCAGGTAGTCTTTTTTATGTACCTCTGGAGTATCGATATGGATGCAGTTCTTACAGCAATGAGTTGCTTTTCGCTGTTATGCCAGGAAGCGGAAATTCGTTGCGGTTCAGATGAAGTAACTGTTACATATTTGGTTCCTAATTACCATGTTTATCAAGACTTAGCCCAAGCCTCTACTGTTCTTACAACCGGTAAGTTTAGAGTTGCAATCGGTCTGTTTTTTTTAAATAATGTGTATAAAAATAATAATAAATAGCTAGCGGAGAATCTCGATTGAGTTTCCCAGATCATGCAAATGGTAAGTTTTTGTTGTTAAATTTAGTGAGAAAATGTAGAGGGTGCCCGTTATTCGTACTTCACCTTGGGGATCTCGGTTATCTTCCGAGATAGGATGTCGTTGCTACAACATCCTATCTTGGAAGGCTTACCGTTGGTTTCCATATTTAAAGCCCAATGTTAAAACAATAGTACTTATGAGACTTTGTTAGCTTTCGTCATACCGGCTAAGCAGTCGAGTTCGAAACTACCGTACCGACAATGATAACACGCGGTCCGAAAGCGAAACAAAACCATGGTACAATAATTTCAGGTTACTTTTCCTCTTAGGGTCAGTTCTTCATCTCGATAAATTTATTCGGCAACAACAACGGTATCTTATCTATGTAATTTATTAAAGGATCCAGACCTTCAGTCATTATACATTCAAATTTTAAGTTCCGCGTGACGTCATGCGCGGACTAGACGAATTTAGAACGGCAATCTAGCATTATCTTGATTTCATTATTTCATAAAACGATTTGTGTCAAGAAGCGGTCTGCACTATTATTAGACGACTCTCCACGGTGTTGCCACATTCGTAGTACCTTTCTTTATTCATCACGCACACAAGATTTTTATAATCACGCGCCATCTATCTCTAATTTC
Source organism: Photinus pyralis (assembly GCF_008802855.1). Lineage (NCBI taxonomy): Eukaryota > Metazoa > Arthropoda > Insecta > Coleoptera > Lampyridae > Photinus > Photinus pyralis. Next base: position 7,804,357 of record NW_022170509.1, on the reverse strand, counting down.
GTTATTGATGTAGTCAATTTGTATTTCAGTGTTATTGCAATTGGTTAGACCACCAACAATACACACTGCTACATGATGTACCTACTCCTTGAGTGAAACGAACGATATATCTATCCTTCTCAGTTTTGCATATTCTCTTCATTTATTGTTAAACACAATAGACCATGTATAATGATCAAGGACTAATTATGTAAACGAGTTTATCGAAAAGCTGTACAATATTTGACTGGAGATGCACAAATACCTATTTCTGTTACCATTGAATAAATTACTTATTCAATGCATTTACTGCATTTTTCTATAATGACACCTTCTGTAAATTACCTGATTTTCAGGTAATTAGTGGACTAGATTAGCATTGTTTGTTATAACATTTTTTAATTACCCCTTTATTTCTTGTGATTTGTTCTAATCATCTTTACTGATTTATAGATTTTTATAGTTATTAGGTACATGTGCATGAAAGAATTCACTTAGGTATGGTAGATCCTAAAAAAACCGGCACTTCGAACACCTAAAATAAATTTTTCTTTACTTATATACAAGGGTGAACAACAACAAAAATTGTATGTTTTTCATAAAAATGGTAGCTAACATTTAAAATTCTGTTACAATGATTAAAAGTATAAGCGTTGAGTGAAATTTAATTACTCAAAGGTATAAGATTTATACTGATTCTAAATAAATCCTTATCTTTTCACAAATTAATAACAATTGTACATTTAGCCTATTACTTATTTATATCTATGCACGACCCATGAAGAATTTTTCCGAACATCTTTTGTGCTGTAAGATGACTTCACTTTTTTGCCCTGAATTCAATGGTAAAAATAAAATTTACTTGATCCTCCTATTTTTTGAGGGACAAATATTCCTGTTGATAAAGTTGATATCAGTCCATATTGAAAAAAGAAGTAGGTAGTAGTAAAAAATTTTCAGTTTCTGTCGCTACATAGTATTGGAAATTTGAAAAAAATTCGCTAAGGTGATGTGAAGTTTGTGGGACTCCATCAAAAGGTATTCTCAAACGGAAAAAATAAATAGCCGAATTTTTTTAAAAGTGCAAGAATTTTTGTATATCCACCACTTTCACTAACTTGACTTTACATGACCAAAACAGTGACACTTTTTTTTAAAATAAAATCGTCAGTGTCGGCCATTAGTTATCGTATCCCGGTTAGGAATTTAACTAAAAAGGAGAATTGTATTTATATCGGTAGAGTTTCTTTTATATAACACACCACGACGTTTCCTATGTTTATGTTTTGCTAATAAATGAAAAAATGCCATATGTCATTTGTTATCTATTGGGCGCAAATTTATGGAAAGCAAAGGGCATGTGTATCTTTTGCTTTTGGTCGCACTTCTCGAAATAGATAATTTTCACGAAGACTTACTCTTAGTCCAGTATGCAGATAATTTTGACCTGCAAAAGCTGGTGTAAAAATTTTATTGTTTTAAATGGTCCATTTGGGTCCAAATAACATGTATTTGAAGAGGGCGCACAAATTTTTTCCCCGCACAACTTTTGGCAGCCAAAAAACCTCAAAATGTTTGTCATTTTTTTAGTAGGGAGGGGGGTAGTGGATTTTATCGTTCCTTAAGGAGCCACAACGCATTAAAAAAAGGTTAACTCAGTTCTTTAGAAAAGTTGGAAAAAATGGGCGTTTTTTGATCGCTTGTAAAAATTTTTCTATCTGACAGATTTTGTTTTTTTTTTTTACGACGCACGTTTTCTTTAATTTACTAAAGAAGTGTTATTCATAAAATATGGACCGTTTTCGAGTTTTAAGCGAAAAACTGACAAAAGTCCGAACATTTTGAGGTTTTTTGGCTGCCAAAAGTTGTGCCGGGAAAAAATTGGTGTGCACTCTTCAAATACATGTTATTTGGACCCAAATGGACCATTTAAAACGTTAAAATCGTTTACACCACCTTTTGCAGTAATCGGCCCTTCTGACTGCTCCGCCTACTGGACTATCTCAGGAACTGATAATTTTAGATGGGAAATATACACAAACGTGTAATTTAGTAATTTGATTTGATCTAACTAAACAATGTGGAATGTGCTACGTTTCTGGTAATTTGAAAGCATTGTTATAAAACAGAGTTCATATGCAGCACTACTTATGGTATATATGTGAAGTACCTAGTATTGTACGTAACCCCCGCCCCGTCAAAGGGAAATATTATTACAGCCTCATTATAGGTTTTTTTTTTAATTTCTTGAAGCATCCTGATGGAATGCAAAAGGTTTTAGAAAAAAAAAATTATTTCCAATGTACCTATAATAGGATATCCATTTTTCGTCTTGGAAATATGTAACATTATGATTTACAAATCAACAGCATTCAAATAAATAAATAATAAATAGTAATTTATCTAATTCATATCATTAGGAACGGCGTAACAATGTGTAGGGTAATGCCAGGTAGTTTCTTTTGTTTTCCCTTTCAAGTAATGAGTTGTCGCCTCGGGCGTTATAACTGCAATTTGAGTTGCCTATCCTTAGGTTAGCGTTTTGATTTTTTTCTGAAGATCGCCAAACATATTTTTTAAAATATATGCATTATCATAATAGGTGGAAATAATATCTTTAAGTGCCACCGTAGGAAATACTGTCGGATTTCCAAATTGGTGCTGTACGTTTTTCTACTCTCATTAAAACGGCTGTTATTTACAAAAAAACGATTTTTCTATTCATCGATCTTCCTAAAAAACTAAGACCGATATTTCAATTTTTTTTAAGTACCGCCGTTCTTTTCATCATTGCAAAGAATATCCACTATCGAGAATTTGTTAGACTTCAACTACAAAAGCAGCATTTCATAAGAAAGTTTAGCTATTTTTCCAATATGGCGGATTGACTACAGAGGAGCCTTAAATTAGCTGGTGATAATTGTGTCCGCAATGTATAAGTAAACGGCGCTATTAAAATTGTTCAAAATAATTTTTTCTAACAACAAAGTTTATATCAAAATATTCACAAATTTAAAATTGTAATGAAATAGCGTCGTTTACCGATAAATTAGAATTACATTGTCGAAAATCGAATTAAAAATATCGAAGATATAGCAAAAATGGCATATCATTGGGGTACCCAATCCTCTTAAAGATTATTTGTAAACTAAAAAAGAAGCTCATGCTTTTGTTTGAGAGTACCGGAAAGAAACAAAAAGTGATGTTACGAATTGCGTTATTATATTCACAAGCCTGTATTACTTTTCCGCTAGGTGTTTTCTAATTTCTTCTTGATAAATACACAAAAAATAAAGCATCTAGTTGCATTACTAAATATTGTTTAAGTTGTCCTGTAGTTGAACTCCATTGCTCTTGAGTTCATTTCTCATCTTATTTTATCGAAACACTTCAGAAAATTAAGAAAAAGTTATTGAAGTAGCTTTCTTATTTCTGGAGCGGTTTTTTTGAAATTTTCGGAGTGATTACTTCTATTAAAAAGAAAATCCATAGGTCAAACATGTCTAAAGTGCGCGCATGTGCCAACTAATGTCAAACATGTGGGAGGGGGAGAGGGAGCGAAGAATTTCAAATGTGAATATCTCAAAAGTATAGTATAGTATAGCCAATTTTTCATTATATTCAATAACCATACAGTGAATTTTTTTTTAATGCGAACATAGGAGTTTGCATGCAATGTAATTTCCCTATGTTCGATTTTAAAAAAAACACATCAATCTATTGAGTAGTTCAAATGAGTAGTAGAGACAATTGACAACTGTCACATTTTTAAAAATACCGCCGTCCAATTTAATTACGAAATCGGTTAGGTTATTGCTTAGAATGTCAAGGAGGACACTTTGAACATTTATTGTAGTTGTTTGCGTTATTTATTTTCTATTTTCTTCATTTATGTATTGAATAAATCAAATTAGTAGAATACCAGGTACACATGACCTACAAATAATTGAAGGTTGGTTCACAATGAGTTGTGGTGTCAGTGCGTGGCCTGTGAGGTCAAGTTATCGTAAGTTTAAGAAAAATGTATCCTAAAGTTGCTATGGCCTCACATGGCTTCTTTAAAAAAATCTTGCCGAGTGCTCTTCATCATAAAGACTATTAGAGTTGCTGTTCATAGTCACACAAGTTGCGCGATTTGGGAATGTGAACCGCGCACACCTTATAGATTGATGTGTTTTTTTTTTAAATCGAACATAGGGAAATTACATTGCATGCAAACTCCTATGTTCGCATTAAAAAAAAACTCATTGTATATTATGCTAAATAAATACAAATACAAAAATGGTGTCGGAAGAGGGTGCTTACAAAGGGAAAATGAAATGTTAATATTTCAAAAACGGAGTATCGGAAGAGGGTACTCATGAATGGAAAATATTTAGATATCGACTTGAACTGCGAATATTCCGAAGATTGTATATTGTTGTGTAAACTACGCCATGCGGGGGTTTGTTGGGCTTCGGCACCCGCATTAATGTTGGGGCATCCTGTATGTCTTATTCCAATTATTTTTGCTGTTAAACGTGATTGGGATTGACCGTAAATCCCGATCATATTAGGTGATGTTTTGTTTTGTTTAAATAATTCAGTTCAGTTAACGCTGGACTGTGGTGCTAAGGGGTCCCTGGTTCGAATCCGGGTTCGGGAATGGATATTTGTAAATGTATAGTGGGTTGGGTTGGTAGAGCAGCCTTGGCTGAAACTCCGCCCACTCAAAAATAAAGGCAAAAAAAAAAAATAAAAATAAAAATAATTATTTTGTTTATTTTGAGTTATAAGTAAAGTTGTTTTAAGTTAGTAAGATAAGTTATTAATTAAATAAAGAACATATGGAATTGTTTGCGTAGATTTGTAAAAATTTATCTCTGGTTGTAGGTAAGAAGTTTCGTTATTGCGGCGTAAGCTAATTAGATTCAAGATAAGAAAACACAGGTGTAGTTTATCGTTCAACGACGCGGTAATTTGTCCTTAAACCTCAAGCAACTATGCAGATAAAAAAAATCGCGCATGCCCAATTTTTTTTATTTGTTGAGATATTTAAATGAAATGTTGTATGTACGCACCTCGAATAAAAGCGAAACTAATGCGAATCAAAAAATTTGTTTTGCGCATGCGCAGTCGATTTTTTTTTATTTCCTAAGATGTTTAAATGAAATTTTGTATATATAGGCACCTCGAGTAAAAGTAAAACTAATGCAGGTCCAAAAAATTTAAGGTGTGTTGTAAAAATGATGGACGTGTGAAGGTCTCGAGGATCGTTCGGTATTCAGTTGTATCACATTTTTTAGTGTACAAAACCACAAAAGGAAATGTACTGAACCCAATAAAGCAATAATATTATTATTATTACCACAATCCGCATGGTGACGTGCGAAAAACTGGCATCCTGTATTAGCAATGTTGTATTTGCAATGAAGATAATTTTAAAACCAATTGGCCACCGAACTTGTGTATTCTTATTCTGTAAATGCAAGATCAATTAGCACAGCCAGTCCCCGCTTATAAAGAGCGGTACGTTTATTTTTAAAAAAGAAAGGGCTTGTTTTGGTGAGGCCAAAGAAGTAGGTTTTATATCGGGTCCTTTTATGATTTGAGATCACTAGCGGAAAAGGTTATTTATTATTAGTAAGTGTTACCTAAATTACAGGTAGGGCGGCGCTACAAAAACGAATTATGGTTTTACTACGCAAGATTGAGCATTGTGTTAATGGTGTACAACCAGCCTGGGAAGAAACGTTTATGAACTGGAATTCGGTTTGGAAAAACCTGGCGTCTTACCCGAAAGCGAAAGCGGAGGATGGTCAAACGGAACCGCTTTATAGGTCTATGGGAAAGCGGCGAGCATCACATCAAAATTCAGAGCACGAACTAGATGTTGGTTGTTACTCAAGCCCTTGGCTCATGTTACATATTAATTTATTGTAGGATCAAATAAATGAGTGGGCGAATATGACAGGTTTTTTGTGTGCATTGGGTGGTGTTTGTTTACAGAGAAAATCTCCTTCTAGACCTACTTTATCGGCGTCTTCGCATTCTAGCTTATCTTCCGCTACGATTAGCTCAGTTAGCTCCAGTTTTACGGAAAGTCGGAAATCGAGCGTTTTGACAAGTGGTAGTCAAGAGCAACGTCAATATTGCCCAGTGACACAGTAATATACTTCTTCTTTACACGTTATTGTTTAATTGCGCTTTTTAGGTTTGTCGATTTACTGCTTCGATTATTGGTGTGTAATAACGAGAAGTTTGGGGCGCAAATTCAAAAGCACGTGAAGGAGTTAGTTGGCCATGAAATGTCATCCGCATTATACCCGATACTGTTTGAACAAATTAAAACGATTGTTGACAAATTTTTTGATTTGCACGGACAGGTCGTCGTATCAGATTTGAACACGCAATTCATCGAACATATCATTTTTATTATGAAAAATATTTTAGACAGTGGAAAAAGTGATCAGCCATCTGAACATTTAGGTGTCACGAGTATTGAAGGAATGATGTTGGGTGTTGTCAGGTCAGTAGAGCTAGTAAGTATACTCGTGCTAATTTTCTTTGCATTTAGATATGTTCGTCATCTCGACATGACAGTACACGCTATACACATTAAGACAAAACTGTGCCAATTGGTCGAAGTGATGATGAAACGACGAGATGATCTGGCATTTCGGCAAGAAATGAAGTTTCGCAATAAACTGGTCGAGTATCTTACCGATTGGGTATTGGGGACTTCTCATCAAATAGCGCCACCTAGTTCTGGCGACGTCACGATTATTACCAGAGATTTGGATCAAGCGTGCATGGAAGCGGTGGCAGCTCTACTACATGGTCTTCCCTTACAGCCTGAAGAGTCAGATCGTGGTGATCTCATGGAAGCAAAAAGTCAGTTGTTTTTGAAGTACTTCACGCTGTTTATGAATTTGCTGAACGACTGTAATGACGCGTCGGAGGTGGAGAAGGAGGTGTCGAGGCAAAGGTTGGCCGCTGGAAAGTTGAACACTTTGAGAAATGCTACAATTCAAGCAATGTCCAATTTACTTTCAGCCAATATTGACAGCGGATTAATGCATTCTATAGGTAAAGCAATAGTACACTACCGTATGAATATCGTAACACAGTATGTCTTTTGGGTCTAAAGAAAATTCTGTCCTATTACAAAATTCATAGTGAAAATTTGGTTCAATTCATATAGTAGGTATGTGATGGGTCTCTGATTGTGCTTCAACTCCACCCAGTCATGAATTGGTGTATGGGTGCTCAGAAGCTACACTGACATGTTTTCATAACATACTCCTTCAAGCAGGCGTGCAAAATTTTACTTTCATGATCTTCACGGTATGCGGTTTCCTTAGTGTTGAATTTGGACGCTAGTTTTCATGGCTGTTTAAAATAGTATGTGCTTTCTTTGGATTTAAGCATCTGGTGGATTAAATCCAAACTAAATGTAACCAATGTAACTATTTAAGATTCTCACCAAAAGTTTATTTTACACAGAAACTGATAAGTACATACACTGCAGTGTTTCATCAGAGAATATGGTTTACGTATTGTAATGCAGTCGGGTAATTTCTACCTATGCCCAAGAAACGATCCATATGCATTTTTGGCAACCAAAATATTTTTATCCATAAGATGTCAAAATTGTTTATGCATCAATTTTCTTGGGAAAAAGATCAAACTCGATTGCTCGATGACCAAGCCTGTTTTTGGTGATCAAAATATTTTTACCCAAAACATAGCAAAATCACTATTTATGCATCAATTTTCTTGGAAAAAAGACCAAACTCGATTGCTCGCCGCCCGAGAAGTGATCCATGTGTGTTGAGAGCGATTAAAATATTTTTAACCAAAGATGTCAATATTGTTATTTATTTGGGAAAATGGCCAAACTCGATTGCTTACAGACCGTGGGCTATATAGCATGGCGAATAATGGCGCAGACTGAATATGACATCGGCAACTGCCGGGAAAACATATCGATTGAGATTCCTACCTATATATGTAGACAATAGCTGTCTATCGTTTATCCGGCGTTGCTAGAATCAGACTCCAGCAGCGCTTCAATATTCATTCGCAAACTTCTCCCAGTTCTGCTGACACAGGAACAAGCACTGACCACGGGCGATGATGCTTCCGTAGCTTCTTGCAGTTGCTACTGTAGCAGCTGCTGTTGTTGTGGTGATTGTACCAACGCATGGCCTAATAAGAGTATGGTCTGCTATTCCCGTGAACGAAATCTCGCACAAGTCGCGCATGACGTCACGCGGTTGTGTACACTGAAATATTGTACACGCGCATATGAATAAATATGTGCTAATATTTCAATATTCCATTGCATATGTGATAAATACGATTATATAGCTATATTACTTTATTACAATGGTCCATTGTGTGGTGTCTGGTTGCAATAATAACAATAGAAAAACTAAATACAAGTTAGTATAGATTTCCAAAGCATGTTGCTTTTGAGCGGGGTATAATTGTATCGGCATCTGATTGATGGCTACACCTTCACTCAACGATCTAACCGATCGTTAATAGATTTGTATAAAAACCTAATAAATAGGTAGATAGGTACGATAACGAATATGTTTTGACAACAAGATTTGTTGGTAAATATACCTTCCAAAGGGCCGGCGAATGCTGCTTTGAAATTATAATACTTGTTTAACGGGCCAACATTACAAGAAGGGATTGCTGAAATACCTACCTTCATTTTGCTCAAGAAACAACGAACATTCATAAAGAAGGTTCGCTTTATGACTGCTTACGTTGCATACAAATTAAAAACGAAATACCGATTCTTAGGCGAAATCGCCGAATTTGAAATAGGCGATAATTGGATTATTTTATATCCGAACGGGATTTAAAAAAGCCAACAAATTATTTTGCTGTTATTGAAAAGTAATAAACTATAATGCATCATGTGATGAAACATTGATACCTAACGACGCTTTCGACCACTTTAGTTAAAGCAAAGAGCATATAATATAACGATACTCTTTGAACTTTGGAGCGTTGAGTGAAGGCTCATATGTATTACTCAATGCTTTGGAGTAAGGACGTATATAAGAATTCGGAAACGAAATTAAAAAAATGAGAAACTGCGGGACTTCTGCAGAAAGACGAACAATTAGTAACCGATGAAAAACCTCATGTTTTAAACAGTCTGAATTGATGTTTTGTACATATTTTACATTAAAAATGCTAATGATTTTCTACTTTGTTTTTGTAATACAACACAGTTTGTTACGTATATATATGCAGATAAGCTCTAATCAGGTGTAAGCACTTTATGAATGAAAACTTTTCATCGTAATTGTTAGCTTTTCTTACTTATTCTTATGGGAATCTTGCCGACACCAGTTCGTTTCACAACCGCGTGACGTCACATCAACGCCAGCCGACTAATGCACTATGCGCAATAGCAGACCATACTCTTATTAGGCCATGGTACCAACGTACACCCCACCATTTAGGGCGAATAGATGCTGGTCAAGAACCTTGGCCAGGTGATTTTGTTCCATATCCGCCTGGTTAGCCCGTAGCCTACCCAGAGGGTTATTTATTTATTTATTATCCTTCTCTTGTTCTGGGCCCTCAACAGGCTAGCGCCCAATTATTTATGATTGCTACCTTGAGTTACCTTGCGGCAGCTTTTGGTTGGGGCTGTGGTCTGCCCTTTTTCGTCTGCGGTTGAATCGGTGTTGTCATCCGACCTCTGCCTCTTTTTCTCTCCGCCTTCCTGTTTGCCTCTTAGTTCGCTCTAGGACCCTGCCTCTTAGTCAGGGTTGGGTCACGGGAGGTGAATGGTTTTGAGGCGCCTTCTTTATCCTCTTCTGTTCAGCGCCAGAGGTGGTTACTTGCTTTTTTGGCATCATGGAATAGAGTTTAGTCTTTTCCCCAACAAAAAGCAAAACTCAGGCGCTAACTCGATTTTTATTTTTAATTTCCGAAATTGTACTTAGATTTTGATGAAACGTTTATGAAACGGTCTATAAGTAAATTCGGATGGATTCTGAGAAAATGGCTCCTGGGATAAATTGTTGAGCGGCTGGGGAGCCAGGCCGTGGAGGTGCGCGCCGCTCCTACACGGTCAGGACTAGGGGCGTCGAGGCGCCGGCTTTTCATGAGGTGAAAAAAATTCCTCCGGCGATCGTCGGGCCAACTGCTGTAAGAAGCGAAAAAATCGAAAAAGTTGGGAAAAAATTCGTAGCTCGAAAACGTCGGCGAAAACTTCCTATTGTAATTTTCGGAGATCGTGGAGAGGCCTTTTTGTGCGGCGGTGAAATTAGGGGCGTAACTCGATCTCTTTGTGAACGGCGAGCCCGAAGCGGCGCTTGCGATCAGGTCGGTCTTCGCGTTTTGCAAATTAACGCTCTCTAAAGCCAAAACGATGAGATCTAGAGGAAATTGCCCGACGGGTGGGTCGCTGGCGGGGGGGGGGCGAGGGGGAAAAACCACTATGGGTAGTTTTAGAAAGGGTAAGACATAAATTTGGTTAAATGGGAGAGAAGTTTCGCAATCAAAGGTCTAAAGCCCCTTTGTAACGATCACTTATTTAGTCAAATTTTTAGTACTTTTTAATAAAGATAATGCTATCCTAAAAGTGTCATAAATGATGAAACTGTATGTAACATTCCATAATATTGTCACTTTTTTAGTACCAGTAAAATGTAAACATTTGTACATAACCTATGTTAAGTATATTAAATCTGGAGACTAAATATTTATCTTCTGAAAACTAAGGTCTCCATCTACTGTCAACGTATTATAGTGAGCTTTAAAAATGAATATAAATTTAATTTTACAAATTCCCTATATCTGTCAAAAGTTACTAAAAAATTGAGGGAAAAATAGGACAGGTTCTAAACATTACAAAAATAGGACAACTTTCAGTTCCTAAAATAACTACCAAAAAATGGATCAAAGTTGATGTATGAAATGTTCAATTTTTTTGTTCCTAAAAAAATTATTTAAAAATTGACTAAATAAGTGATCATTACAAACGGGCTTAAGAAGATCCCTGAAAAAATTTTTGGTTTTTGAAATATTTTGAAAAAATCGGTCTTTGACCTAGAGCAAGACGAAGGGCACTTTTTCATAGCAACTTTTAATGTCCTCAAGGGGACATTGTTAATTCTTTAATTCGACATTGGGGCACTTATTATTATCATTCGTTAGGGGATGATTTAAGATCAGTATACAGGGTGCTTAATATAACTTAGGAAAGGTAGATTTTGGGTACATAGGTAGAGTGGAATTTTCCACAATTTTCGATACCGGTCGGGGGTTTTTGTTTGTTTTATACGTAGGTATAATATACTTGTTGAATTTGTTCACAATTGTATTTTGCTATTCTACTGAATGTTATTATTTGTCATTACTCGTGAATAATTATGTTATTTGAGTACTGTTATGGGATGGATCTCGTAACATAACTCTATATGATAATGAGTCATGTCCTATCCAAAATGGCCTGAGCTTTAAACTAATCTAACTCTAACCTTAATATGTGTACCCTTCGTCCGTGTGATCCTGGTGTGAATGTTTAGCTCTGTTGCATAACAGCGTTAACAAATAACTTCATTTCCGTGAAGATGGTGCCCACAGTATTTTAAATATCAATGTAAAATTACGATTATGAGGGAAATAAAATTCCCAGATGTTGTGGTATAAGTTGAGAGCGATTATAATGTAATTGTAAAATGCAAATTAGAAAAGAAATAAGAAAGTGAGTACCTAGCCTGGAAGCTTTTTTTCTTTTCTTGTAATCAATAAGACCTCAGAGCTACTCTCGTGGTTGTTTGTATTTTGAATTTTGAGTGTTTTTAACGAATGTAATTAAATTTCACTCATCCCATTGCTTACGTTTTATTATTTATGTTTATTTAATCGATCTTTAGAGCACACAGATCAACTAACACTGCTGAAAACCGCACTGTCAAGTTTCTTTGCGCGTGAAATAAACGACCGTATCTGTTATCTGTATAACATTCAACTTTGTAACAAATAAAATAATAGTTACTGAAATCGTCCATTAGAGGCAATATTTGCTTGAATGATTTACCGCCCAACTATTTTTGCTACATCATGAGTCTCTGTGGTGTTTAAATCTGCGCTTTATTGCCGTAAAAGGTAGGTATCTTTTCAGGACATTAAACTTACCAACGTCAAAAAAAATGTTACCAATTATGGTCTTATCCACACCCATTAACTTTTAACACATCTGTCCATTTTATACAAAAATAATGCCTAACAAATAAACTTTAAAGACAAATTTTACACAAACAAAACACCTGCAAAATCTTATCAAATTAAATGAAAGGAATAATTTCGCATTTGGCCTAATTTGGTCCACACTCAATTTAAATAAAGACCTACTTATCTCATAAATATAAAAAAATTATGCGTGTTATCCCATTCGATGGTCAATATGAACATTCCTATATTCTTGCAGATCTTGGGTACAATAGAGATTTACAAACGAGAGCAGCTTTTATGGAAGTTTTAACCAAAATTCTACAACAAGGAACGGAATTCGATACGTTGGCCGAAACCGTACTAGTGGACCGTTTTGAACAGCTCGTGCAATTAGTAACGATGATTAGCGATAAAGGTGAACTGCCAATAGCGATGGCCTTGGCGAATGTCGTAACGACATGTCAAATGGACGAATTGGCGCGCGTCTTTGTGACATTATTCGACGCTAAACATCTGCTCTCTCCTTTGTTGTGGAACATGTTTTACAGAGAAGTTGAAGTGTCGGACTGCATGCAAACGCTATTCCGTGGGAATTCTCTAGGCAGTAAAATCATGGCATTCTGTTTTAAAATTTACGGAGCCAGTTACCTGCAAATGCTTTTGGAGCCGCTTATCAAACCACTATTGGACGATCCAAATTGCAGCTTTGAAGTGGATCCTGCAAGGTACGTTTTATTACATTCCCGCTTATATACTGATACATAATTTCAGGATTGAGACGAACGAGGATATTGAGGAAAATAGGCAGAATCTTGTTGCGTTAACGCAAAAAGTGTTTGACGCCATTGTCAATTCCGCGGAGACCTTTCCCGCCCAACTGAGATCCATGTGTCACTGCCTATACCAAGTGCTTAGTAAACGATTTCCTCAGTTTCCGCAAAATAATATCGGTGCTGTGGGGACTGTAATATTTCTAAGATTCATTAATCCGGCAATAGTATCGCCGCAAGAAATGGGAATTGTCACCAAACAGGTTCCGTTGTCGGTAAAAAGAGGTTTAATGTTAATGTCGAAAATTTTACAAAATATTGCAAATCACGTCGAGTTTAGTAAGGAACAGCATATGTTGCCCTTCAACGATTTTCTCAGGGCGCATTTTGAAATTGGTAGAAGATTTTTTATTCAAATTGCATCAGACTGTGAAACAGTAGATCAAACGTCTCATTCGATGTCGTTTATTAGTGACGCTAATGTGTTGGCCCTGCACAGATTATTATGGAACCATCAAGAGCGGATAGGCGATTACTTGTCAAGCAGTCGTGACCATAAGGCTGTGGGACGGAGACCTTTTGACAAGATGGTAACGTTACTAGCATATTTGGGCCCTCCTGAACACAAACCGGTAGACTCGCAGTAAGTTACTGAGGTCACACGACAATTTGTCTCAAAGTTCTTCGTAGTATCTTATTTTCGTCATACGCCCGATGGAGTTCAATAGATATGTCATCGTCCAACTTCGAAGAGATAATGAAGAAGCACAACATGCACGAAAAGGAAGAATTCAAATCTTTAAAAGCCTTAAATATATTTTACCAGGCTGGTACTAGTAAAGCTGGTTTTCCGGTTTTTTATTATATCGCCCGCAGATATAAGTAACTAATAGGTAAATATAAATGAGGCCTTCTCTATCATATAATTGTTTTAGGCTAGGGGAAACCAATGGAGATTTACTTATCTATCATGTCTTGCTTACGGTCAAACCCTTTTGTCACGCTCCATTTGAGCTAGTAATCGATTTTACGCATACCAGCTCTGAAAATCGATTCAGGTATTGTTATTAATTTATTAGTTACGATAAAGCCTCATTGGACTGGCCCTAGTCATCTTGTATAACTGTTATATAAAAATCTAATGTTCTCCTGGATTTTTGGATTTTAAGACAGGCGGGGGACGGAGGCCTGTTGTACTATCTCTTTCGGTTTAAAAAGTAAGTTGGCTCGAAGCTGTAAAATACTTGTTTCGAGACCAGTGTTGTAATGGGCTATTACATAAGAAAGGGTTGAAACTTCCCTACCAAAATTTCTGGGGAAAAGACTTTTTCTTATTAATTTTGGTGCGTAGAATCCAAAACAATTCGTACTTTTTCGATCGGACTTCTCAATCAAAAGTTATAGACTAGAAACCAATTTCGAAAGAAAATTCAAAGGGCTATAACTTTTGAACTAGTAGCCCAATCTTGGAACTGTTTGAAATTATGGATTCTACAGGCCACATTCTATAAGAAATTTTTTTCCGGGTCGATCTGAGACAATTTTTTTTTCGGGCCTCAAAAAAAGGCAGTGTATAACCTTCCTTTTTTACCAAAAATCGACTGCACCAAAATTTCTCGGGAAAAGACTTTTTCTTATGAATTTTGGTGCGTAGAATCCAAAACAATTCGTACTTTTTCGATCAGACTTCTCAATCAAAAGTTAATAGACTAGAAAAAAATTCAAAGGGCTGTAACTTTTGAACTAGTAGCCCAATCTTGGAACTTTTTGAAACTATGGATTCTACAGGCCACATTCTATAAGAAAGTTTTTTTTCCGGGTCGATCTGAGACAATTTTTTCTTCGGGCATCAAAAAAGGCAGTGTATAACCTTCCTTTTTTACCAAAAATCGACTGCACCAAAATTTCTCGGGAAAACACTTTTTCTTATTAATTTTGGTGCGTAGAATCCAAAACGATTTGTACTTTTTCGATTAGACTTCTCAATCAAAAGTTATGGACTAGAAATCAATTTCGAAAGAAAATTCAAAGGGCTGTAACTTTTAAACTAGTAGCCCAATCTTGGAACTTTTTGAAATTATGGATTCTACAGGCCAAATTATATAAGAAAATCGGATTTATGGCTCAGTGGTAGAGCATTGGGTTATAAATCCTGAGGTCGGGTGTTCGAACCTGGGTTGAGGTGAATTTTTTATCTGTGGCGGAGATGGAAATTACCTTAGACCAGTTCCGAGCATTCTACCGCCTACTCCGAATTAGGTTTTCCTGCAGTTTTCCTAATTCGTAAGGTAAATCCTTTCTGCAGAGGTACCTCTAAATAGCATTATGCGGGTCACTCTGTAATTGGGCGCATGCCTGTTGAGGGCCCAAAACAAGAGAGGGATAATAAAATAAAAAGAAAAATAAAATAAACTATGTTTACTGAACTTTGTTATTGTTTAGTATAATTGGAGAAAATCTTCAGTAAGCACTTGCACCAAATTGCGAGTATAATTACGTCTTTAAGATCGCTGAACTGGATTTATTATGGTAAACATCGACAGTTTTTTGATATAATTTCTCCCTTTGATACCGTTTTACTAAACCTTGCGCGATGTATTTACCGCGTCAAGACTGAATTGCACAGTTTTTCTTTAACACGTGATCAGCACATTTACTTCCGTATTCAAAGGACATTGGCAACTCTACACTTAAGAATTTTTCCGTTTCGGTTTATAACTCGACGAAAAATTTACGCAGCTTTACATTTCCCGAAACTGCTCTTATGATTTGGAACTATCGTTTTTTCAGACAGAAAGTCAAAATTCCCTTTTTCTTAAAATCTTGTGATCTCTCCTCGATTGCTGAGAGATGTTAAATTTTTCAATTTTAAATGAGTAAATGTTTCACATCCACAAATGGCGAATTTTCTTCAAAATGGCGTGTAAATTTTGTATTGGTTAATGTTTTTGTACTACCAATCACAGATGGTTTTAAGGTCTTCCCACGCATTCAAAAATTTCCACTTTGACTTTATCTCATGATAAGCCAACTAATGTAATACTAATACTGTATCATTATTAAAAAAGACTGAATTTGCACCTGATCGCCGCCAGAAGCAATTAAAGAACAAAAACCAATTGAAAATGAATGGGAGAAATGACCGCAATGATCAGATAAATTCTTTACGTCATCAGGACCAAGAGTTGTTTGGGAAGACAATGCAAAACATTTTTTACAGGTGAAAAAATTCGAAACATACCTACTTAAAAAGTTATAGGAAAAAAATCGAAATTGTTAAACTTTCCAGCCATACCTTGCAAAAACCGAAGAAAAAATTGTCAAAAAGCATCGCTTTTTTTTGATACTATCTCATGCCACTTCTGTGCTATAAAAAATTTCAAAAGCGTATACTCAAAACGACACCAAAGTAAAAATAAAACAATTAACCGAAATGGCCGCAACATGGGCACTTGCCAGTGAAATTTTTTGAACTTTTTGTTACTCAACGATTACTTTAGAGACCACCTCTGTAATAGATGCTGACCATTATGACAGTACAGTCGTAACTGCTTTAAATCAGAATCGATATGAAAACCCCGATTTCTGTTTTTTGCTAAAATCGACGTTAAACTACGAGATAAAGTTAATGCAAAAATATGAGGTCCCTAAGCGACCTTTTGGGGGCCTCAAACCTTGATGTTAGCTAAAAGTCGCATTAATTTGTTAATGATAGCAAATAATCAATTGTAAAATATCGAGTGCAGACACGGAGACGACGATTTGTATCAAAATTTTCCAAAAAAGTCACTTTGTATAGATTATATACATATTATAAGGCTTATAATTTAAGCAAACAAAATGGGCGAGCCAAAAATTGTACTGCGCATGCCCAATAAACTTTTATGTTGAGCAATTTGATCGAAGTTTTTATGGTAGGTTCTTCTAAATAAAAGTAAATAAAATGAAAGTGCCAAAAATCGTACTGCGCATGCGCCATAGTCAATTTTCTTATATCATTTTTTGAGGTATTTGTGCGAAATATGCTCACTCTAGCGGATTTTTAAAATGCAAAGCATTACCAACCTATACAATGAGATTGAAACTATGTATGTATTGGTGCTTTTTTGAGCCGAATGAAATTTCTTTTCACTTTTATCGCCATTTAGAATATTCTAAGGACACTTAAAACAACTCTAACTACTTACTACATTCTCCTAGCAATCAAGCAAAAAAAATTACACAATTATAACACAATAATAAACGGCGATTGCTAATAAAAATGCGGTGATAGTTCCACAAACAGCCTTTTGCGTTTTCCCCTTCGAGATCGACTCCGTCTTGTTAAAAATGAATACTGGGGCTTTGGAGCATAGTGTTTACCAAACTACCTTCCTGGAATCGTTCCAGTTAGGGCGGGGCTAAATTCAGTGACGCTTTATCGCTAGATTTGCTCATGTTTCATATAGTATTAGCATAAAAACTTTCAAGGACCGAGTTCCTGAACAAATGGTTTTACGTATTACCGGAAGTCGCGTACGAAAACATACACGCCACTTACGTTTACAACTGTAGCAGTTGGGTACGGGAATATACGAAATATCATGATCGGCTGCTTGCTCCTCTAAAGGTCAATTTGGTTCTGAATGGTGGACGTGAAATTACATTCGATTTAATTTATAGGGCATCAGGAAATTGATTTTCATCGATTCGGCCGCAAAATTGAACGACGTTATTGATATTGATCAACAGAAACTTCCTGGTGCTACGTTAAGTTTGGATGAGGATTTGAAAGTGTTTAATAACGCGCTAAAGTTGTCACACAAAGACACTAAGGTTGCAATTAAAGTAGGACCAACCGCTATACAGATAACTTCGTCTGAAAAAACAAAAGTGCTCTCACATTCTGTACTATTAAATGATGTTTACTATGCTTCCGAAATTGAAGAGGTATGTCTAGTGGATGACAATCAGTTTACACTCACAATCGCAAACGAAAGTGGACCACTTAGTTTTATACACAACGACTGTGATGCAATAGTGCAGGCAATAATTCATATAAGAAACCGGTGGGAGCTGAGCCAACCGGTAAGTCGTATATATATTGCATTTGGAGGCTGCAATAATTTCTTTCAGGATTCCGTAACAGTTCACCAGAAAATAAGACCGAAAGATGTTCCAGGAACTTTACTAAATATGGCGCTACTTAATCTAGGTTCGTCTGATCCAAATCTTCGTACCGCTGCATATAATCAACTTTGTGCATTGACTGCCACATTCGATCTAAAAATTGAAGGTCAACTATTGGAAACCTCAGGTTTATGTATACCATCCAACAACACAATATTCATTAAGTCGATATCCGAAAAGTTGGCTACAAACGAACCCCATCTCACTTTGGAATTCTTAGAGGAGTGCATACAGGGTTTTCGAGTCTCTAGTATTGAGTTGAAGCATTTATGCTTAGAATACATGACACCGTGGCTGGGGAATTTAGTTCGGTACGTACAGTGCGATGACGCCAATTTTTGAGTAAGCGTTTCAGGTTTGTAAAACCATCCGATGAAAGCAAAAGACACAAGCAAGTGTCCCAAATTTTAGAAAAGCTTATTTTGCTAACGATCGAAGAAGTGGAAATGTATCCTTCTATTCAAGCCAAAATTTGGGGCTCAATCGGACAGGTTCCCGAGCTAATAGATATGGTGTTGGATAACTTCATACACAAATCGGTTTCAGCTGGTCTGGGTTCTTCGATGGTGGAAATAATGGCGGATACTGCTGTGGCATTGGCCTCCGCGAATGTACAGCTAGTTGCCAAAAAGGTTATTGGTCGACTTTGTAAGGTAAGGGTTTCATGCAGATTGTAACAGGCAATTGTAATTGTCTTGCAGGTTGTGGACAAAACTTGTCAATCACCCACCCCGCTTCTTGAACAACACATGATGTGGGATGACATCGCAATTTTAGCAAGATACCTTCTTATGTTATCATTTAATAATTGTTTGGATGTCGTCCGACATCTACCCTATCTGTTTCATACAGTTACATTCCTCGTTTGCTCGGGCTCACTTAGTATGCGTGCTTCCACTCACGGATTAGTCATAAATATCATTCATTCCCTATGTACGTGCACCAAACCGTCATTTTCAGAAGAAATTCAGAGGATATTACGCTTATCTTTGGACGAGTTTTCGCTTCCTAAGTTTTATTTATTATTCGGCATAAGTAAAGTAAAATCAGCTGCCGTTACCGCATTTCGTTCAAGTTATCGCCATCCCAATGAACGATGGCTGAGTACGGAGAGAAGCTTTTCTGGACCTACTTCGGACCGAGAAAGATTATCTTTGGCATCTCTTGAAGTTATCACAGACGCACTGCTGGAAATTATGGAAGCTTGCATGCGCGATATACCCGAATGTGATTGGTTAAATAGTTGGACTGCGCTAGCTAAAAGCTTCGCGTTTTGTTTTAATCCTGCACTGCAACCGAGAGCTCTGATTGTGTTCGGATGTATAAGTAAAAGTATATCGGATCACGATATGAAGCAGTTGTTACGAGTGTTGGTGAAAGCTCTTGAGAGTTTTAATGATATTGTCTTGATTGAAGCGTTAGTGATGTGTTTGACCAGACTTCAGCCACTGCTAAGGTCGGAATCGCCAATTCATAAAGCTCTTTTTTGGGTTGCCACTTCTGTATTGCAGTTAGATGAGGCGTCGCTTTATGCAGCTGGGTTGGCTCTTTTGGAACAAAATTTGCACACGCTGGACGCTCAGGGAACTTTTGATGACAGAGTAAGTATCTATGGTTTTGAATACCCTGAACCACTCTGGTGCTGCTATAAAAGAAATCAATGTTTGTGGAGGGGAGGGAACCATTTCTTTAGGCAGCAATTCGTTTTTCTTCTATTGCTAGTGTTTTCTTGCCTTGCCGATTACCTGTTGAGAACTCTTTGTAAAAATATGCTAAGAATGTTGCTATGAGTATCTAAATTTATTGAACATTCCATATATTGCTGTGTGCAATGGCAAACGGTAACTAAGTCATCTGCAAATCATCTGTCCAGCTAGCTCATAACAAATCAACCTTTAAACTTAGAAAGTTAGACTTTTTTCTTGTACACGGCCGGCTTTCACTATAAAGAAAAATCCTTATTTTATTAATTTGAAAGACACTAGGCTCGATCAACTCCCGACAATTCCAAAGAATTAACTAAACAAATTTTAACACCAGTCTTGGGCACGAAGAGAAAAATCTGACATGAAAACTCTATCTGGGTCGCACTTTGGGTTGGATTAAACACAGTTAAGTAATTGACAAAGACAAAAATTTATTTCTCTAAACATAAAAGAGATTAAAACATTGCTGAAAGAACGGAATTTAGAACCTTCGACATACAATTAAATAATGGGATCTTAATTGCTTACACTTTTTCAATAATCCAATAAATCTGGTCGTAAAAATTTTGCGATATTCAGGCGCACTAAGAACTAAATACTCGCTGACCTAAGGTGTGATAGGGCGCGATGATAATTGGGTCGTCTAATGCGGAAGCAACTCGCGCTTGAGTTCTTGAATTTTAGAAATGGTAAGGGCGCTAGTGTGGGCTTGTGCAATGTCGTGATGGAAAATTATTTTTTTTATGAATAAATTTTAATTCTTGAATTTTGTGACTTAATTTTGTCAAAAGGTGAGTATAATATTTACTATTTATGGCACTTTGCAAGGTATTCAATCATAAGGAGCCCCTTTACATTCCAGAAAATGATGTCATTACTTTACCAACTGATTTCAACATGCTTTAAAAAGCATTATGCTGGTCACTTTGTAATTGGGCGCAAGCCTGTTGAGGGCCCAGAACAAGAGAGGGATAATAAATAAAATAAATAAATGAGGGCTTTCTTCGGAGCTGAACAACCTTCTTTGGTCTACTGATTTGATTGTAATTTTGTTTTGGGGCTCACAGTAAATTTTTTGAGAACTCTATTAATTCAATCGATCAACTTTCTTCAATACTACTAACTAACATACAAGAGTCTCACTACCCGAAACAGTGTAAAACGTGCACTAATTCTGTTGGACCACCACCGAAAAAAGCCGCCGATATACGGCAAAAGCTACATTTCAAACGTCCATAATCACAAGCCTCGTTTTTCGTTATGTTCTCGTATTTAAAAGATCTCCTCTCTTCCACCTTAAGAATTTGCCAACCAGAACTAAATTTAACTAACGCCAGCTTCGAAATAAACTGCACATCGTGGTTTTCTTATCGGCGATAGCTGTGCTTATCTTAAAACTAATTCAATTTCGCCTTACGTAATGCGATAACAAATGTTCTTATCCCAATGGCCAGATAAACCTCGTGCACTTTTAGGTGTCACATACGTATCTTCGGATGTTCAGTGTTCTCTCTTCTTCCAAACACTTGAACCAAATGAGCTTAAATTTTGGTCCCTATTGGTAAAGTGGGTACTTTTTTACAACCTTTACAAGGTGTTTTTGTTTTTGTAGACATTAGAACAAGTGATGATGTCTACTCGAGAGCCTTTGGAGTGGCACTTCAAACAGTTGGATCATGCCGTAGGATTGAGTTTCAAGGCGAATTTCCATTTCGCTCTTGTTGGCCATTTGTTAAAAGGTTATAGACATCCATCACCGACTACAATGTCGAGGACCTCGAGAGTACTAATAATGTTGTTGGCGATCGTGGCAAAGTCACACAAAAGGGACAAGTTTGAAGTAACTCCTGATAGTGTCGCGTACCTAACAGGTTGTAAAAGTTTGTTGTCGTGACTGATAATTAAAACGTTTTACACTCAGCTCTAGTTGGAGTATCGGAAGAAGTAAGAAGCAGGTGCCATGTTAAACACAGCCTACCTCGTTATTCATGTGACTCTATAACTCCAGATAATTTTATATCGGATGGATTAAACGTTTTAAAACAACACCACTCCACAACAGTCTCATCAAGCAGTGGAGTAAACAGAAGGCAGAAATCTTGGGACTTGCTGGATCAATCGGCAATAGCGCAAGCGAAGCATAAACAGCCACCGCCTCATCAGGTACTTATTTTACTTTGAATTGCATTTGTGGTACGTGTAGTATTTATTGAGTGATAATACAACTGGTATTTATTTATAAATTTGAGTTGCATTTTATTCATATCAATTTGTTTGTGGAAATATCATTGATATGCACCAAATCGTATGACTTGTGTGTTGTTTAATCATTTACTTACATTATTATAGCAAATGCGTTTTTCATAAAGAATAATAACTAAATCCTAACTAAGCAGGTCGAAAACGCGACAGCTAATAAGGGCTGGCGAAGCCTAGACTTAACCCAGAGTCCGGGACCTCAGGTTAATGGCGGCCTGACCCGGCCTCTGTATCGAACTCAGCGTTCTAGCTCTGTGCCGGTCCAGCAACACACGTCCCCAAATGTCATAAACACTGAAGCACATAGTCCGCCCGTGATTCCCGCCAAAGTAAGACTACGTGCAACATTAACTCTATTTTATCAATCTCTTATAGTTATGCTTATCTTTTTGCAAATTAGTTGTATTTTCATAAGAAAAAAAAAGAAATAAGTATCGGTTGCTTCTGTGGTATGTTCTCTTGAATGAGCTGGCCCAAGTACAAATGACTTAACTTGTGCAGCATTAATTGTACTAATTCTTGCTGCTTGTATTGCCTGCCTGCCTGCCTGCTGTTGGGGTGGCCACCATTCAGAGCGCACGCGTCCTCTTCAAAACACAACGCTCATTTTCGGTGCCAACCACCAAAGAACAAAAATCTGTTGATGACTCAGATAGTAAGGTAACTTATATGCCATATCCCGTTAGAATTATTACACAAGTAAGGCTTGTTCACAGCACCAAGTTATTGAATGTTGGAATTGAGTTAGGCTTCGTCAAAATTGCGTTTTATAATCATAATATTCTAAATCTTTCCTACATGCATTTGCTTGTCTGCGCTATGCACGATTACGTTAATTACATAGTTTATTTAGCATGTTTTGATTTATACGAATCAATGTATACTCTAAAATTGTGTTTTACCGATCCATCATTTCAGAATCGAAGCACGCGAGTATCGGTTAGCAATGAGAATAATATACTATTAGATCCAGAGGTCCTCACAGATTTTTCCACGCAAGCTTTAGTTTCTACGGTGATGGCGACTTTAGTCAAGTACAGTACAGACGAAGGCGAAACTCGAATTTTGTATCAATATTTAGCGGAAGGAGCGGTAGTATTTCCTAAAGTATTTCCTGTTATGTAAATAATAAGCCGTTGGCGGGTACGATTTAATTCTATTGATTTATTGCAGATATAATTTATTGGATGTTAAAATTAATAATGTTCTCTCAACTTGTCATGATCAAATGATTTTAAGTGCAGTTAGAAGTATAGTACAAAATATGATCGCTTGTGAAGACACCAGTCAGCAGCAATTACATTACTTACAGAGTTGTGGATTCGGTGGCCTTTGGAGATTTGCGGGACCATTTAACAAGGTATTGTTGATAAGACCTTGTCCAGAAGTAGCGAATTCGCCGCGATTCTCTCGCGCGTACCACTTTAAATTCGCGCCATTCGTATGGGCGCGAAGTATTGTCGCCTAGTACCTCGCCAACGCGTGTATGAATTATTCGGGTGCGACGTTTCGCGACAAATTCGCTCCTTCTGGACAGTCTAAGTACCCAACGTTTTACTAGTACCTTTGTTTTTTCGTTATCTTGTGGGAAAATTGGGGTACAACCAAAGCTGGGCAGAATACTTTCAAAAAGTATTTGAATACTAAATAGTGAATACTTTACACAAATCAAAGGTATTTGAATACTAAATACTTTTACATCCAGCACAAGCGAATACTAGATACAGATACATTGAAAAGTATTCAAATACTTAAAAAAATAAGTATTCAAATACTTTAGAATGTATTCGAATACTTTCAAAAGCATTAACTTACTTTGAAAAGTTCTCAAATAATGATTGACAATGACACGTTTATTGGTGTAACGCTGTACCATTTGGTTGTAAACTACCATATAATTCTCGGGTGAAAAGCGCACGGTTTGTGCAAACTTTAATGCCGTACTATCCAAATGATTAATTAATATAGTGAATTTTTCGACATCCGAATATGACATATTATGGACCATTGCATCATACATTGCCCTAAATGCGGGGAATTTTTCAGGACTACCATCGAACTTCATTAAATTTATATCCCGTAATGATAATTCTTTCTTCACAGGTGTCGTAATAGATACCGAGGGTTGAGTATCACCTAACGGTCTACTATATTCACCAGCGAATACTAATATTTCATAATAAATACCATCAAAGATGGATTCTAATTGAACGACATCAGTATTGAATTCTTTATGTTTATTAGATAGTAGAAATAATTTGTCCAAAACCGCCGTGAAATCATCGCGTACTTTATGAATTTCTTTAACCCTCACCTTAAATTGCGCTAAACTTTGAGGTAATTGTTTTGTTAATGCAAAACAGTCTTGCAATTTGCGCCACAAACGCTCCTTGTAACCCGTATATTTCATAAATAGAGCCTTATCTTCTTCGCTAGGCGAAGCCATTTGCCTTATACTTAGTATAAATGAAATACCTATGTAAAATTATCGATAACTGCAAATTATTCGTTCTGGATCGTGAATACCTAGCCGATGCCACACCTGAACTATATAGCTAGATAACATACGTTTCGTTCAAAGGGAGTTGTAGATATACGAATTCTAAAAGATTGTACACAATAATAATTAGAATTAAGAATTGGGATATGAACTAACAAACCTCAATTCTTTCGTTGCAATTTACAATCAATTAAATCAAATCAATCGTTATTCATATATCGTATAATTATTCGTTATTCCCCAAAATCCGTTTCAAGCTAAGAAACCACGCTCTGCTACCAATTTTATGTTTGTATCCAAATTTTCCCGTTCGTTCGTTATTAATGGTACAGTGGGACAGCGTCACTTACCGGTAATTTTAGTTGTTTCATTCTCGGCGGTACCGCACTCACTCCCTTGTTTCGGTATCTTCCCGTGACGCTTTTTGAGAAGGAGGGAAAAACGGAATTGAACGAACTTTAATTTACCTATTTCCAACAGCTGGGCAGAATACTTTCAAAAAGTATTTGAATACTAAATAGTGAATACTTTACACAAATCAAAGGTATTTGAATACTAAATACTTTTACATCCAGCACAAGCGAATACTAGATACAGATACATTGAAAAGTATTCAAATACTTGTCACTCAAATACATTAGAAATTTAAAATAGTATACTAGATAAAAGGCTTAATACTACCATTGAATAATAAATCTGAATAGAAGGTCAGTGAGATAGGAGAAAAGGTGGCCAGTATTCATTATCTAGAATGTGCTGGTATCGTACGGCAAGTAACAAAACGTGATTAAAGGAAACTCTTCAACATTTTTTAATTCATACAATATAGCCGAGATACTCACTTCAACATGAGTAGAGAGGTGAGAGAGAATGTTTTGACTACGGTGACATCATGCCATTGATAAACTTACGCACGTCGGTAACTGGATACCTTTGATACAACGATCGTCTAAATATAGTTTTCAGATGAATATCCGACTTAATTTTTTAACAAGTTCTTAATTCAATAATAATAACAGCGTTGTTGCAGAACGTAAAAAGTCAATTATTGGATACAAGATAATTAGACAACAATATGCTATGATAATATGATAAAGGGTCCGTTCACTTAGCCAAAAATGAACTAATTTTTTTTACGTATTGTGCCTCAATAATCATTTGTGCTCAATAGTGCATTTATGCGCACCGTTTGTGCCTTTTTGGTTTTGGAGATAATAGGACAAATCAAATGGGGGCAACTTAAATCGTTATTTTTTTGTTATTTGTGACATTTTCAACTAACTACATACGAAATTAGATCATTCACTATAGTAGTAGGCGAGAGACACTTTGTAACCCCAAGGCCCATTCTCCAAACGAGTACCTATAACTTTTGTTTGAAAAGTTATTTTAAACTTTTGTTCCTTAACTCATCCAGTATGTACACAACCAATTTCGTGGAATTCTCTCCATTTTCGTTGTCCGGCCAAGAATTGCAGTGGAACTTTTTTTTCGAATTTTCAAAAACTAATTCCAGATTCGTGATTTTTATGTTCAAAAACCCCCAGGCACCAAATTTCGTCGAAGCAGGGGTGCGCCCTTCCGTGATAGGAATTTTGAAAATTTTTTTCAAAATCGGAAAGGGCATACTCGAAAACCTAATTAAAAACGTTTCAGGTACGGTGAAAATTTTTTTGCGGTTTTAGGTCACTAAGTAGGTCTATTTTAAGAATCCGCCCAAGAATGTCTGCAAAAAATACAAAAATTAAATTTTTTAAAAATATGGGCATGTAGCACATCGATTTTAGAGTTTTGAAGTTTTCTGAATTTAAATTTTTAGTTAAAAATGTTTTTGGGGCGTTTTGGAGGAGTGGGGGGTGTTTTTAAGGGGTGGGTTTTTATATTTTTTCAATATTAACGTGTCGTACATCGATTTATATGTTTTTTATGGATAAGGATCCCGAATTCCATATCAAAATGGAGGTACAGCAAGTTATTCAATGTTAAAAAAGTAGAACGACGCCGACAGACGGCCCGAAAATAACATAAAACGCGCGGTACGCCTCGCCCGCGCTGCACGACATCATTTTAATAAAAAGATAATAATTTTGACGCTATCTTGTATATCTTTCTAGGATTTATTCAAAAATCATACTTTGACATCAAAATTGTAATCTCCACCCCAAGAAACCTATAAAAAGACGTATTGCACTTGTTATAATTATTATCTTTTTATTAAAATGATGTCGTGCAGCGCGGGCGAGGCGTACCGTGCGTTTTATGTTATTTTCGGGCCGTCTGTCGGCGTCGTTCTACTTTTTTAACATTGAATAACTTGCCGTACCTCCATTTTGATATGGAATTCGGGATCCTTATCCATAAAAACATATAAATCGATGTACGACAAGTTAATATTGAAAAAATATAAAAACCAACCCCTTAAAAACACCACCCCAACCCGCCAAAACGCCCCCAAAAATATTTTTAACTAAAAATTTAAATTCAGAAGGCTTAAAAACCCTAAAATCGATGTGCTATATGCCCATATTTTTTAAAACTTTAATTTTTGTATTTTTTTGGCCGCCATCTTGAATTTCTCAAAATGCTCAAGGGTGCCAAGGTGGCATTCTCAAAGTAGACATCCTTACGAACAAAAAACCGTCAAAAAACCTTCACCGTACCTCACTTCCAGGTTAAGCCAAAAATCCCAGTTTGGCATCCAGACTATTAGGGAAGCGATTGAAGAATGAAAGGACACGTCACGGAGAACGGCAGCGACCGCGCGGTATACGGCAATAGTGCTGTCGCTTGTTTACTTATATGTTTTCTATAATATTAATAATTATGTTTGTGTGCCAATTAATATAGTTTGCGTTGAGCAGTTTGTTGCTGCCCTTTCTTCCAATAAGACAACACAAAAGTAACTCTGGGATTGCTGAGAAAAAAATTAAAGAACTCCAAATTTCACCACTTCTTTGGGGGTGACTCCCAAACGAAACACGTTTGACCCTCGGTTTATTTGAAAAAAAAGTGCTTATCTTGAACCCCTCGGCCCTCTTCACCCAATTTTCACCCTGTATAACCAACTTTAAATGACATCCTTACCTTTCCATGTCTATATATATATTAGAAGTTTTAGTTTTTGTTAAGATGAATTCAGATATTTTCAATCGTCTGAACGTTAATCATCAATACAACACAAGGTATGGTCATAAGCTGCAGTATGAAAGACATAATCTGAAAAAGTATAAACAAGTATAAATTGTGCACAACTCTTGTACAGATAAAGCGCATTTTTTTAACCGAAATAGCTTTTGTTTTGACATCACTAATTGATATATTTCTTGCAGACGTCTCAATCGCCCTTTGTGAGTACCACGAACTTATAAATTAAGATGGACTGTTAATGCTGAATTGACAAATGACACCTACATGGGGGCCGCCATGATGTGCACTCACATGGCGCGAAATTCAAATCAACTAATAAACAAGCATTAACCCAACATTAACCTCACATTTTCTAAATAAATTACTGTGACACATGTCATTTTCCAAGGCTGCAATAGTCTCAAAACTTGAGCACTAGGAAAATTCCCCTAGAAAATAACTAGAATGTGCAAATCATGGCGGCGCCCATGCTAGGGCCATTTCTACCTCTATGCAACTGTTTGATCAGCAGTCCATCTTAATTTATAAGTTCGTGTGAGTACCCTCTTCCGACAATCCGATCTTGAGGTATAAGGGAATATACCTGATCACGATAAGAGGTTGAGGAGGAGGGCTATGGTTGGTAGAAATTAATTCCTTTCGTTGAGACTCTTTTCATTAGAGTATCATGATGAAGGATAAAACCAGTTCCACCCCCCCACCCTCTGATCTCGAAAATGACTCGCCCGGAAAAGCTATAGTTTGTACAAATCAGTTTCTTTTGATGAGACCTAAGCGTTCACTTAGCCCCAGGCTTAGCCCCCATTTGATTTTTCCTATTATCTCCGAAACCAAAAAGGCACAAACGATGAGTATGAAAGCACGATTAAACACAATCGAAGTACTACGCAATACCGTCGATGAACTATCAAAAAGTTTAATTTTTGGGAGGGCTAAGCGTTCACTTAGCCCCCATTTGATTTTTTCGATTATCTGCAAAACCAAAAAAGCACAAACGGTGCGCATAAATGCATAATTGAGGCACAATACATAAAAAAATTGGTTCATTTTTAGGCTAATGGGGGGCTAAGTGAACGGACCCTATGATAAATGTATGTTCTCTTGATTTATTTTTTGACGGTCATTCCATTGAATGCGATTGACGACTGCGTCTTTTCTCTTGCTATGGAAATTCATAATAGCTTTGAAATTTCTTATTCGATCCGTAAACTCGAGAACTTAAGAGGCCGTTCTCTGCATACGACTAGGAAAGCGCTTCAATAGAAATTATATGGGTCGAATAGCGTGTCTAGGTGTGGGACTTAGTATAACATTTTGAGTAAATTGGATTCTATACCGTGTTGTTAGGTGCCGATGTAAAGATAAAGGACACATCTATGCCTCTATTGTAACAGATTTTTGATTTAATACTCGAATTTTGCATAAATAATTGTAGAAGTACTTGATATTTATGGTATTTTCAGGTGCCGTAATTATTAATATTTAAAAAATATCAAAAATATGTTACAAGAGAGACGTAGAAAAAGGTTTAGAAGCAAACGTGCCGGCATGGCGTTTTCGAGTCTTCGTTTCGTAAAAGTGCAATACAATTTCTTTCATGAAGCCGATTCGATTTAAAAAACCTTTCATTTCACATCATAATAGATTATATTGCACTTCTCTCATTTGAATTTTAAAGTTGTTGTTTAAAGTAGTACTTAATTCCAAATTTTGTCTCAAAAACATGTTATTTGTGCATTTATATACGGAAACAGCAATTAAACAATATCTGTAAATGCTCGCACAACTGACTGACAGTATATTGCATATTCTGAAATATCCCAAAACATTGTCTATAGGTACAATAATAGTAAAGTTTAATTTCGATCTCAAAGTCTACATAAGGTAAGATCGTTGGAATCAAGATTTACTTGTAAGTTGATAACTTTGACGTCATTTCCTAAGAGGTGTGCAAATAATAACATGTATTACGTAAGCATAAATTTGTAAATACAGAGATAATATTGCAATACGATCTTCACCTGCTGTTATAACTCCCACGCAGTCTACGAGATAAGTACGCGAAAGTAGCGTCATCTAAAGAAATCTAATCACTTTGATTCAGTTGAGTAGGTGGTATAAAACCTCGATTAAAATTTAGTTACTTTTAATAAGCGGAGTTTGTCCCAGAGGGCAACCTACGGAGAAACTCCGTTAAAGTGGACCCTTCAAAAAGCATTGCGTTGTCTTTCTATTCAGATTTATTATTCAATGATAGTATACTAGATAAGAGTCTTAAAGTTATACTTTGTATGGGGTTAGCTTTTTTTATATTTCTATTGTTATATACAAATTTAAGGGGAGTAAAAGCGTATTATTATTATTATATTATTATATAGGAAGTACCTACCAGGACCTTTCTTATACCAGTTATATCCTTAAGAATACTTGTACCAGTTTTCAAAGCGATCGTACGTCGTGCACATGATACGTACGCCTTTCTGAAATTAATCCTAGCGATTTTGGAACAGATCCATTTTTGACCATCCGTTTGCATAATAACTTGTTTAGAAACGTGCGATCGCTTTGAAAATTGGTACACATGGTTTTAAGGATATAAGAAAGGTCCCTATTGTTTTTAAGTTACGTAGACTATCGAGTTCGGTATTCAGATGTATCGGATTTTTATATTTGATTTTGTGACAATGGAAACTTTACCTAAACATTTCTAAATGGTTCTCAAATATTTGAATAACTTAAAAGTACTGCCTTTTTTTGAGGCTGGAAAAAAAGTGTTTTCCCGAGAAATTTGGTGCAGTCGATTTTTGGTAAAAAAGGAAGGTGCCTTTTTTTGAGGCCCGAAAAAAAAAATTGTCTCAGATCGACCCGGAACAAAAATTTTCTTATAGAATGTGGCCTGTAGAATCCATAATTTCAAACAGTTCCAAGATTGGGCTACTAGTTCAAAAGTTACAGCCCTTTGAATTTTCTTTCGAAATGGGTTTCTAGTCTATAACTTTTGATTGAGAAGTCTGATCGAAAAAGTACGAATTGTTTTGGATTCTACGCACCAAAATTAATAAGAAAAAGTGTTTTCCCGAGAAATTTTGGAGTAGTCGATTTTTGGTAAAAAAGGAAGGTTAAGTATTCAAATACTATGCGAAGTATTCGAATACTTCTCAAAGTATTCAAATATCTTGCGAAGTATTCGAATACTTTACAAAGTATCCAAATACTTTGCGAAGTATTCGAATACTAAATATTGTGAAAGTATTTGAGTGACAAAAACAAATACTGCTTCCATAAAAGTATTTAATTACAAAGTATTTGAATACTTTACAGGATTTGAATACTAAAAAGTATTTAGAAAATCGAATACTGCCCAGCTCTGGGTACAACTTAACCACAACAACTATCATGGCACAAAAAATCGCTTAACGCTGTCAATTAAAAAAAAAGCAAGCAAACTGCGCCACAGGAGTGTTGTAACTTGTAGGGACCATAACCAAGTGTTAACATGTCAATTAGGTTGTGGGGTAGTGTGTATCGGAATATTTTTCACCACTGCAAATGATTCGAAATACAATTAGGTTAAGTATCATGTTTATCTGTAGTTAACAACTTTTTTAGTTGAGGGTTGCATTTGATTTTCGAAACCATTTTTGGAGTAAGTTAGGTTGGGTTTCCGTAACCCCCTTGGACGGCTCACTGACAGTTAATTTTAAATGAAATTATTCTATGATCTGACATAGTCGCTTCTGGAGTGACTTGCCAGTTTTTTATGTGGTCAGGGTACTCGATGATGCCAGACTGTGATCAATCATAGTCTGGCTTGGGGTAGTCACGTGGTCGTCCTGATTGAGAATCTCTAGATTAGTACTTGTCAGAAATTCAAGTAATGATTTACCCCTAGGGTTGACGTTAGTGCTCCCCTATGTAGTATGGTGAGCATTTGAACCACACCTTATAATGAGGTGTTTATTGTTTTTGTAAGTGTTTTATCAGTGCTGCCATCTCATTACTGAGAGGTAGGTGCTTGAGCTTTACTATGTATGTCACAGTTTAACTGTATATAGTCGTGATACCACTGTGACACAGATTGGCTAGGAACATTAATACATGTTCTAGGTTTTTCTTGCCGTGTATCAAAGAAAACGGTTCCTTTTGTGCCCCCAATAGCAGAAACCCTCGAATTAACAACCCTGGGTTCTTGTTCTGCTTTACAGTGAGGCGTCTGCCTAATGTCACAGCAGCCGCCCTACAGTGTTGCAGATTTATTTGTTTAAAATTCTCTTTCATAATTATGTATGTAGACAGTAGCTGTGTATTGATTATCCGGTGTTGTTAGAATCAGACTCCAGCAGCGCCTAAATATTCGCAAACTCCTCCCAGTTCAAAACCGACCCGTGTGAGTTGCTGACGCTGGATCACAGGTTGTCTTGGCAGCCTGGGCGGTGATGGTTCTGTAGCTTCTTGCAGTTGCCCCTGTAGCAGCTGCTGGTGTTGTTGTGGTGGTTGTACTGACGTACTCCCCACCGTATTATGTTTGGCAGGGTTACTAACCCTCACTTTTAGAGAGGAAAACCCATAACTGAGCCTCCCTCTCCCCCCTGGCGATTAGGTTACCTTGGTCTTTTTCCTCAATGCCGAAAACTATCAGCCTCCCTTGAGGGTCATCCTTCACGGCTGTGTGGAATAGACACCAGCTGAGGGTTAATGGTATCTGTGATCGCTACTTTGAGCGGTGCTCCAGCCTTACTGACACTCGCCTTTGGTTGGGGCTGTGCTTCTTCGTCGGCGGTTGGGTCGGTGTCGAGTTATCCGATCTCTGCCTCTTTTCCTCCCTGTATACTCATTTTCCCGCTTGACGGGAGTTAGCTCTAGGAGCCTGCGTCTGAGTCTGTTGATCCGTTTGGGAAGCATGGCGTCCTCTTTTGTTCCGCGCCAGAGATGCGCTTTCATGGTTTGGTGTGTTGAGGTTCGGTGACCTGCAACAGAGTTTGAGGGTTATCTTGGGACGCTCCCTCTGTTTATTGGTTTTTTTGTCAGTATCCATGTCAGACACGTGAAATTTCGTCCTCCCAGCTCCCCACCCACCACGGAGCTAACAAGGATACCGTCTATTCAGACGCTATGGCTACCAGGAGAATATAGCTTTTAGAGGGTAGCAGAAAACACGCCTGGTTTCGCTTCGAGGTAGGTCATTCGAGAACGCTAGTCAGTCTACTGCTACTAGCCCTCCAAATGCTCACCCAGTCGGCGGTCTTATCCGATGACACAGCAATTCTTTTTAAAGAACCGATTCTACCCTCTGTTCCTTTCTCTTTGGAATCTGGCACCTTCTGGAATTTGTTCAATTTCCCCGCAGTACCTCCTCCATGAGTCACGTGTTGCGTTCCTTATGGTCTTCTTGTATTTGGTGTGTGTAGTTTGGTATGAACTCGATTCCCCTGTGTTTTTTGCTTTATTAAAAAGCTTCCTAGTCTGTGCCTGCAATCGCAAGGTTCGCAAATGGTTTCTTTTTTAGACATTGGTCTCTTTTTTCAATGCTGGTCTCTAAAAGTCTCTATTTTTCATATTTGGTCTCTAAAGTCTCTAAATTTTGCATGTGAAAAAAGTATAATTCATAATTGATAAACCGCGGAAATTTTACTGTACATTTTTAGCGCATTTTTTAAGAATTAAAAAAAATGTGATCACGCTCATTCGCTTAGGTGGTTCCCCTATCCGCCACCTGGGGACGCGCCTGGTAGGGTGCCACCTCTCGGGAAACATACAGCTTACACTCTAAATGAATTTTGTCCTTTTTAAACTTTCAATTCAATTAAGTTTCATTTTAATTGAAGGCGCGCGAGAAGAGAGAGAAGGGGGATGGATGACATTTCTAGTTTTATTTTTGTAATTACTTCGATTTACCTCCATCTCTCATTGTCTAAATTGATTGTATCAAATACTAAGACATACTTCTCCTATTTTAGTATAACAATACGGCAGAAAGCAGTGAATTATTTGTGAATTGCTTAGAAGCAATGGTAGAAACGTGCCTTCCCGTCGAAGAATCCGAAGGAGAGAACGGAGAGATGCAGCAGTATTCGTCGATGTTAAGCGTAAGTTCAAATATGAACCTGTCGTCGAGCCTCTCGAGCCTGACGATGGGTTCGCCGACCGAAAAGGATCGTTTCGAGACGCGAGACTTGGAGGGAGGTACGGCGACGACGTTAGGCCGGTCTTCGTTTAGTAAGCAGCGAAGCCTAAAAGCGAAACCTCCGTTACATTCGGACGGATCACCGATTCATATACCGTAAGATTAATAGTTTTCCTTTTTAGATCTCATTGTCTTTGCCAAAATATGTATTTTATAAATTAAGAATTTAAATGTGTAGGTTAATGGGGGAGAGCACCAGTTGCCGAGATTGGTATTAGTGAGTGATGTGGGGGGAGCAGGATTGTAAAGGACCACATTTTTGCATTACAGGGTACGCATTTGCATTTTGGGTCTTTACAAACATGTTCGATCTCATTGTCGGGGATCACATTTTTAAATGTTTCTAAACATTGAAGACACCAATTGTACATTGTCCGCTAAAAAATGCTTTACTATTTGTACTGCTCATTTTTTCGTATTATCAGGTAGGGAGATGTAAAACCATTCAATGAATTATGCCTTGCAAATGCCACAACTTCTGTTTTTAAGTGTAAGTCTGGGGTGTGTATGCGCTAAGTGTTTATAGTGTGCGAAAGAGTGCAGAGTGTATGTGTACATAAATCCACTATGAATATACAAAGTATACATTTATAAGTTGTGCCAGATTCCGCATCAATTATTTAGGGCAAGTGAAACATATCTGCATTTTTAAGAACGTTAGGTCTTAAGTCTGATCACAGTCATCTGGAGACGTTCTGTCTTACTACATTTTTAATTAGGTGAAACTAGTCTTCGACGTGTTCTTTCCAGCCAAAACTGGGAAATCTCTCAATGATAGGAAAATATATAGTTTCACAAATTGCCAGGATGTTGCTTTTTCTTGGAACATCAAAAAATTTTTGTACATGGAGCAGGTATGAGAAATTGAACTGAGTCTTTTAAAACAGGACTGTTGCCCTAGTCTTGTGCTGATCTCAAATTATGATTACAAGACTTCTTTCTCTCTTAAATTCATCAACAAAAATCACAATATGGTAGGTTTTGGTCCTCATTTTTTGATTTTTTATACGTTTCCCAATCTGTGCAGTTACTCGTGTGAATTGAATTATTTATTTGTATTGCTGACACTTTGGAAACAATATCTTGAAAAATGGCAGCTGTAGAAAATAACGCTCGTTGCAAGTGAGTCAGCGAGTCATATGAGTTAGATGACTTTTGGAGAAGTGGTTAAGTAAACTAAGCATAAAACGTTCACAGATTCTTGCGTAGTGGAACATAGCACTGCGGCAATGGTTAAGATTTCTAATTGAGAAGGAGGATCAGCACTAAAAACTGGTCTTGCTCAAAATGGACTAAGACGTGATTTTTTACTCTTTCTGAGCTTTTTTATTAATTGGCACGAATTTTTAGATGGCTGAAAAGTGTTTCCTACTCTTTTTTTTAAATGATGAAGAATAGCTGATTATTAAGTTGTCTCGCCAATATGGAGCCCATTAAACACAAGAGAGTCCATCTTGAATTTTGTTTAGACACTCAATCTCAATAATCGTAAATTAGTAAATAAAACTGCAAACATCTTCCATGTAACTATCTTGAAGAATAACGGATAACCAGACAATTCCACTCTCTGGGACACCCTGTCTGATTTCCTTGGAAAAAAGATAAACCTTCTCCGAAAATACTTTCATTTTTTAATTGGAGGAGCCTTTCAAGTTGGCCTAATGTTTTGCGTATAAGGTAAGTAAATTACTAAAGACAAAATAGATGCATGGTTAAGTTTGGTGGTCATAGCAATGTACAGGGTGGTCCAAGTTGGAAATTTCTTATGGAAACGCCCTTTACTTTAAGAAAAAAGTAGGCTTTAAGGTGTCTGGAGCCCAATTTTAAAGAGAAAATCACTGGCGCAAACAGAATTCAGCTATCTGTGATCGTTTGGTCGCTAGGCCGCGTTTCATGGACCATCCTATTGGAGTTTTTGAAAAGGGCGCAAAATTTCCTAAATTTGGATGTATCACTCATTATATTTATATTAAATATTATTTCTAATATTGCATTTTATACAATAAAATATTTTTATTGCAGGCATCTGGGTTTTCATGGCGAACAAAAGATAGCAGGATTGTTTAAAACGACAATTTCTTGATTACCTGCATTATTTATTTATATATTATATTATTTATTTGTTTTATTCACATGAGTTTTCACACCCTTTGTGTTTTGTGTGTTATGTTTTAAAAATATTTGGAACGAATAAAAATTACCAAATAACCAAGAAATTATCATTTTAAACAAAATCAATGTTGCAAAGAATATTTAATATAAATATAACAGTACAAACTACTACATCAACATTTAGGAAATTTTACGCTCTTTTCAAAAAGTCTATATGAAAATATGTAGTTTAGGGTCGTATATGAGAAACCAAACACCTTGTATAAAAACTGTGAATCGCGATGGATTCTACATAAAAAAGTGCTCTAAGAAAGATTTTGCCAAACTCAATTATCTTTAATAATAAGAAAGTTATCGGGCATTAAAGAAATCGACCAAATTTGAGAAACGCCCCTTAGCGGCCAAACGATTAGACATAGCTGAATTCTGTTTGCGCCAGTGATTTTCTCCTTAAGCTCCGGACACCTAGGTCCATTTTTTATTTCTTAAAATAAAGAGCGTTTCCGTAAGAATAGGTATCCAACTTGGACCACCCTGTACACATACAAAGTATCCCGTACAAGACCAATATTAAATAAAGTTTGTGTAAGTAATTATGGTAAAAAAAGTAAGAAATACATGATAAATGAAAAAGTTGCAAGGGTAGGATAGTCAGCATGATTGGTTCTGATGCCATACAGAAGTTTTATGCTGCTGCAAACACGTTTTGTATTTAAAGATTCCAAAGAAAACCGCTGAAGCAACAATTCTTGAGAGTGTCCTATCGTGAGTAATACATCAAACACACATTATTTTACCGTTTTTTGCTTACTTTTTCTTACAGACTCTAGAAACTGTAAACCAAGGTCATTTATGCAGTACCTAAAAGTCTTATTTGACAACCCAATACTATTGTAGTAAATGTATGGGTTGAAAGGTAACTCTGTATCTTACTTTAAACAGTTATTGAGACAGATTGTCGGTTTTACTTGTTAGTTTGCTAGCAGCGATCTACTTTTTATGCTTAGGATACATAACCATTGTGTTTTAGAAGAAGGTATACGATTGTGTCCGAGTGTCCGCAGCAATTGCTTCTATGTAAATATTTTATGTTGTGTTCCTTTATATTTGCCACGCCTTTGCCTACTGTGCGCATATCTTGCCAATTACACCTTCGGGAGTTAGCTAGTGGTAACCACAATTTTTGCTGCATATGACCTTCCATTATGTCCATTCTACCCATCTGTTGTGCAGGTAACAGTAGCATATTTTCTTGCTTTTATTGTCCTGTCGAAAACATGGCCAATAGTGTCTAGCATTTAGAAATTATAATATTAATCTGTGATGGCCTTTCTTTAAAGTACAATTTTATGACTAAAGATGCCGTTATTAATTATTAAGTTTTGTGTATTAAAATGTTTCTCTAAAGATGAAGGTGCTATTTTCTATGAATTCTGCTACTAATGTTGTACATAGTAATAGTAATTTATTCTTCTTGAAATTTTGTTAGCGTTATCTTTTTATAGTCAAATATTACATTATATCTCTGGTCTACTTTTGCTCAAAAATAAACAAATATTGCAAGATGTTAACACCACAACGAAAAAACAATGCACCAAGTTTACCTTTTGTTAGTCGTATCTGTACTAGCCCATCGGAATACGTCTTATTACGGGCAGCAACTTACAAAAGTTTAAGTAAGAAACATATACCTCACAAGAAGGAACACCGAAACTACGTTGCTACATTCCACTACACAGCAATATTTAACCAGAGCTCAGGTTTGAAACAACTTCACAAGTCGCGGCTGATGTATGCAATATATTACAGAATTCTTCAAGCTTATACTAGCAGTCAAAATTCCTTCAGTATTCTGATTTAAAGTGGGCTGTACTATGAGGGAAGGGTCTGTATGGTGCATACTCACTTCGTTCAAATCTAGTTGCCTGGTTTTCGTGGGCCAAAAAGGGTTTAATTTATAGGAATGTACCAAAGCTGTGTTTGCCAATTTGGCCTTTGTTGCTATCATCAAAATAAGGTGTAAGCTCTGCAAATGCATTTAAAAACTGCTTCGTGCGCAACAGCCAGATATAGTGCGTTTAATTCTAAAGCTCTTTACGCTTTATATATAATGTATGTAAAACAGCGATATTGCTATCTGCTATTTGTTTATTAGTAGCAAGCCTTCTTAATGAAATTCTACATAAGTGTAACATTGTATATCGTCTTAGTTTACATTAATTAATGTTAGAATTATGATTGTATATAACATGGTAAGAGATTCCATAGAGAAATTGTACTATATTAATTAAGCAATATTCAAATTTAAATTAGTTGCACAAATTATGAATGTTACAAGGCTGGATTTTAACAAAATAATTACTTACAGGCATTCTCAAATGGGTGAAATTGTTGTTAGAATACATGTGCCTATAACTTTCCTTTAAATGCAGTACAGTTGGTTTACACCGGCAAATTGTTTTCTAAAGTCCCATTTGAGAATGTATTTATTACGTAGTGTATATTTTCCTTAATTTGGTTTTATGTGTAAATTCTGTTACTTCACTTGCCAGTAACAGCGACTGTAATTGACCGTACAATTTTACTATATTAAAACAACTGAATCGAACTCAGTATTCACTTTTTTACGCTTCGTCTTAATAACTATAAGGTAGTAACTAGTAACACCATGATTTCCACTTAGTTGCCTTTCTTATAAAAATTATTTTAAATAATTCACATATCGTGGAATGTAATTCAATGTACAAATTCTTGAATTTTTAAGTGGCTGAGCATTATTATTCTGTGATTTTGTTTATCCAAAAATAATTGTAGCTAGTGCGATATTAATTTTATTTTGTCGTATAAAGTGTAAGTATGCTCACCTAATACTTCAATTTTTTAAACATTTCGTGGTACCAGTAATGTTTCTTGTACTAACCATTTTAGAATTTTCCAAAAATGATATTTGGATACGCTAAATTTCATTACTGGTAACATAACTAATTAGAATCTAATTAAATTGTATTACAGCTATTTGTATAAAAAAAAATTTATAACCATCTTATTTGCACCTCAAATGCAATTTAATAAATTTGTTACCTGTGAAAATTATTTTTTTCGCCATTGGTACTGAAGGTACTGAAAAGTGACGCTTTGAAGGTAGGAAGTACCGAAGATGGGGTCAGTGATTCTGTATAAAAAAATTTCTAAAAATTGTGTTTGCGTGATCGCACGCCCTTGCATGGTTGCATTTGCAATTTTCTCTTTGGATTGCTTGAATGCTTCCTGTCGTCCACTGTAGTGGTTGGTTTCCTCGAATTTTTCATTTCAGCAGTTCGTGCAGCGGTGCCTGGGTTTCTGCGGCGTTTTTGATTAACTGTCGCTAATAGTAGTAGTAATATGGCTTGGGCGTGTTCCTTGGCTGAATACTCGGTAGCCTAAGAACTCCCATCTCTTTCTTCCTGACGTGACATTGATCTACGTTTATTACCATTCTGTTATCGTTCAGTTGCTATTAGAACAGTTTTTGTAGGTGCTCGGTGTGCTCCTTCTCTGTCCTTAGATGCGAACATCACAATGGAAATTCGAACAATCTTGTTGTGATAGCTGTCTTGGGAAGGTCTTCTCCCGTGACTGGCATCTGGTAGTACGCCTTCACCAGGTCGATGGTGGAAAATGATTTGTCCTGCCAATTCCTGAGAGAGATCTTCAAGGTGTGGTACCTACTTCGTGCGTTTCTTGGGTACAAGATGTAGCGGTGATTCCCAAGGACTGTCTGAATACCAACGGAAAATTTTGACTTTCGCGTAAACCAGGAGCGCACAAATTGGGGTGCCAATTTAGGGGTGGATTATAATCCGCATACCCTAGCGTGTAGTAGCCACTGTCATTGAGGCGACAGGACGGGAGGTTGTTTACAGTTAATTTCCATAGAAGTGGCGATAGCACTCCACCTTGGGGACATCCTCTCACAGTACTTTTTGCTCTCAATCAGCCCTACGACGCAGTGCAGGGCTGACCCTGTAGATCTTCCTGGGGAGTATGTTATGCGCATCCCTTATATAGCTATCGCACAGTCTTTTTAAAGTGTCTTAAAAAGACATCAAATTGATTGGGCTATATGTTAGTGATTTGTATGCTTAGAACGATTTCACCGCGCAGGTCACCCTCGCCTCATCCACCACCTGACTGGCAACCGCCTAGTCATTTTCCATGGGAATGAAGGGGGCTACCTACCGGCCAGTTGGGGTATGGTGCTGGGGTGGCTTCGGGAAATGGGCGTCTCTTAGTATCTCAGTTGTCTCTGAGAAGTTAACCGTGTAGGAACCATCCTCTCGTCTGAGGCTACAGCTAGCTGGGTTATAATATGAACCTTTTGTTAGAATTTCATTTAGGCGGGATTTA
Organism: Photinus pyralis; assembly: GCF_008802855.1. NCBI lineage: Eukaryota > Metazoa > Arthropoda > Insecta > Coleoptera > Lampyridae > Photinus > Photinus pyralis. Next base: position 7,763,950 of record NW_022170509.1, on the reverse strand, counting down.
TTTATTATCCTTCTCTTGTTCTGGGCCTTCAACAGGCTTGGGCCCAGTTACAGGGAGACCCGGGAAAAAATTTTTGTTATAGAACGTGGCCTGTAGAATCCATAATTTCAAACAGTTCAAAAGTTACAGCCCTTTGAATTTTCTTTCGAAATTGGTTTCTAGGTTATAACTTTTGATTGAGAAGTCTGATCGAAAAAGTACGAATTGTTTTGGATTCTACGCACCAAAATTAATAAGAAAAAGTGTTTTCCCGAGAAATTTTGGTGCAGTCGATTTTTCGAAAAAAGGAAGGTTTTTCTTCACTGCTTTTTTTTTGCCCAGAAAAAAAATTGTCTCAGATCGTCCTGGGAAAAATTTTTCTTATAGAACGTGGCCTGTAGAATCTATAATTTCAAACAGTTCCAATATTGGGCTACTAGTTCAAAAGTTACAGCCCTTTGAATTTTCTTTCGAAATTGGTTTCTAGTCTATAACTTGCTTGAGAGGTCTGATCGAAAAAGTACGAATTGTTTTGGATTCTACTCACCAAAATTAATAAGAAAAAGTGTTTTCCCGAGAAATTTTGGATTAGTCGATTTTTGGTAAAAAAAAAAGGAAGGTTATACACTGCTTTTTTTGAGGCCCGAAAAAAAAATTGTCTCAGATCGACCCGGAAAATCATTTTAGAATCCATAATTTCAAACAGTTCCAAGATTGGGCTACTAGTTCAAAAGATACAGCCCTTTGAATTTTCTTTCGAAATTTGTTTCTAGTCTATAACTTTTGATTGAGAAGTCTGAATAAATGGCAGTTCAAAATGTACGGAGTCTTGCAAGATCTGTAGAGCAATTGTAGTTTAAAGGCCCGGGTTTTGAATAGATAATTTATACAAGTACTAGTGCGCCATCTCCTTGACAATCGATACACTTTCTATCAATTATAGTTTTAGAAGTCTAGTTGAGATGTCGCCACGTCCGCAACTTCTTTTAATATTTCATTTGAATTTATGCGGTTACTAGCAACGTCGCACTTATTATTCCTTAAATGGCAGTTCAAAATGAACGGAGTCTTGCAAGATCTGTAGAGCAATTGTAGTTTAAAGGCCCGGTTTTTGAATAGATAAATTAAATACAATAAGTACTAGTGCGCCATCTCCATGGCAATCGATACACTCTATCAATTATAGTTTTAGAAGTCTAGTTGAGATGTCGCCACGTACGCACCTTTATTTAAAATTTTATTTGAATTTTTGCGATTAATAGCAACGTTGCACTTATTATTCCTTAAATGCAGTGGCGTTTTTAAGTTTTTCGGGGCCCTGGGCCATTCGTTCGTGGAGGCCCTCGGCCATTCGTTCGTGGAGGCCCTCCTTACCCTCAATAAAAACGGCAGATTGGGGAGATTCAAGCAAATCTCTAATTTGAATATGGGCACTCGATATTTGTGAAGCCTGGTTTATAGGCAACACATCATGCTCAATGAACAGAAAACATTTATTTTTGCAATTCGTAACTCCTTATGCATCATAGGAGTATATTTAAAGCCCTTGAAAGAAAAATTTCAATAACAGGTACATTAAACTGAACCGTTTTACAACAACTTTCACACGAAGATCGCACAAACAACACATTTTTTCGTGATTGCAAACTGCGTAACACTTTTGCCTTATTTCCCTGCCAATTTCACCGTTTATATAACCGTAGTTCTATCAAATAAACTCTAGGCTCAATTCTTTAAAGAATAGCTTCGCACCACCGCCAGCTGCTGCAATCATGTAGGTAATCGTTTCGATTTTAACCTTGAGAAGTTTGAATTGCATTAGAATGGGTTTTCTTCGAACTACGATTCTAACCTAACCTTCAATCAACTCCTTGAACATTATCATGATACCAGAATTTTGACCTAACCTAACTAGCACGCTAACCTAACCTCACTAAAATTTTATTTTAACCTTCGATCTCCTCGCGCATTATATTCTCCTGATACCAGATTTCTGAGCTAACCTAACTAGCACGCTAACCTAACCTCACTTAAATTTTATTTTAACCTTTGATCTCCTCGCACATTACATTCTCCTGATACCAGATTTCCGAGCTAACCTAACTAGCACGCTAACCTAACCTCACTAAAATTTTATTTTAACCTTCGATCTCCTCGCACATTATATTCTCCTGATACCAGATTTCTGAGTTAACCTAACTATCACGCTAACCTAACCTCACTAAATTTTATTTTAACCTTCGATCTCCTCGCACATTATATTCTCCTGATACCAGATTTCCGAGCTAACCTAACTAGCACGCTAACCTAACCTCACTTAAATTTTATTTTAACCTTTGATCTCCTCGCACATTACATTCTCCTGATACCAGATTTCCGAGCTAACCTAACTAGCACGCTAACCTAACCTCACTTAAATTTTATTTTAACCTTCGATCTCCTCGCACATTATATTCTCCTGATACCAGATTTCTGAGCTAACCTAACTAGCACGCTAACCTAACCTCACTAAAATTTTATTTTAACCTTCGATCTCCTCGCACATTATATTCTCCTGATACCAGATTTCTGAGCTAACCATGGGCTGCATTTACTCTCAAGATTCACTCGGAACAGAATATGCGTTTATTTTGTTTGTACAGTTTTCAATATAAAAATTATTTACAGAAGTTGTACTTTATTTTCCTCCCCAATAACAAAACTGATAGGAAGATTACAGTACAATAAGCACCTGGTCCTTCGCACTTTGCCGAAAACACTTACAAATTTGGTAGGTATCAGGAAGATATAACGTGAAAGGAGGTCTTTCAGTCCCAAATACACCTGTTCTTTGTAGACAAACTTACGTAAAAGGTGTCTTGCTACTAGGAGAACAGAATTCACGAAGAGGTCTTTTTCTATCACTATGAGAGTTATTTCAAAGCTTAATTTCGATTTAAAAATTTGCCATTCTGTATCGGGATCATATGATGTGCGAGGAGGTGTTTCTTTTCCTAATACTACACCTGTTACTTGTCGACACAGTTACGTAAAAGGTGTCGGGCTACTAGGAGAACATAATATACGAAGAGGTCGTTTTCTATCTCTGTCAGAATTATTTCAATGCTTTAATTAGATTTAAAAATTTGCCAATTCTGTATCACGATCATATGAGTGCGAGGAGGTGTTTCTTTTCCTAATACTACACCTGTTACTTGTCGACAAACTTATCCAAATGTTACAAAAGTTACAGCCCTTTGAATTTTCTTTCGAAATTGGTTTCTAGTCTATAACTTTTGATTGAGAGGTCTGATCGAAAAAGTACGAATTGTTTTGGATTCTACGCACCAAAATTAATAAGAAAAAGTGTTTTCCCGAGAAATTTTGGTGCAGTCGATTTTTGGTGAAAAAGGAAGGTTTTTTTGCCTCGAAAAAAAAAATTGTCTCAGATCGTCCCGGGAAAAAATTTTTCTTATAGAACGTGGCCTGTAGAATCCATAATTTCAAACAGTTCCAAGACTGGGCTACTAGTTCAAAAGTTACAGCCCTTTGAATTTTCTTTCGAAATTGGTTTTTAGTCTATAACTTTTGATTGAGAAGTCTGATCGAAAAAGTACGAATTGTTTTGGATTCTACGCACCAAAATTAATAATAAAAAGTGATTTCCCGAGAAATTTTGGTGCTATACACTGCCTTTTTTTTTGCCTCGAAAAAAAATGATCTCAGATCGACCCGGAAATAAATTTTTCTTATAAAACGTGACCTGTAGAATCCATAATTTCAAACAGTTCCAAGATTGGGCTACTAGTTCAAAAGTTACAGCCCTTTGAATTTTCTTTCGAAATTTATTTTTAGTCTATAACTTTTGATTTAGAAGTCTGATCGAAAAAGTACGAATTGTTTTGGATTCTACGCACCAAAATTAATAAGAAAAAGTGTTTTCTCGAGAAATTTTGGTGCAGTCGATTTTTGGAAAAAAGTAAGGTTATACACTGCCTTTTTTTTGCCTCGAAAAAAAAATGATCTCAGATCGACCCGGAAATAAATTTTTCTTATAAAACGTGACCTGTAGAATTCATAATTTCAAACAGTTCCAAGATTGGGCTACTAGTTCAAAAGTTACAGCTCTTTGAATTTTCTTTCGAAATTGGTTTCGTCTATAACTTTTGATTGAGATGTCTGATCAAAAAAGTACGAATTGTTTTGGATTCTACGCACCAAAATTAATAAGAAGAAGTGTTTTCCCGAGAAATTTTGGATATACACTGCCGTTTTTTTTGCCCCGAAAAAGGAATTGTCTCAGATCGACCCGGGAAAAAATTTTCTTATAGAACGTGGTCTCGATTTTTGGTAAAAAAGGAACAAAACTAGTACAACATGTGGACATTCAATGTATGTATACTCAAAATCATGTGACCAGTGGACATCCATTGTACAATCTTATGCTATCTGGGACGGTGAGCATTTAAGTCCTACCCTATAATGATCAGGTGTTTATTGTTTTTTTCCCAATGTTCCATCAGTGCCGCCACGCCATCGAAATTGCTGGGAGATAGATTGACAGAATCTCCTGGGAGATATATTGAGCTTTACCCTGTATGTGCAGCTTAACTGTATAGTCGTGATATCACGGCCATACGGTTCTGGTAGCAGAAAAACTTCAATGTAGCTAGGAACGTTACATAAATGCACGTTCTAGGTTTTTGTTACAGTATATCAAAGAAAACGGTTCCTTTTTTACCCCCACGACCAGAAACCCTAGATTTATAACAACTCAGGGCCATGCCTTGCTCTACAGTACCTAAGGTAACAGCAGCCGCCCTAAGGCGTTGCAGGTTTATTTGTATAAAATGCTCTTTTATATATTATGTATATGCAGACAAGCTGTCTCTTGTTTATCTTGCGTTGTTAGAATCACATTCTGGGAGCGTCTCAATATTCGCAAACTCCTTCCAGTCTGAAACCGGCCCAGGTGAGTTGCTGACGTTGGAGCGCGCACTGACCACATCACAGGTTGCCTTGGCAGCCTGGGCGGTGATTATGCTTTCCTGCCGAATGCTTAAACATATGAATATTGCAAATTAAAAAAATCTTTCTGAAAATGTTCAGCAAAATATGGAACTCGTACAAAAATCCCAAAAAGTAACTCGAGTCCCACGCCGTCCCGATACTACAGCTGTTCACGGTAAGCGTTTTCTTTCGCGTTCGATCAAATACCGAACCTGACGATAATGAAAGCATGAGCAAAACTCAATCTAAAAGGCAAACTCCTTTCAGCGTTTTTACAACAGCGAACTTTCAGAATAAGGATAGGTGCAGTGCTCTCCAGCCTACAGACTACGAGACCAAAGACGCAGTTGCTAGTTCATTCCTAAATTAGCATAAATGACGTCTGCAAGGAAATAAAGAAACCAGCACAATACTCACTAATCGCCGACGACCTCGGCATGTAAAGTGATTATTAAGAAGTAGGCATAGGGATTTATCTGTATTGTTTTTCCCTATCTCTACTTTTAAAAGACAAAATTTCTTCTGATTTTTGCATCCATAATAACTTCTTAAAACAAATAAACATCAGGCTGTCATATTAAAATTAGTTTGAAAATTGTTGCTTTGGCTTAACACAAAATAATATAACAATATCGAAGCCAAGCCAAAGTAACAACATTAAAATGACAGCCAATTTTTTATTAGAAGTTATTTTGGTTGCAATTAGGCGCCTTTCAGCAGATTTTGTCATTTAAAGGTATAAGACATGGAAAAACAATACACTTAAATCCCTATGTCTATCTTCTTAGTAAATAGCACTATACACCAGAGGTAGTTCCATAGAGAAAATACACTATCATTTTAAACTACGATAAATAGACTTTAAAAATGGATGTGTACCTTCATTCGAAAATAGGATCTTTGGATTTTTTGTTTAAAAAGAAAAGGATAATCTTTCCAAACTTTTTGGATATGTTGTCCAAGAAATTTGGAGTTTTTTGTCTAAAAAACGTTGGAAATTTGGAAATCTTGTCGCATGACCGACAAGATATCGAATCCGTTCCAAATTATTGGATATTTTGTCGCTTTATTTGGACTTGACGCAAAAATTGTAAATCTTCACGAAAACATTCCAAAAAACATTTGGAAAATTAGCCCCTAAAAAGTTTGGATTTCTTCTCGGTCCCTGAAACGTATTAGGGTTTATTGTTGTTTAGTTCCAGGGATGACCAAAAATGAGGGAGAATGAAATAAAGTTGTGATATTTTGATGTGGTAAAAATACAATTTTAATACTTACCCAGTCTTTATACTCTTGTAAAGGTTTGGTATTGGAGAAGGGAATTGAAAATGATATAGTCCTACTAAATATTGTAATATTTTAATTAAAACTATGCAATTCGTTTAAGATATGGTGAAGTCTAGTAGGTATGAACATTACGTACAACCGACAACCAACATCAGATAAATAAATAATGCTGGGAAACTGCAGTTCTACACATGTTGCTTTCAATTAATACATTATAGTAATACTACACTTTTACCTATATTTCATAATAATTTTCTTACAATTAATTATTTGTTTTACTTGGAAGACTCAGTTTTAGTATAGTGTAGTTAGTATGCAAAATTATAATTTTGAATGCTAAGTGTATGTAAAATTAAAAAATCGTATCAAACACACTATACTAACGTCACATTTCTCATTCATAACTTAGTAGTAACAATACAGTACATACAAAAGCATATTACGGGTGCAGGAAAAACTGCGTTAAACCTGGCCCGATACAATATGGTAGGTACCTTATTCGTAACAAATTCTTTTCAACTGTTTAATACAGCGTTTAAGTAGATCACATTTGTACTCTAAAACAAGAAAGTACGTAATACTTCAAAAGACTAAGCTATTACAAGTAGAGTCTAAATCTTTTTAACATTAGATAGGTAATTTGATTTAATAAAAAATAAATCGCAATTTATTTATGCTTCTTATTGGAAGCATTTAGTACTCTAAAATGTAATTGATAATCGGTTTTTCGTTAAGTAAGAGAGGTAGTATAAGTAGTAACGTTCACACAAGCACTAAAGCTGTTGCAGTGTAACACGCATAACCTTAGCCTCCAGTGTCCCAAAGCTCACCAACAAATAGCATAAATTAAATTACGCGAATACAAAGGACAACTTCTAGATTTCAAGTGTTAAGTGTTAAATAATTGATTTGTTATTAAGTACCTATATCCTTAAATTAGTTAAGTAATCGGAATGAAATTAACGGTGTAAGACAGCGAGATGTCAATTTCATAAATATAACGTAAATGTTGTGATTAGTAATTTTTTACAACAGCAAAATACCTAACAATTAACTATCCTAAGTAACCTGTATGCCAATGTGTACAGTTTACACTATCAGTATTGTCATTAATTATGTATCAACAAATACAATTTAGCAAAAAGGTTAAATTTTCAGTTTATTAAAGTAAAAAATATATTGAGCTAACGATGCTTCTACAAAAATTAGTAAAAACAATCGAGTAAAAAAAATAAGTACTGCATAAACTATACAAGTTTATTGTCATTACTGATTTTAGTTTCTAAACTGCCAATGCTAGTACGTTTGGTACTATGCCTTTTCAAAAAGACGGATATGTATGTATTTCAAATTATATGTATATTGAAATCCAAAAATTTTTGAAAAGTCACAGCTTATATTTAGATATGTACAAATACACCCAAAAATTACATTTATTATATATAAATTATATAAAAAATTTAACTAGTATTTATATGACTTTTACAAACATTTTTTTAAGGTTTCAGCACATTTTAAAATTATTGCGTAATATGTATATTTTATATTTATTTATATATCCATACATAAAAAATGTATGGTACAAAACGATAAAAGTAAACTACGTTTGACAAACATTGTGAATTTTTCTTTTAAATTTAAACAAAATATATCTATAGATATGCACATCGAATTTTTCATAGATAATAAAATTAACGAAATATATTTTTCGATTAAGGCATTAAAATCTGCCTGCAGTTTACTTCTACTTTAAATACATACAAAATTGATATTATAGTACCTACATTTCAGTCACGATAGAAGATCGAACGTACAATGTAATAATCCTATTGAGATCAAGGAGAAGCTTACCGAAATTCGGGAGCCTACGCCACAGACGTCTATTTCACTTTCCTGTTGACAACATAGAAACTTAGTACATTTCTTTTAAGACTGTATAGAGATACAATGACCATATTTCAGCCCTAAGATTTTCACGAACGGACAGCTCGGTTTTGAAAAACGTTTTAAAATACTAGATAGGTTTAAGTTTATTATGCAAATATGATGCTAATTGCATGGCTGCACCCCCTTTCATAATTTTTGCTATTCGTCTTTCTTCTTTTCTCTCAGCATTAACCCGTCAGAAGAACACTATCGGAATCAATTGTGTAACCATCAATTTTTCAAATCAGAGAACAAGTCTGCGTCAAATTTCGTCACATTATCTTTCGCAATTTAAACTACCCAGGGGCGCCAACCACTAAGTATAAGTTATTGAGGAGCTCATTTAGGGTTCCCAGATCAGATCATCTGAATCACCTTTGAAATCTGTGCCTTGTATTGTGTGTCGGTGGGGATGAAGTGGTTGTATGTCTATGAGCTTGTGTTTTGTTATAAATTGAAAGTGATAAATAATAATTACCGTTATAAATGAATTTTAAGACTGTGATAAATTTATTGTTGTAAATAATAAATTAAACTACGTAATTAAATTTACGTTACAATATACATAACATAAAATGTACATTTATCATTTAACATAACTATATAGAGGGTAGTTCAGACCACCTGCCCACCCGTTTCATAAATCAGGGGCTTAAACATTTTCAACAATTAGCCCAGAGATCTTACCAACATTGTTTTAAATGAGAATCCACACGTTTTATTTGATCTCGATTTTATTCGAAAAAGTATACAGATTTTATTCGAAACATTTTTTCTAGTGGTGACAGATGGCGCTGTAATCACAGCAACTAATTTTAATTGTGCTAATGCTTATGTAAATGTTTATAAAAAATATTTTACGTAACTGCAATTTAAAAAAAAACGTAAAACATAAAATTCAATTAAATCTACTCACCTCATGGTAATATAATAAATAATATTGAAATTAAAAAAAAATTATAATGTAAAACATTTAATTGGCAAAGATACATAGTGCAATTATTTTCTGTAATTACAGCGCAACCTGATACCACGACAAAATAAATGTTTCGAGATAGGGAATGCTTTGAACGTAGTGAAAGACTTAAATGTAGCGGTAAGAATTTAGGGAACGAAAAGTGTAGGAAACTGGCCAAGTGTTTATAATTTTTTTCATAATTCAAACGTAACTACGGCAATATAATGTGCACCTAGGCATAGGTGTGTGATACATGAATATCAATAATAGTTCAAAGTAGTGATGTGTTCGAAGAAAGATCAATATTTCAATATCTGTTTTATGTGACGAGATACGAAAAATTTGTCAAATATAATTTTATATGTTTCGGTTTATTACTACACATAGAAAATTAAAGAGAGAAAGAAGAGTTCCAGTCAGGGCCCGGGTTATGTTTTTAGCGCCTTGGCTTATATTTTGACAAAAATTATCCACAAGCCCAAATCTAAATTGCAAATAATGAAAAAAAATATAATTTAGGTTTGGAATTTGATTTTTTTGTTTCTGCACATTCATATTCGGAACTTCGGAATTTTTTCGAGAATTTGACGCAAGTTCTGAACGCGGTCAAAGGAAATACATGCTTCATGATCATGAAAATTTCCATAAAATGAGAGATAATTGTACTAGAGAGGGTCTCAAGGTCTCAAAGCGATCCAGTTTGCAATTTTTCGTGGAGGGAGCTTTTTCCATCTATAAGTTGTTTTAACTTTTTTTGAATTGTATAGAGTAGGTACTGGTCGGTCGGAGTAACGTACCTAATCGCAATATCCTTAAAGGAACCAATCTGTGGAAATTAATTATTATAAGTGGATTTACAACTTATATTTCATTTAAATGACAATATTCCTTTGCACGAATTTTGTTTAGGTATAAGGTGTGTATACATATTTTGTGTAAAGCCAGGAATGTATTGTGCATAACAATGTAGATAAGAGAAACGTGGCCATGAGATAGGGGTTGTATTTTCTGTATTTATAGGAAACAAATTGATGTTTTAAATCAGGAATGTAAAAGAGAATTGGGTCGACTATAATTTGTCAATTATTTATTTTGGAATTCGTATTTATTTGTTTGCAGTCAAACCAGAGCGTCAAATTTTGATTTTCAGATTTAAAAAAGAGATAAAACTGCAAACTTCCGCAAGCTAAGGCCTATTTCAATTTTATTGCAGAGCTAGCCGTGGGAAAAATTAATTGCTATAGAAAAATTTTTACCAGTGCCGTAGAAGACCAATTTTGTTTAGTACGAACGAGGGTCTACAACCCTTGTAATGTAACTAATCGTTACAAGGTACACATAGTGAATTTAAACCTGATTGATTTGCAAATGACGGGGAGACATGACATTTTGTGTACCCTGTACATGTACATTGTCTAGATCGGATAATATTGAATTGATAACCTGCGATATACTGCTTTCGATTTTGTTCGACAATAACAATAACGACCAGTTTTGCCTTTTTTTATTTCAAACTGGTGCAACATACAACAAATAAAATAGTACCTACCTAAACCACTGCTAATGTGGAATAGGTATATCGTCAACTACTTACTTCTGGATGATAATTGATGCACTTGTGTGGGCGCTTGCGATAAAGTCCATCTTTCGCCTTATTGGAACAACCCATGCCTGCATCGTATACAATCTCTTGTGGCGCTATACTTAACTGTTTACTTCCACATGGACACAAAGTGTCCACTACTAACAATATTAAATTACTATGTGGTATTTTTTGTACACTAAATGGTCTGAAACACAAATTCTATATGTCGGGTAATGCAAAAGACATTCTTACCTTTCGCAACCCGTCACGTGACAGTTGGTTAATTTCCCCTTTAGTGGATTACTTTGTCCACTAGTGTTTAACCGATCCGGTTGAAGTATGTACAAGTCAACTTTGCGATCGCATCGACGTACACCAAATTGGCTCATGTCGATGCCTTCCATTGGATCACTTTCAATGGGAGGTACCACAAATGACGGGTTGTTTGAGTACGACGGAGGGACAGACATTGGATCTTGTTCACCGACCACATCTTCCCCTGTAGGATAATGTTCGAACGAGTTTTCGTAATCTACATCTGAATATAATGCATCTACAGTAAACAATTTCAAAAAACCTCGATTTAAATATCTATACAACCTTCATCATGTGCGTATGAAAAAGCCCTTCCTAAGACCGAGCTTGCAAACGATAGCCAAAAGAACGCAATTTTTGTTAAACAAGTCAAAACCTTCATTGTTGGGCCGAGAGGCTAAAACGATTTTAGATAGGAACTGAGAGTTGCGTACCTCTTTGTTACCGAAAGCGTTGTGCTCCTGCCGGTGTAATGGTTCCTGCTGTTGGTACATACACCTTGGTAGTCGTACACGGCAATTTTTTTGTAAATTCGATCTTGTACTAACGAATCCATAATCGTGCCGTCGATTTCTCCAAAAAACCTACCTGTATGTTCTGAGTCTTCAGAAATTATTATAAAACCATTATTGTCTAAAACGTAGCAGTCTAATTCATCACTTGCACAGGTTTTGTGGCAATTGGAGGTTCCGGTACACTGAAATGGTGAAAGGTATATTACAAAGACACGAACTCTTAAACGTACCGCTGAGGTAATGTTTACTAGGAAATGCGAAGCCAAAGTAGAGTGTTGGAATTGCAGTCCAACAACGGCAGCCGGAGCTCTATGGCCTTTATGTTCGACAAATACTGCGTGAGTCGCGGTAACCAATGGTTTACCGGTAGAGCCCACGTCATACGGCACGGAAAAAACGAAACTTTCAGGTTCTATAGCGTGTTGATCTACTGCCCTTTTGTACCAAGTTTCATCCATTCCCCTGACATTATTCTCACTGAAGTGTCTGCAAGCAATTGGTAAACAACAGTTACAGTTGCGAAACCATGCCAACGTACGGCTGGTTGGAATCGTGCGAGGGCATAAGGTCCGTCCAACGCAACATACCGCTTCTTGTCGCCACAAAGGAGAGCGTCAATCCAAACATTTCATAGCCTTGGCTGAAAACAGAACTAAGTTAATTACCACCCGTACGCGCACTTTTTTACACAATTGGGGGAGTTCCTTAAAATAGGATACGTAGGTAATTGTTGAGTGCCATGGTCCGCTTCCTCATTCTTGCGATATGTATCTCCGTGAGTGATGGTGCTAATGAGTGTGAAATTGGTGAATTTAGTTTTATAGCTTGTTGAGGCACAGATTCTTTACGTCTTGTGCGTAATTCAACTTGTTATTTGCTACGCTAGGTTTGAATACTTACTCCGTCCAGGTCTGCGTAAATTAATATTAAAGTAATTCGTTTAACAAATACCAAGTTCGATAGTGTAACACAATGAAGTTCCCCGTTCCTAATATTTTGGAAATGTGAGTAATGGATGACAGATGCCTTTCTTTGGAATTTTGATCTCATGCAATCCATTTACACGATTAACTTTAAAATCCGCGTCCCAAAATAAAGGCGCTATGTCGAAAGGTGTTACCCACAATTCCAGTCCACAAATGATGACAAAATTCTCAAAATAAAATACTTAAAAGGTAGGTGTCGAAATAATATGCTCATCATATTTACTTTACCTTTGCAATAGAACCAAAAGTGTTGCAATTGGGCTATTGTGCAGAGATACAATTAGTAAATTAAATAGTTTAATTAATAAAAATTATATCACAGAAAGTGCAGTTACATGCGTCACAACTTTCAACTAAAATTGAAAACTTACTGCTTGTCTTCGGAATGGGAAGGATGCGAACTACGCCTTTCCAATTCCTCAGTTACCATGGCGTCCAAAACTAAAGATTGTAATAATGTTTTGTCACCTGTTTAATGTATAAGGTCAGTCAGAGAAGCTTTTGGATCATACATACAAAAATAGGCATCTTTATCCTGTTTAGTGGATTGGTGATGGTGTGATCGTGGTCGCAACGACATCCACTTCCACCCCGGTCTTCGACTTCTTGATAAAAAATGCAATACCCTTTCTTCGGCAGTTCGGAATACTTGCTCACTTGCAGATCCCCCAGTGTACTCGCAATAAACCCTAAATTGAACAAATGAATTAAATGTTTTTAGGTATACTTTTAGATTTACCACTCAGGATGGACCTTCCAATTTGAGCCTTTAAAGTACTCCGTTACTAAAACATGCTGTGTTATTAAATCTGACACTTTACGTAATATTAACTTACCGTTCTTCTGACTGTGCTTAATCTCCTGTTCCGCCAACAGTTCGTACATACCGTACCCCTCTGGTATTGCTAATCCCAGTGAGAAAGGGGTACCTTCGATTGGATTATAAAAGTACTTGTTCCTTCGCGTTGCCACCCTTTTCTGCAATTAATTGCTTACAATTTATTTGCCACAGCGATTGTTAAAAACGTACCACATGGTCGTAGTGAACCTTAACGTTTAATTCCGTTTCGCCTTCTTTCTGATCGATCATGTCATGTCGTAACTAAGTGAAAAAAAAAAGATGATGGGTTGGCAAGGATAAGATGGTGCTTTCTTACGTCAAGAAGGGCGGAATTGTTCTCCCTCGGTCCACTTTCATTTTCCACTAGTTCAACTTCCGTTAAATCAACCGAACTATACGCCGGTTCTAAGCTTTCTTCGTATTGTTCATTATTGTACTGCAATTAAAGGAAGACATTAGGCGCTGCTCCACCGATTTTCCGATATTTGGACGATGTCTAATTTTTGTTTAGAGCCGCATTGTAATTTGTTTATTGAATTGTAAAGAAATAATGTTTTATAATATAAGGAATATCTTGAATTTATTTGCGTAATATTTGAAACGTTTATCTCATTCCTTTCTCCGGTCGTAGATACAAGTTGCGCTTATCGCAAAAAGTTAATTGATTTTGTGAACAGATGTTTGTCGCAGGTGCGCGTTTAGATAAGAGAATATTGTTTATTTTAACTAATGAAGTAGGAAGTGGAATCGAAGATGCAAAAAGACAAATGGTTAAATAGAAGAGGAAGTGTCTTAACAGGGCCGTGGGCTTTCACCACCGACGCCCAGTTTTGGCTGTTGGAGCCGTGCTTCCTGTTTCTCGGTTTTCGGATGGATTTACTAAAGACTGTCAGTTTTTGTAATTATAAAGTTTAGTGAAGTCTTGTATCACGTATTCGGAGAAAGGTTTAAGTTTTATGTAATAAAGAAGAGGAGTTTTTCGAATTCAATTTAGTGTTTGTTTTTTTTTGTACACATCTGTTTAATGGAAACCTAAGTGTAAGACTGGATAGTTGGATTATTGACATTAAAAGGCATTTAAGACTTTATTTACTCTGTTTCGATCAAGCGCTTGTAGCGTGGTATTTGTCGCTGGCACTGTCGCCACTTTTTGTACAGCAATTATCGAATAAATTTGAATCGAAACTGATCATCTGACTGAATCACAACGAATAACAGGATTTGGAATTTAATTACATTACAAGTACATAAAAGGAAGAAATAATAATATAATCGCAGATATTGTATCAAGAAAGGGGATAGGGGAGGCGGAAAGAAAAAGATTATGTTAAGTTAAATAGGGGAGAAGAAAAGTTAAAAAAGGAATGAAAATGATAAAAAACATACGGGATGAAATTAGAATCCAGATGGGTGCAGCGGAAGTCCAGGTGTCACCGACGGATTGTTGGGAAATTGTGTTGTCGGTTATGTGTGTGTTCGTTTAAGTTCTTGTTAAATTGATCAAAAATTTAAGGGGTGTAGACAATTTTTGATTTTGTGTTCAATTTAAGGGAGAAAAATGTGTTAATTTACGTAGTTTGGACAAAGCCTATTTTTTTTATAGCTGTATTGTAATTTGTTTATTTTGTTTGTAAAGAAATTAGGTTTATTAGATAAGGAACATATCGTAATAATCGGTACTGTCCAAATGTCATGGTACAGCATCGACACGACAACATCAGGCCAGAATAGAAAATGATTTATTTTTAGCGCATTTTTTAAGAATTAAAAAAAAATGCTATTGTTTGCGGTTTGTCCGTCCGTCCGTCCGTCCGTCATTGTATTCTAATTAAATGTCTCAACGAAAGGAACAGTTTTCTACAAACTACTGCCCTTCTTTTTGTTCTCTTATCAAAGTACGCGGTGGAGGGGGAAGGGGGGGGGTGAGTGGAACTAGTTTTATCCTTAATGGTACTCTAATAAAAGGTCTCAATGAAAGAAATTAATTTATACTAACCATAGTCTTCCTCCTCGATCCCTTGTCGTGATCGGTTATGATTATATATATCTTAAAAGTGAATTATTGTTAAAGGAAAGTACCTACAAAGGGCGATTGGGACGTTTGGAAGAAACATAACCATTGGGCATTTAAATAGAATTTGATACATAGCCACTAAGAATAAAACCAAATTTAACGCCAGTTTCAAAATTTTGTTTTGCGCATGCGCAGTGCCAACTTTCTTATTTATGGAGGGATTTAAATGAAATGTGATACATAGTCACTTGGAATAAAAGAAAATTTAACACCAGTTTCAAAATTTGGTTTTGCGCATGCGCAGTTCCATCTTTTTTAATTATGGAGGGATTTAAATGAAAATTGATACATAGCCACTGCCCACTTGGAATAAAAGTAAATGTAGCGCCATTTTTTAAATTTGGTTTTGCGCATGCGCAGTGCCAACTTTCTTATTTATGGAGGCATTCAAATGAAATTTGATACATAGCCACTTGGAATAAAAGCAAATATAGCGCCATTTTCTAAATTTAGTTTTGCGCATGCGCATTGCCAACTTTCTTATTTATGGAGGCATTTAAATAAAATTTGATACATAGCCACTTGGAATAAAAGCAAATGTAGCGTCATTTTCCAAATTTGGTTTTGTATAGGATGTGCAGTGTCAACTTTCTTATTTATGGAAGAAATTTCGTAGGGGTGTTTAAAAAAAATGCGCTTTACCTGCACAAGGGTTGTGCACAATTTGCATTTGTTTAATTATTTTATCAAATAGCGGACTAAACATTCAGTCCTAAAAGTAATGCGTATCATCTACTTACCAATGGGCGAAGGTTGGGATGGTACAATACGTGGCCGTTATTATTGACGATGAATGAATATCCGTTGACACCCAACTGAAATTCATATCTGGAGTTGCATTAGTTTTTCTAATGGGGAAATGCATATTTACCTTGTATGGCGGAACTAACTTTATAATTTGATCGATTGAAACATCAGTACCAACGACGCCTAAGAGATTGGCGACTCGAACCTGAAAAAACATTTTCAACTCAAACTTGAATTAGCGCCGGTAAACACAGGTTAAACGTTTGGCTTTTTTTTCTTAGAAAACCGGTAAACTGGATAACGGTCTAGTAATATGCGGGTAATTGCGCACGAGTTGCATGTTGCGTCTCATGAATGAACCCAAAACCTCAGATTCAACGACAGTAGGTTCAATTGTTAGGCATTCAAAACCTGATCCGTATTACCTAACCTCGGTGTGGTCCTCGCTGTAAGATCTCTGATAACACGTTTTGGTTACACATCAATGCAATCATTCAAAAACTCGGTGATATCACCATCATCTTTCTAAAATTGTGACGCAAATCACATGGTGACAAATGGGTGGTATTTTAGCATGGGAGATAAGTAGAAGTCTACCACTAAAGTTAAGCGTATTCATGCGGTAAACAACGCATGCATTTTTAACTTTATCCCATCTATACATTTCTTCTGTAAAACCGTTGTACTTAGTTAAGAGTTTCATTTACCTTAGTTCTTTCTTTTGCCGCTAGAGGTCATCCGAATGTACGTTTCTGTATTTTCTCTCTTTTGATATTCTTAAGTTTCAACGTGTGCGTAGCTTATTGTTGCTTGTTCTTTTAGAGAAGATTGTGCCTTTGTGATTGTGCCCTCATGGTGGTTACTTGTGAATTTTAATATGCCATAATTTTACTTTGATTAATTCTATAATCTTTTTAGAGAGGTTGTAAGGATTTGTTCTTTTTCTCTCTGTTTAAGCGTAATAAATGTAATTTAGTTTTAATGAGTTTTTTTGGAATTATCGTTGCTATTATACATCCTAAGAGGAAGTAAAAAGCTTTTAGACTTAAAAGAGACTATAAATGTTGGGAATTAATAATGTTTTTCAAAATTTTGTTGATGATCAGTGAAAAAGAAGCGATTGAATTTTGTCCTATTATTTATAACCCATTTTTCCCTAAGCTAGCCTGGTAAGTAACCGTACAAAAAGGTAGGTTCCCAAACGTACGACAATAAGACGTACAAAATTACACGACGAATTTTATACATCGAACCACACCACGAGCCTGAGCACTTTATCAACCCAGCACTCACTTTAGGGGTCTTATAGGAATACAGTGCAAATTACACTTATACGTTTGAAAACATGACTACGCAAAACAATTGTATTGTTGTTTGTAGATGAGTAAATACAGCAATAAGAAGTTTAGTCTATACGAGCCCAAATTGGGCATGGAACAGACTACATACGGTAGTTTTTGTGTTTGTCTAGAAAACGATAACTTGAAAATGGATGGAGATCAGTTAATAAACTAGTAAAATCTGTGAACCCACGCAGTTTTGTCGCTTACTGATGGAACGGTTCTAGTAAAACCCAGTGATCCAGTTTACCGAATAACCGATAAGCCGTTATCCGGCTTTTAGGTAAGTGCTTTTTCCAAAGTAAGCCTAAATGACTCAAAATACTTACTGAATGGTTTCTTCGATCAAAGACTGGAGCGGTAACCGTCGTCATTAGTTGACCTTTTTTCTCATTAGACAAACTGTCGGCCTAAAATAAGATAGTTAGGTTGCATTCATTTTGAATGAACATTACCCTGCCGCCCACATAAACGGGGGTCCATTGAATGGGGTGATCGTTCTGGTACATTACCATTGGCCTTGCCATAACTGCTATGTAATGCAAAATACTTCTCTCTACATCTTCTAAATTTGATATTCTTGTGTAATATCCTGCGTTACATAAAATGTATTGAAAGTAATAGTATGTAGCACATACCTTTGTTACTACATGCCATTGTCTGCATTTCAACAGAACTACTTGAATCGCCTATTAAATATGTAAATACCCTGACTGGTCGATGAGGCCAATTATAAGTTTTAAATATCTCCCGATACGTGGATGGGGCACCGTCACTTATCAACATAATAGCCTGATTACATTGGGAACCCATTCCGTGTTGATTATACTAAAATGAAGGATTAAATTGATCTTGCTCATTAGGTTTTTGCTATACCTTGTGAAGGATGTCAAATGCCGTCGTAAGTGCCGAAGTGAAATTAGCGATATTAACCGCCTTTAAAGTTGATAAAGAATCTTTTAAACGCCTTCTGTTTTCACTGCTTGCCTAAAAGTGGAATTTTTTATCCCAAAGTAATACTTCATCGAGGTGAAGGTGAACACAAAAAGGGATAAGTAGAAAACTTAACCTTCCTTTTATATTAATTTGAACCTTGGTCCTAATATTACATTGTAGAGTAAACGGCTTATAAGAGCTTAAGGTACTTGAAAGTTGAAGATGAGTTTGATTTTCTTGCTCCAGAGATACAGCTCTTGATGCAAGCAAATAAAACCTACTCAGCAGTAAAGTACAAACTACTTTGCCCTAAACACTGGAACGCTTACACAAAATTATCTTAATAGACGAAATTGTAAATGCGATGATCAAACCTTCGTTTTCACCCTATGATTGAATTACAAAATCGCTCTACATTCTCCCTACTTAAATTAGTTACCGAGGGGAATGTTCGCGGGCTAAAAATTGAACAGAAAGTATTTCGTGTTGTTTTTCACTACCTACTCTTCGTGAAATTTACTCTTCTCGATTTATCTGAAGTGTATTTGTTATCCTGTCAAAGGAATTCGTTGCATACGCGAAATTTAGAATCCAATTAGCGTTTATTGATTTCTATAAAATCTTTCGTATCCGGTCCAAAATTTTGTGTTTATCCGGATACACACAGATCAATAATCAGAAACAAACAAATAAAATTAATACCTGGAGTAGTACATCCTTATAACATGGAATGGTTTCCTCGGTGTAGTCAGAAAACTTGAACACGTTAACATAGTCATTATCCGAAAGGGTATCCAAAATTTTGTCAGCGGTCGCTCTAGCGAGTATTGCCCGTTTTCCTGTCATAGAGCCCGAGTTGTCAATAAGGATGACCATGTCTTTCGGTGAAGTAGCCGCGTTAACGTACCACGATGAACTACGGAAGTCATACAAATCTTTCGTATTCCTTGGTCTTTGCCAAACCGATGACATTTCTTCTGGAGGCCACGCGATCCCTAAAAAACAACGGTACTGACATTGACAAAATGGTTAGTTCAGATACCTGGATATCTTCTTAGAAATCCAGTTGAACTCCCAAAAAATTGCCAAGACAATGACGGATCTCCATCGTAGTTGCTAACAAACAGCGGATCTAGGTGTTCCGACCAATGAATAGCATTTAATACACTGGCTTCTAATACAATTTTAGTTAGTCAAACGAAATTCAATCAGTGGAATAAAATTACCGGTCTCGGATGTGTGAGGGGGGAATAATACAGAGCTCAAACTAACGTTAACCGGTAAATGATCAAAGTGAGGATTTGGAGTTAATAAAATTTCCCTCGTGCCTTCGGATGGTTTTCCATCGGGACCAAACACGTTTAGCCTTTTCGCATTATAATATTTAAATGGTTGGCCATTGTCACTTTGAGGTGTCAGAGCGGCTTGTTCTGCTGAATCCATTATACGCTAAAATACAACGATTTCGACAAGTGATAGTTTTACCATAAGGATCACTACGTACCAATACAGCACTCATTTTGAAATCCATCATGTTCTTTACTTCGTATGCCATTTCCCGAAGTAAAATCAGACCATCCTTTCTAACAACGTCGATGTCTACGTCATGGTATTTCTAAAACAAAGGGATATATATCTAAAATGTTATTTTTGCACTATGGTGTACAAATTTGAGCCTTGTGTCCAATTGGCCCAACTGAAAACTTTGTTTGTGAAAAAAACTAGTAACATGTCTTCAAAATCTCTTACTGTCATTGTCACATATAAATATAAGCGTGCTGAGGTCAGTTAGTGGTCCAGAAAAAGATATAGTTATTAGTTAAATCGCACGCTTCAAAAACAACGTTTTTGGAAACTTTTGGGTACCTCCTCCTATATTGCTGCTTATATCCTCTGCTCATTCACTACCAAAAATTTAAAATGTACAACCACTGATTCTAAGAGAGATTATTTTGTAGCAAAGACAGACATCGGTTCAAAAAGTGAATATTAGGATGTATTCCTACTCAGCGATTTTTATACTCCATAATTTAACTTGAGATAGAATCTAGTACCTAGTTTATTTTTGGCATTTTGAGTTATTTTATCCCAAAAAATTTCTGATGCCGTGCCGACAAAGCGAAAATTATTTTTTGAAATCTCAGTTGTTATAGTAAAAAAAGTTTCAAGAAGGGTACACAATATGACCTGTTTTTTCCCAAATTTAAAAAAATGTGTAATGACGTCTCCGGGGTTCTAAAGATTTTTTTTATTTCTCATAGCAAAAAAACTGTTAGGTATAACCCTGTTTATCCGCCTAAAGTCACATTTAGTTGTAGCTCTTTGCTCATTATCCAGCCAAAACTCGAATAACTATGTGGTGGAACGTATGGTAGCTGATACGCATCACAACACAATTATCAGCAAAACCAGCACGGGTGGCATTTTCCCCGACACAGTTCCAATCAATCATCCCCGCCGTCGATTAGGTTTACAAGGCAGCGCGCACGTGCTGGATTTCCTTCCGCTGCGAGCTGTCCTATAGGAGTGAGGAATTACAACGACAAAGCCGAGCTGAAATAGAGGTGCACACTGATCGCATGAAATAAACAAATACCTACACCACTGAATGGATTTACAAGATTTTAATGCAATTGTGCATACTGCTCCTCCCTTCCACCCTGTGTTAACATTAGTTCCATCGCATCCAAACAATGTCCAGGAGCTAATTTGCACATGGCTTTTTTGCAAGTAAGAGACAATCTGCTCTGATATAATTACTGCCTTGGCGGATCGGGTCCAAGACAGATGTCCAAAATTATCGAATTTTCATCGGTTGATGATCCGGTTCTTTAGCCTTATTCTAATTTAAGATCATCTATTTCTTCCAGTACTTTTTCATGTACTATTGCGTAAACACTAATCAATTACCGATTCCCATCTGCCTCCCATGTATGTGCATTGCCCGTCCCTACCCTCCTCCAGATTTCCGTTTAAAATGCTAGTCATCTTTTCTGATAATTCCAGTAACACTTTCCTCTTTGTTGGACTATTTATCCCTTGATTTTGTATCTTGTGGTCTCCTCTACCCATTTTTCTTTAATTCCCATTCTGGCATTAATCCCCCCTCCTCATATTTTCTTAAGTCCTTCATTCTTTCTCTGTTGTATACCGTTATCACTATCATTTGCTTTCTCTGAACTTCCACTCGTCTGACCTGTTTTCCTTCCTCGTTTGTCGTTTCATCCCCCCATTGCCTTATCCCTTTTTTACCGCTGTTAATATAACTCCGTTTGCTCGCCCCTTTCGGAATCCTGTTCTTTATTTTCTCACAATTTTTTTGTTCTATCCATAATTCTACCATCCCTATGACAGCATATCCTCTTAAAAACTCCCAGAATTGAGCGTCTTTACCAGATACCCCCACTACATTCCAGAATATGGTTAGTTGGTTTTTCTGTTTTCTCCCCCTCTCCTCATCTATCTCATTTTTTGCTGTTAGTTTCTCCCTCTAAATCCCGCCCTTTGCTCTCGCGTTCTTTTCCTCTCTGTTCTCACTATTCCTTTGGTTTTTGGTACTCCATCTGTATGCATCATCTTCTACCATTGGTCCTATATCCCCATCTAACTTTCTTGCCCTTTCCTCTTTCCCTTTACGCAACCTCTCTTTCTCTTTGTACCCTTCTTTTTTCAACTGTAATCTGTGTACATCTCGATCCCTATAACTTTCCCTTCACCCTCGTAGCCTCTCTAATCTTTTCTCATGGTAGTTCCGCGATTATTACCTTATTTCCTTCAAACGTATCGCCTCTTTTACATTCGCCTCTATTTGTAGGTTTTCACTTAAGCATTCATCCGTTCTCTCTCGTTCTTTACCTTTTCAATTTCTACTCCCTTTATTCTTCTTCAAGTTTTTTAATCTTTCTATGAGTTCGTGCTTTTTCTTACCCCACTGCTATTCCCTTCTCTTCATTTCTTCTCTTAATCCTCCTATTTCCTCCAATATCTTCTCTTTAATTTTATCTACTTAGTCCGTTCTCCATTCTTTCTCCATGCGTAAATGCATTGCCCTACAGGAGGACGTCGCCTTTTCGTAATTGATCGTAAGTCAAAACATAACTTTTGGCTCCGACATTTATTGTTATCATCGGAAATTGTTCGTCGAACGTCGATGCCGTGTGGCGCAGTTCAGTCGAAGCTGGACTGCGGTACTAAAGGGCCCTAGTTCGAATTCGGGTTCGGGCAAAGATATTTGCAAATCTATAGTGGATTGGGTTGGAAGAGCAGTCTTGGCCCTCGCCCACTCAAAAATTAAGCCAAAAATAAATAAATAAATAAATTGTTGTAAAAGCTTTCAAACGCACTATCTTGATGCTGAAACACATGCACATTTGATAACCGCGTGTGTGTGTGATTAAAAAATGTTTAATTCGTGGATTTTGATTAAAACATGTCAAAATCGTTATTCGTGCACCGAGATCGTTAGGAAAAAGACCAAGAGCATTATCTCAATGCCAAAGACATGAATTTGATGCATTTTTGACGACCACATGGATTTTGACCAAAAGATGTCAAAATCGTTATTCTTGCACCAAGATAGTTGGGCAAAAGACCAAGCGCATTATGTCAATGCCCCACAAGACATGAATTTGATGCATTTTTAGCGACCACATGGATTTTGATCAAGACACGGGAAAATCGTTATTCATGCACCAAGATCGTTGGGCGAAGAGACTAAGAACATTATCTCAATGCCCATGACAATAATTTGATGCATTTTTGTTAACCATAAAATGTATTTTGTAAGATTAAAATAAATGGCCGTTAAAAAAGTGAGGATCCTTCGATATTTCGTTGTATCGGTTTAATCTGTACCTCCTCCTACCCAAAAACTACAGGATATTTAAAAACATCAATTTACGACACCCTTTGTGGTAAACAAATTTTCACATATTTTTTTCATGTATAGGTACTTCGTTTCGCGTGATCGTGTCTTCACTATTCTACAATTTTGCTTCTAATTGTTCCCGTTTTGAAACACGGGTCCCCACAGCTCTCCCAGTCGGATAGTGCATCACATCAGCATTGAAAATAGGAGCAATTGGATATAACGAAGAAATAGAACAAGCAAACAAATGTACTTGATGTTTTTCTTGTTGCAGGGAGTGACGACGGTGGTACTATTTACACAATCTGACCGATGCCTCTATCAGTCCCACCCTAAACTTTAAAGTCCACATTGAAGTAGGTACTAGCAACTAAGTATTGAGTGTTTGTATTTCAAACGTAGGTTACTAGTGCCGGGTTCCTATGGCGAACAAAATGATTGTTGTGTGACGTTCGTAATTCTAAAAATTAATAACCCTCTAGATCCTTCACTCAACGGTATAAGTAGGTCCTATAAGAATAAGTAATTGAGAACAAAGGATATCTAAACTCGGTTGAGTGTTAATTGTGTTGGGAAAAGAAATAAATCTAGATTTAAAGGATGAATGTCTTTGGTAAAATCATCAACTTTGTATAACAGTGAAATGTAAACCTTTTCACATAATTTATCAGTGAGCACAATTATTGACACGATCTGGTTTGGAAAATTTAATAAGCAACAATTTCGAAAAGGAAGTGAGGTAGTGTTACAGAAATAATGTCAAAATTTTCAAATTAACTGTGGAATTTTAAATTTAATTAAAGTGAGAGCAGCGTTATGCTTAACTGAATACTCGAACTTTGTGACAAGAAAATTGAATTAATATCAGTTCTAATAATTGAAATAAAAGCGACAAAATAATTCCTCTTACTCTTTGGAGCTCGTTCATCCTCGTTAGTTCTTTCCCATATGCCCATAAGTCGACGCCGAACTTGAGTGCCCAGTTTTTCACCCTGGAAAGTAAATTAACGAAATGAAAATGGACACTATTTTGTAACAAAGCATACAAAAAAATTTTCAATTTGGCAAAAGGGCGCTTTAATGTAATGATAAAAGTAAAATACGGATTGCAAAGTTGTAGGTCACGTTAAAGTTGGAGGGGATAAACGTGAGGTCTAAGTAATAACCAGTGAATCAATAATATAAAGAAATTAAAATAAATCCGGGGAACTGGTGTTTTATTTACTTTATTTCAATAAGACCCGCGTCTTGTTTATCCAGGTCTTTGTAGATTCTTTTTCGAACAACCCTGCTTGTAAGTAAAATGTGTGTATGATTAAACGATTGGATGATGTACTCCCAAGACAGTGAAATCTTGTTTTATCTAAAGTTGAGCTAAGTGGAAGCAACCGTCGTAAGAACAACCTAAAATCAGATTGTTTGGAGAAAATTCGGCCAAACGCTACCACATTCGTGGACGTAAATGGGGAATAAAAAGGAATTGTTAAATTTGAATGAAAATAATGGAGCATATATAATGAAGCAGACTTTTTCTGACCAATCTGCTGGCAGGTTTTTGCTCTAGTCTACACACGCCGTCGTTATATAAAATGACGCTTGAATCAAATTTGTTAGAAAGTTCAAATAGTCTGCCATTTTTTACAAAAACTTCAGATATCAGACGGAGGAAAACTATGATTGTAGGTCATGCAAACCCTTGTATCAAAGTGCTTTTCGGCGAAATTAATTGTTTTCGGCTAACCTTTTCAACAAATACGTATCGAGGGTCTTTTATTGGCCAACCTTATTAAGAGATGTGGGATGTATCGGAAATTTCGAAGCCTTCAGCATCACCGATGTGTCAATAAAAAGTGACACTAACCTGGGCCAAGACTGTAATTGCCATAAAAAAGTACAAATCGAAGTAAACGTGGTTATTCTTTAAAGCTAAATAGTAAGAATAACGTTGAATCCGGAATGGCGCGAACGATAGCTACGTTTAGAGATAGATCAATACACCCTACTCTACCAGAACATACCCCTTCCTTTCTTAAGACCACCTTACACTCTGACCCCTACTACAGATATTATTCTTTTATAGTATATCTTACGATTTTTTCTATATGAATTTATTTTAATTCAAGTGCCGACATTTATTTCCACGTAGACAATTTAAAACTGAAACGTGCCTACACCTTTGCATTGTGCCGTAACGCAAAAATTTATAGAATAGGTCCTTTATCGATTTACAACTTTGTCCGTTTACACATTTGTATAGGAACATTAAAACCAAATTAATCGTATATCGTGAATTTCTCCATCGTACAATAAAATCAAAATTCCCCAATGGCGCTGAATGTGACGCAGAGCAGAGCGATTATGGGCGCCATTCCCGTTTTTGACACAAAGTTGTTGGGTGTCATATGTTCAAAATGAGGATTTTCCTTATTGCCAGAATCTGAACTTTGTAGTGTAATATAAAGGCCGAAATTTGATAGGGACAAAGTTTGGTCTTGAAATTTCCTACTACTACTGTCATTACTTTGGAGATCTATAGCGGTTTTGGTTTGAATACAGCAACATGATAACCAAGCACGTAGCTAGAAGGAATCTTAACTCATTAAAAATATAAGCATACCTAATGGGGTATTTGGGGGATTGTTTTGGCTGTTACCATATATCTTTGGAGTTGTTTCGCTTTCTCTTTTTGATGTCTGTGGTGTGCTCCATTGATAAGATTTGTTGCAATATATGGCTTAAAAATGTTACTTAATCCCAAAACACGTGTCGTTTTATTGCCCCACCCGGTATATATCGCGACGAAAATTCTGGGAAATACTTGGTGATATCTCTGAAACAAGAAATGCATCTTCAAAGAGGCTTTCAAATGTCTTGAAAGCTTCGTATCGCCTCTACTAGATGCTGCACGTGTAACATAATCATATTAATTAATTAATTCAAATTTTTAATGACGGGCCGTATGAATTATTAACTATGAATTATGTTAGCGGGCCGAACAAAACTTATTGGCGGGCCGGATCAGGCAAAATTCCCACGCGTAGTTATTAAATAAGACACAAGTTTACGGCTTTCGACTAATTTACCAAAATCAATCTCTTTAATTTAACGCAATTTCTCAAAGTAACCAAATCGTTACTTTTTATACAAATCAAAAAGAATAAAAAGAATACAGAAAACAAAAATTTCTCGAATCTTCCTCGGTACGATTACCTTTTATTGTATGAAAATGATCGGGTATTGAACTTTCTACTTATATCGACTGCACTCAAACTGTTTAATTTTCGCTTTCGAATTAGAGCTTTTATTAATCGACACCCCACTTTGACTATGACTTATTCGTCGGAAACGTCCGTTTGTGGTAAATTTATACGTATCTAACGAAAACCCGACCTCGAGCTTTTCACTATTTCCTCTCAGTGAGGTTACCGAAACACTTAAACTTCTTTGTGCGCGTATACGATAGTTCCCAATACGATTTTGCACATATACGTTTATTGAAAGAAAAATCGTTGACCATGTCATACGTGACTGATTTATGCAGAAAGCGAACTTCATTCAGTGAAAGAGGCAATCGGACGGCTGATATATTTTTCAACCGTGAACATTGCGAAGCGTTACCGTATTAATACGTGAGCAAACATTTTTTCGCGTCGGTACATTATTGGATTGGATTGGAAAGCGTTGTAGTCCAAGGTGCAAAACATTCCTTTGCGCCAGATTTGTAGTGACAAGTTACGTAAAGAACAGTTTATTAAAGTTGTGCATCTAATTTGGTGCTCATAACATTACGAACAAAACGGCTACCGGTAAAAAGGTTAAATACAATTAATTCAAGCTTCTATATGCTGTTAAAACCCGAAAAGGGTACATTTTTGACATTTATACAATGAGAAACGTCGGTGGCTTATTACTGCGAATAACTCAAAGTTCAATTAATTAAATCAAAGTAAGCCTGAAGCACAGGTGAGTCCTGAATTAAATTGCGTTTTCCTCAAACGTTCATTGCCTCTCCCAACTATTGATGCCCATGTATCCTTCTACTGCAGGGTGGCTGTTCTTTGCTAGGGTACGGTTCTTTTCCCGATATTAGTCTCCGTAAGTAGTGGTGTTTTACTAACGCTTTTTTTTGTTTGATTAATTAAAAACGCTTTCAAAGATAAATAACGCTTATTTTCAAAAGAAATGTGCCGATATTTAATTAACGTTAACGTGTTTCAATATGTAATGACCGCAGTAGATATGTAATTATCTTTGCAGCGGCGGTTTATAGTAAACATTTATATATTTACATTGATTAAATGCAAACAGATTAGGGATAGATGGCACTGTTGTTGATATATAAAGTGGAGCGGTGTCTACATAATGAGAGTTGCGGACAGTACGTGGATATTGCTAAACATTTGATTTAAAACTGAATTGAATTAGTTACATCATTTTAATAGTGCCATTATATCCATTTAAAAATTGCATAGCGTCGTTAATCATATATTTGGCAATGTCCTACTTTTTTTTATAGATGCGGGTAACAATAATAAAGATATGGTTTCCATTGGGTTCCATTAGGCATGCCTCTAAATAGAATATTGTGTAGTATGTCACTTACTTATTGGGTGCATCGAAAGCATCAAGATCATATGAGTGTCGTTTTAACTTGATTAAGGCATAGTTAATGTAGGAAGTTTTATCCAAGGCCTAAAATTACTTAGAGGTTTATATATTATGCACAGTTTTAGTACGAACAATATCCAATGTTTTGGGATACCAATTAAAAAACCTCATTTTTTTACGTGCTCCAAAATTTTTCGAGGGAAACCAGAAACACGAATCCGAATTTTTTTGCCACAACCATGGGGCTGAGCACAATTTAAAAACCACACACGGATGGTCCTTGTTTATTGAGGCCAAGAACGCATGGAGTCAGGAAAGACCAGTACCATACAAAAGAGAATCCCCTCGCACATCTCTTGTATAACAAGTGGTCGCTTAGCCGTTTTCCAAAAGTATTTTATTCAACAAGAAAATTTACGTATATACCGCTTCATAGCGAACGTGAACAAAACTATGTTTGGAAATAAGAGCGATAACAAATTGTGCATTAAAAAAGTGTTCGTTTTGAGATAAGCAAAAAGAGGTCCCGAGTTGCAAGGGATTTTCGGCGGGAGTCAAAATTAGACTATCTAAGAGAATTTGAGGTGCACTAAGAGTGAAACTACCACGAGAGTCCTAAACTGCTTTAAACATCAGTTCCATCCATTTTCCTTTTGCTGAAGGGGTATTCCTTACCCCTTAGAGCCTCCGGTGCTGTATTCTCTGCAGCACTTCTTAGCAAGCGAGCAAGTTTTTCCTCGTAGTGATCAAGTTTCACTAGCTATATTTTGAGAGAAAAACAAGAAAGTTGCTGTTATTTTTCAATCGCGTCGAAGAGAAGCGGTAATTAAAATAAGATTGGTGACATGCAAGCTTCATTATTTTTTTGTTAAAACGGAAGTTTTATAGCAAAGGCCGTTAATTTTCGACTGATAAAAACCTACTCACATAAGCGCTCTTAAAACCAAACCGCGAGTAAATAAACTGACATTAAAACTGTTGTGATAAATAAAGAAGTTTTTTCGACGGCTAGTTAAAGGCAAGTCCCTCCACGTTGAGTGACGTCACTGGACAGTGTATTGTACGATAAATAAAATTTTGTATACAATGGCATACGGCAGGGAATTTAAAAACAACTAATCGGTGCATTTACTCACAACGAAACCTAGTTAATAAATTGGGCAAAATTAATATCAGCACAGCGGACAATGGCATTTTATTCCAGTGCATAATCACGATCTCGAGTATTAGTTTTGAGAATTTGTAGCCGGTGTGCTTGAATTCACGATTCATACGAATTTT
The DNA here is from genome assembly GCF_008802855.1 of Photinus pyralis. Lineage (NCBI taxonomy): Eukaryota > Metazoa > Arthropoda > Insecta > Coleoptera > Lampyridae > Photinus > Photinus pyralis. The sequence continues at coordinate 7,734,716 of NW_022170509.1, read as the reverse complement.
TCTTCCCGTAAAGTTTGCGTTCACCACTAAGACTGAAACATCGAAGCGACTTATTTCCATATTTCTAAAAGAAAGCGGCATTTTCCAAGCGGAAACAAGATTAATTCTTACCAAAAAAGAATATTATTCACGTATTTATTGATAAGAGTCGAATCCAAACAAAAGATTTAGGTTATTTTGCTTCTTTGATAGGGAATTATACAGTTAATTTCAGTGATTCAGCAATTGTTTGGTTGGATTACAATTTTGAATTTTAGATAAGGATCAAATTTAGCATTGACGCGTGATCACGGGATCATATTTCTTTTTATGAACCGAGCTAAAATTTTAAGTCCAATAATTTGGAAAGAATCTTGATCGCAATTGTTTTTATTGATATATTCAATAAAATATGTTCACATGCGTATTTATTTGAGTTCAATCAAAACAGCGCATTAGATTTTGAATTTCAGATTGTGGCAACGGTTTTAATGTCCAATGGCACGGCGACAGGAACAAATGCACGTCCAATCGCACACTTGGAAAGAAATACCCTCTACCCAGCCTGGGTCATACGTACCCAGACTTCCGTCGCCAGTAAATGAGATTTGATCGGGTTATGAAACTTATGCAGAACACACGGGCCGAACTGGATGAGGAAAGTTTCAACAAAGGTTGGAATTTTAAACAGACGGGGATTCCCCAACTCTGACAACCCGAAAACCCAAGATTCAGCCCTACCGCAGGAAGATGACCTTGCCACTGAAAGGAGAAGTTGAGGAATTGGAAAAGGGACCAGGAAAATATTACATTCCTCACCGTGAAGTGTTAAAAGAAGGAAGCTCTGCCATTGACGCCTCAGCCACTTATCGTTCAGGAGAAGGGCAGAACGAGATTCGGTCTAAAACTACAAGAAGATTTGTGTGGGAATGGATAAATAAAAACCTCCAAGTTAACGGCCAAATCTGGGGGCCCCGATGAAGTTGAAGATAAGCTCGGTGGAACAGTAGAGGCGGCAAAGCTGTTAACAGCAACTAAAGAAACCCTCAACCTCAATATGCTCAGTCCCTTCCTAGATGCAATGGGACTGCTAAGAACCAGATCCCTTCATAGCGGGAACCAGTTCACATTTCCATTGGTGCAACGAACTGCGAGCAAGAAATCTAGTCCACCGGAACCTTGCGATGCATCCACAGCACGGCGTAACAGTTAAGGAGAAAGCTCCCACCAGTACGGTTAAATATGGCACCCCTTTCACAACCGCGGGACCGGACTACGCAGAACCTACACACGTATTTCTGGGAAAAACCTCTCCACGGCTTTTGCGAGATCGAACTGTTTCTTTTGCAGTTTCGTAGTGGAACTGTAAGAGGAGATAAGAGGCCAAACATTCGCAAGGTATATTTTATTACTGAGCTAGCCGTGGATAAAATAAAGATTAACTGTCACAGTAAAATTTTTGCAGTAGAAGTTCAATTTTATTCAATGCAAGTGGGGTCTCCCCCTTATAAATGTAAGTAATCCGTTACACTTGCCAACAAACTGTAACACCTACCAACTTTCCTGTAAATTATATTTTTCATGACGGTATTATTTGATACATACCGGTGGTCCTCCCTTATGAATTAAATCTAAGAATTGACATTAATCTAATTTACTACCATTGACACCAAATTTAATACACCAGTTTTTGTTCTGGAACAATGCCGACATAACCCAAAGAATCGCAATAACAATCAAATGGTAACGATGCAGAAGAAATTATTCGAGATTATTCACTTTATGAGTCACGATACGTCTGATCCTTCGAGAATGTTCGAGGCACGACAATCATTCAATTATCTGGTGATTTAAATACATTGATTTGTTTAAATTAAAAACGTTACAGTACCCTACAATTAATTTACTGCAACCCCGTCATTTAAGATGAGTTTCTTTATAGTTTCTAATAAAGGGATTGTTGTAAAATGGACGTGTATCAAATTATCTTACAAAGAAGTAAAATTGATTCGCAACAATAGTATTGATGTTTGGAAAGTTCCTGTATCCTGTTGGTAGACACGTTAACATTGTGTTTGAAGTCGCTATTATTACACAATTTCTAAAAAAAAGTCAAAGAAGTATGATTACAAACAGCTTAGCAATGTATTTATGAACAAAATGTATTTCTGTTGTTCCATTAACTCAGAAGCGTTACTTCAATACTACGTTATTATTAGCCCTTTACACAAAACAAACCTCTATAAAAGAAGTCTATTCAGGCGCAATTACAAACAGGGAAAACAATGGAAACGGTTTACTGGCATTTTTAATCAAACATCACTTTCGATTTTGCAGGATTAAACATTATTTAGTTTGTGTAAACAAGTTAATCCCATTTAGAGGGCAATTAAATATCTCTAAACGTTTCACAATTAACGTAAGGGGTAAATTGTGCACGCGGTGTTCCTAATTAGTCGCTATTGACAAAAGTACGAGACCTTCAGTATATTCAACTACATTTTAGCTAAAATGATGACTACCTTAAAATCTGGATCAGATTTGTGTTGTGAACTTGTTTAAATGAGTGAATTTCAACGAGATAGATAAAGGTTCGTCCTGTAAAGTTTCAACAACGAAGAACTAGTAATGAAATTTATGATAGTTGCATAGATACATTGTGGTTCGAACGTTTTCATTGAAATAAGTCGCAAACAATAGTTTTCATCTGATTAATTTATAAAGCATTAGAAATAAAGTTTTACATGATCCGGCGAAATTGTGAAACGGAGAATATGCTTACAAAGAACCTTTGATTAAACCGTCGATGTATTTTACTAAAATCATAACCAATCCAGTTCTACAGAACTTTTTGGTGCCAATTAGTTACAAAACTACTTCAATTTTACATTGCAATAATTTTGCAATTGACTTACTTAGGATTAATCAAAAACATGGTTTTATAAACACCTAAGCGCTGCCCATACTCTTTCAAAATTGAAAAAGCTTTAGAAAGGGAATTAATTGTTTATGTATATGTCGTAGGCATTTTGTAAAATTCGTCATTTCTAAATTGCGGAGTCATTCCGTGAAATGCTAACAATTTGACCTGTGGGGTAGTTTTCCTTCCCCTTCTAGATGCGTAAGGAATCGCTCTTGAAGAGGAAGGGAACCAATCGCTTACCTCTAGAAAGTACACCGCCCGCGTTTTATAAACTGCCTAGGCATTTTATAAAATGACGGATTTTACAAAATGCCTACGACATATACACTATAATTACGCTGTATTTTTCATGTACATAATAAACAAATTTTGTATTTTGCTAGTAGGCCGGGCCGGTACAGGACAATAACCCCCGATCAAAATCCCCCCTCACAAAAAAACCCCTGAGTTTGACACTCAGCAGTATTGGATACTAGGTTATTTTCCTGGAATGCATAGGTATCAAATTGTCCGGGGGTTATTTATTCGTGGGTTATTATCACCCGGGGGTTTTTGTCCGGGGGTAATCTTTCCCGGAGGTTTTTGTCCTAGTAGTAGCCATATGGCGCCAAAATGCAAAAGTTGTGGCCACTTTCAGAGATTTCGCCTCTTAGATACATTATATTTAATCACCATTTAAATAATATCTTACCTAACCTAACCTAATAATAATAATAACCTCCGTAAATGGAACCGCCCATTATTATTGTGTTGAAAAAGGACGCAAAAATTGACAATAACACACTACAAAGAGAAAAATCTTGTTGAAATACATCAGTTTTGCTAGTTGTGGCCCCCTATTTACCACTTATGACCAGGAAATGAACCAGTTGTGGCCGTTATGGGGTTAAAGGGGGCAAGGAAATAAAAAAAATCGTTAATACCTACCTAATGTTGTCTAAAAAACAAAGAACGATATTCTTAAAAAATATAAAAATAACGAGAAATAAAATTCCTGAACTGAACCTGAAAATTAAAGAACTATTGTTTATTACATGCCCATATTTTTACGATATTTGAAAGGAGCAATCAATTTTCTGTACGAGAAGATAAAATTTGCTATATGATTGATATACAAAAAATAAAGAAATTCGTTATTTAATATTTAGAAAATGTATGAAATCTAGCATACCGTGTGCTGTCAGGATGCACGGTGCGTGTTGCATTACACGGGGGATCGTATGGTGCAAAATTAAATCTTAAAACCAAACATTGAACGAGTTACAACGACAAATGATCCAACTTTCAATGGTTGATCATTGGGTAGTCTTTTTTTGCAGTAGCCTCTTTCTGAACAATATTCTCTTCGGAAAACCTTTTTTTATCAACTTTGTTATCGTTGAAGGTAGATTTTTCAGTGTTGTCTTTGGTGGTATTTTCTGCAGCTGGTTTATCCTTGGTATAATTTTTTCGACAGTGCATTTTCTCATTAGTAGTCTTTTCGTTGGTAGGATTTTCTTTTGTAATCTTCCTTTCTGCAGAATTTTTCTTGGTAGTCTTTAATTTTTCTATTTTTGCTTCAGCGATAGCTTCTTTTTCATTTTCTTGTGCTTGGAAAATTTGAACCCATTTGTCGGAAGTGATCACTGGTGGCAAACTAGTTTTTTTCATTTTCTTTCCTGGGGGGAATTATATTCATCTGGTCTAAGACATCACTATCTGACCTCTTTTTCAAAGTTTGTATAATCATTATTCGTGGTTTCGGGAGCGGCCTGTATGATAATGTCTTGGAGAACAGTAATTTACTGCTTACTTTTAACTGCGGTTTCATATGCCTTTAGAAATTCTGAAAGTGTAGCAAAATTCCCTTCAGTGGTTTCAACTCTTTTCTCGTCAGCTGGTAACACTGTCGAGGATAGTTCTGATGCAGCTAAACTGTCTTCAATGTTTTCATCCCTTTCTTCGTCAGGAGGTAACATTGTCAAGGATGGTTCTGATGAAGCTAAACGTTTTCATCTCCTTCTTCGTCAGGTGGTATTTATTTCCTACCTAGTATCCTTTCCTCCCACATTTGTTTTTGTGTTCATCCATGCTGATAAGCGGCATTCTTTTACAAGCGTCCCGACGCTATTCTTATCTTCGCTATTTTTGTTTCCTACTTTACTATATAATTTGGTATTCTTCCATTTAGCCCCAATGAACATTGATAATACCTTATTTGTATCCCTTCAAGTTCATCCCTGATCCCATTCCTTCTACCATCATATCTCCGTTCCGTACTCACCCCACACCCCACTCACAATTGCATCACACAGGTATTTTCTTGGTTTCTTAGGTCCTTAGGTAATTTGGAGTTATTACTGTTCCGATCTTCCTAACATAAACCAAAATGTCAAATCATAAAAGTACTGACGCATGAAGGATCAACGTGGCAGAATTTGGACCAATAGTGTGGATGAAACCAGTAACGTAGCGAAGGGGGAGGGGGGGTGTGGAGGGGCGGACCGTCCCGGGTGGCACTTTTTGAACGGCGCCAACAGAGCAGAACCTTACCGACGAAATTGGTTATAATGATGTGATAAATGAATTTGCCTGATGGATAATGATTCATGATAAACTATACACTCACCATCACAGCCACAAAAATGCTCCAAAGTGTGTCAGCTGTAACTCTAGGGCCAATTCGAAGTTCTATAGCGATGGGAAAAATGATATCACAGGAGGTAGCTGAGGGAGTTTTCGAAAATTGGTAGTGCATTCCGGACATTGCAACAAACATTTGTAACAAAGTCATCTTATTTGTTAACCCATGTAAAAAGGTATTGTAAAATTCCTCCCTTAGCCCGCTATCGTCCCATCCTTTGAAATTTCTCACTTGTTTATGCTCCTTCTTGTCCCCAATAAAACTACCCGGACACTTTTCCCGAAACGTGTTGGTTTGCCGTTTAATTCATTTATTCTCACCAGACCTGTTAATTTTATCTAGTTTAGAATGCATTGCTCTTCATACTTGCCTGTACTAACGTCAAATCTGGTAAGGTATACAAACCTGCGGTCTTCAAGTCACACAGTATTGCATTGATATATTGGATTTGTGCATTAGGTCAGTTAACCTGACTCAAACGCAATTGTCATTGTTCACTGTTAATGCAGAGAGATTCAACCGGATTTTCATGCGGGGTTGTTTGAATCGATCGGAAGAATCCTTTAAGGGTGTAAGCCAGGTTATCTTAGCCCGCCTTATTTGGAAACCAGTCGGTAAGCAAGACCGATTCGGGACATCTTTGATCTTGAGTTCTGCGTATGCGCCAAGCTATGTATGTTGACGGAAACAGGTCTGTTTATAAGAAACAGATCAGTTCAACAGAAATAGGTATGTTCAGTAGAAATAGGTCCGTATAATAGAATCAGATTCGCTTAACCCACCTGTTTCCGTCAACAAACCGAACTGAATCGAATGACCTTGAACTTGGCGCTTGCGCAGAACATGAGGGCAAAGTAGTCCCGGATCGCTTACCGACTGAAACCTGAAGGGTATTCCGCTTTAAGGAAAACCAGACTCCATGATACACCCCTGTGTCGGGGTATCTAAAAATGAAAACGTGAAAGCGTCTTTGAATGCCTATCCTTACGAAGTGTAACGTTCACGGCTGTAAATAATCGACTAATTACAGCCAATTATTCTAATCTAAGTCTGCAAGTAACCCCAAGTGGCCGTTTCAACACCACGCACCACCAAAAATAAAACACGAAGGGAGTATTTTATTTGACCGACAACATATCCGACCTTTAACAGCAATAAATCCGCGGTCCTTCCGAACTTGAGTATCCGATGCTTCTTAAAATTTGCACAATTAATAATTCAATTAAAATATTTAAACTGTTTCATCTCTTCACCTCTGACTAGCCGGATGGAGCTCCGGAAAAGTAAAACCGTTATGATGACGGTCTGTGACGTGTTGGCAAGTGGGCAATTATGCACCTCTTATTTTGTTGTAGTTCTACTCTGTGGCGATGACTAATTAGGTTAGGCGAGCTGAATATAGTGGTAGCACTGGTGAGCGTATAAGGAATGCATTCGTAAAACACTTCTGCTCTTTTTGAGGAGTGGATACGACCATGTTTGTAGTGCCGTATCGCTGTCGACTTGTCGCGCTTGGAGCTTGTGTAGTCGTAATGCCTCACCATAGGACAGCTCGGCTTCGTTATTGTAATGCATCACTGTAAGACAGCTCGGCTTGATCCTACCGCTTACTATAGGGCAGCTTGCAGTAGAATATATTCTGGCGCGTGCGCGTTGCTTTATAAAACCCTCCGCCGTTGGGGATGATTGTTTCGCACAGCGTGAGGAAAACGCAGTGTTGATTTTGCTGACGCTTTGTTGATTCCACTGCTAGTTGTGGTGTGATGCGTATCAGCTACCATATATTCCACCAGACTACAATACACCTTATAGATGGTATTCTTGTTTTTGGACCAGACCATATTCAAACATGGGCACACGACACGCACCACCATAATTCAAATTTTGTGTTGTTGCTACTCTTCTTTTTTTTTGTGGTGCAGGTATTAAGTTATTTGCCGTTAATAAAGCTATAGTTTCTGTTTTTTAAAGCTCACCGCAAATGACGATGTTCTGGTACAATGGCCGTACTGCCTCCAGTTGTAAATATTAAATTACTTTATAGCGTACACAAATAAAAATCTGATTGTTCATTTTGGATAAATTTAATTACGTTTGCAAGACAAATTTTAGAAAATGCCCTTTTCCCAGAAAATAGGGGCGGATTTGTTGCAATAAATATCCTGTGTAATATCACATTCTTCATCTTTCGTCTAGTTGTACGTCGCCCGATTGGGTTTCACCGGGTAGTTTGCCGTCCAATTCTCCGTCACCGTCATTTGTCGGCGGACGTTTTTAACCGCTTGCCGTATCAATTTTGACCACATCGTGTATGATTAAAAGAATCTTGAGTATACCAGTAGGTATATGGGGTTGTTATCACTTAACAATTCCTTAAGAGATTCATAAATCACGTGCTAGTGCCAAAAAGGCTGTTCATTCTTGGTTAGCAGGTTACCCGATACGGGCGTGCTTTCGGAAATGTTAGCAAATAGCATCAATTTCTACTGTGGACAGATATAGCAGAGGAAAGATGGTAGAATGTTTTTCATCTTCATGATATGCAACTATTAATGTTTTCCAAGCATTTAGTATTCACTTGTTTGATGCCATACAGACATAGCAGAAATTTTTACTTAAGCTGGTTTGCGCATGTGTTAAACTTGTTATCGCTGGATTCAATAGTATCCCAAATTTATTTGAGGTGAATAACTGAAAACTGAAAAATCATCAAGTTTGTCTAAATCACCCACGCCGTATTACACACTGCGAATGTCTAAAGCATTTTGTGTAAGTTTGTTTTTCAAAAAAATTTGTCCAACTCTGCGGAATTGTGTATGCAATTTAGTAAAAAAAATTTTTTTCGCACAAAGAATCGAACCCGAGCCGCCTGGGTGCGAACCAGGTATCTTTTCCGGTAACTAGATCATTGTGGCATGATGACTTAACTGAGTTCGCATTCCAAACCCAGTCAAATATGATACATGCGCAATGAATGGTACGGCGTGGATGATTTACACTAAAATGAACAAATGTTTACATGCACCTGGGCTGCCAGAATTTTTTTTGCCATTTTCTAAACCGCAGTTTTCTATGAGATTTTGGTGTATCAGGTTCCATAATGTAAATATTACTCAAAATGCGAATTGTTATCAATTTCAAATAAATAAACAAATAAAAAACCCCAAAAACGTATGTATTCGTTAGAAATGTGAATGCACTAATTTAATCCAGTAGGTTTTACCCGTGAAACACAAAATCGATATTTCAACTTATTTTCAAGCATTTATAAAGGCAAAAGTGGATTATAATTACGGTAGGTGCGAGAAACGTCATTTTATTATTTCCTTTGTTACGTCATGAAGCTCACTAAATTAAAATTTACAATGAATTTTACATTAAAAAGTACACATAATTGTACTGTTGTATTAGAGATATACAAAATAGGTATACCGTTCCATTTAACCAGAAAGTGCTCATTTTAATTTTTACTTTCGTACATTGGCAGGGTAAAAAGAAATTGTGGCTGCAGTTACTGAAAGGCCAGTGAGAACACACAATCACTATATTAACTAGGAGTTCAACGATTTTTAGAACAAACAATTGAACTCCAGTTTCCAGAAAGCGGTTTGGCCAACATTGGTCCTTCATGTGTCAAAATCGGTCAATGTTTATATAACTCGGTAACAGTCCACCCTCCACCTTCTCAGTTGTTTTACCAGCGGTGGGTTTGTGCTCTGCGAGCTAAAGTTCTTCTTTTGACCTGAAGAAGGTGCTTTCTTTACAAAAGAACGCTAGTTTAGCTGTACTTTATATACGATTAATTATCTTGTAATGTGTTTAGTAATTAAAAATGCTTTACGAGACATGAAGGTAATTGCGTAAAGATCCATGTCTTTTTTACCGTGTATCCGGAACATCGTTCCGTAGATTGACACTTTATTTTTGGTAGAGCGTAAAAATCGGCTAGCCTACAATTGTTTCCAAATGAGTTGTGCCAAATTAACAAGATGCCCAAAAATTGGAGTAGCCCACAACGTAAATTCAACATTTCCGCAGTTTGTGCGTTTTAGACATCACCCAAATATCAATGTCTTTAGTATAACAGCTATAAACTAATAAGTTCCCGAGGATATTCAAACTATGTAACAGATTGTCTTTGAAGCGGACACGAACTATTTGCTTGGAATTCTCAAATAAAAATAAAATGCCACATTTTAATAGGTTATTGAACGACACCCTTTTGGAAAAAACGAAAGACGAAATTGATGAAGTGAATCGCGTTTAAAGAGCGAATCTATATTTCAAAATTTTACTACAGCAACTCCATTATTATGCACCCCATAACGCACATGTTCAATTGTTTTTCATTCACCTCTAATGACCTTTTTCCACCCTCACCGACGCCCCCATCATCTCATCTTTGACGCACCCTTTCATTTTAAACTAAGCACACCTCTTCGTCGTTGATACGTCTAAAGCTACCAGACACTTCTATAAATTGGATATTCGACTTAACCCCCGAAGGTATGTAAATATCCTAGGTTTGAAAACTTACTTTAAAATGATGTTGTGTGTCTAGGGTTTTAAGGGAAAGGGTTACTCTAGAGCTCTTGTGATATAAAGATAGTTAAGACATTTGGATTCGGTTTACATATACAAGGGTGGTCCAAGTGGGAACTGTGCCGTAGTTTGTTATGACCTATAACCGATGCTATTGGCACCCAATAAATTGCGTCGGTAGCTATTAATTTTAAGAAGTTGATGAGGAGTGTCTAATACGAGCTATGCTATATTGCTAATTAGGGACACGTGCTTTTGTGTCATATTACAAATTGGTAGGGTGTCAGGCAAAAAGAAAGATTGATGATAAGAACACAAAATCAATGGACTAAAGACGTTGGTGATAATCATACATAGTTTTAATGGAGTCCAAACATATACGTTGACAATGTAATGGGTACTAAGGTTACCAGTAATGATTTTGATTGAAACGCTTTTGGTGTTAGCGATTTCCACTAAAACCAAATGGGCTATTTAAAGTGACTGGTGCACATAAAGAAAATTGTTAGATAACTTACTCATTATGCGGAATATCCTCATCTTGCTCTAAAGAAGCGGGTAATATTTGCAATAAGATTAGTATTACCAGGAATAGTCCTGCAAGTGGTTCGCAGGTCCTTTTGGTCATCAGATTTTTACACACCATGTTTACTTTACCTAACTCTACACAACACTACTTGGCCAATTGCTATATACAATATCCAATCATACTAAAAAGATTCGATGCGGTTTACTTCAACATCTCCAAAAAAACCGTGAAAATCTGCACGCATGATGTTAATGCCAAATTAGCGTTTTACTATTCACATGATAATTACAGTAAAAGTTGTGAGTACTGGAAAAGCCGCTACCGGTCGCGTTTAGCCTGTAGTACACACCCCGAGTCGGCCTAATCTATTTGGGGATTGTAGACTGCGCGCCGACGCCACCCCTCTCTAAACCGTTTTCCCAGCTCAATTTTCGGCTTTACTCTCAACAGCATTACAGGAAAACTCCTTTGGACGAATGTTGATGGCGGCGGCGAGTTTCTATTACGGCTTCAAATATCGCGGTTTTTAATACTTACTCCCGTTTGAATTTTATATAAATTAGTATACGCGGAAAACCCTCCCAATGGAATTTTGCTTAGACAAAGCAAATGTAAAGAGAAATATGGATTAAGTAGCGTTTTTCAGAACTTATTCGGACAATGGAACTTAAAGGCTTTTAGTTTGTGTGGTCATAATAATGTTATTGGTATGTACTGATGATGAGCATATCTGTGTCACTACTTTCACGCCGCTTTCCGTATAGTACGAGAAGGAAAAGCGCTGACGCCAGCGACCTCCTGCGTCGCGACATGTATTATATATTGATTTCCTTCCACCGAGTACAAACCTATACAAAATTTTCCAAATTTTGTCTATTACTTGTAAAATAGTCTCTGTTTTGCCACAATTATTATTCCGGAACGCGGGAAGTCGCATGACGACCCTTATTTTATATACAGGTATCTATAGATTTTCTCAACACCCCTTTTTAGTTGTATTGCGTGTAACTGCCAACTTGTTGATTGTACTATTTTTAAAATTTTGTTTTCAATATCTTTATAAATATCGATGACAGCACGCTAAAAAATAAAAAGAGCGCGCTTTATTACCATATTTTACTGCTACTGATATTGAATTTTATTAGGCCATTCTTTTTATGCTAAAACACAATTGAACGTTATTATAGTATCTATTTTACTTTTACTGTTGCGAAATTTTATTACTTAGGTTATTTGGTCTTATGCAGACAGAATTTTATGGGATAACGCTCTCGATTATTTACATTTTATCAATTAAGTGACACCTCTCCCACTGACCGCTACATAGCTACTTTTCCAAAAAGGCCGCTTATTCATCAATTAAGTTTAATAAAATTAATTTTCAATTTGCACATCATTTTAGCGAACATGGCAACTGGCCCCTACTCTCACCGTTTACTAGATGTCCTTCAATTGAATCTTGGAATACTGCAACATTGTTTTGAACGGAGTCAAAGTAAAGAGATCATAGTTTGGTCTCGACTACTGCACCCTCTGATTGACGGTAAAGAGACACCGATTGTCTGGTTTTAACTTGAGAATTTGATTGAAGTAATTTAATTACTATCTAATTTCTGGGAATTGGAACTTTAATTCTGACGAAATTGGATCAATTAATTAAAATTGTCAGTCGATTTAATTAAAGTTCCGGATTTAAGTCCATCTGCGTTTTGATCGATTGATTAAATTTTAATTAAAATCGCTCAATTGCGCGTAATTTAAAGACAGTGACGAATTGTGTGTTTTTTACGCACATACAGGGTGGGTTTTTCGCCGATGCGGATTTGATTGCTAGCAGAGATAGATAGACGACTAAATGGGCAAGAGTTCCAGCTCAATTTAATGAGCTCTTCGCTTTTTGAAAAAATGCGTGACTGACCAGACATATAAAAAAATCAGGGGTAAAAAATTACCTCCCACTTTTTTATGGCCATTTTCAACTGGGGACAATTGATAACAGTTACCGCGAATAGCTCAGTTTTAATTAAATTAGTTTAATTAATCCGCAAAATAGACACTCTAATTGATCAAAATCAAAGTGAAATTTTAAAGAAATAATTAATTTATGTGAATTAAATCCGCGAATCCAAAATAATCGTGCAATCATCCCGAGAATTATTCCCGTCGATTAAATACGAAATCGCGATCGAAACGCGAATCAAATTAAAGACAATTAAAAGCGCAGTCCATATAATGTAAAAAACTGAAGAACACCAAAATACAACCAGATAATACCAAAAGATGATGGATGGTGATTCATAAGGTAGAAAACGAAATGAAAGCTAAATACGATGAACGGCGAAGGGAATTTATGTTATTGACTGAAAAAACGCGAAAAAGTGATCTGGTATCACCACAATTCGAATTGCTTATATAGCAAACTTCTAGAGTGTTCAAGGACGCTTACGAATGTTCTAAAACACACAAGCCATATTTCCAGGTTTGAGCATCAGGATCAGTAACTGAGTGAAGCGCACTAGAATACGAATGCGTGGTAATGAGACCTCAGTGAACACCAGGTCCTTAGCCAGATGGGGGCATCCGTCTTTGTTCTTGAGCGGCGATGACTAATCTTTTATGGCACCTCGATGTCTATCGGGATTTCTGGAATATTCGTTACAATATATTATCACTTTAATTATGTTTTTAACTACCTGCAATACGTAGTACATGTATAAGAGAGGTGCGTCCATCTTTTACGACAGAAATCTTAGTTTTGGATCCCTTAGGAACCCGATATCAATGATTATTAGTTCGCCTGTCTGTGCACTTATTTCCTGCCAGACCACTAAACCGAAAGTAACTAAATTTGGCACATGTGCCTTAGGCGTAAGATGAAAAGCTGACAAGCTTTCGAAAATGTGCGAGTTATTTTTTTAATGAAATCAATTAAACGTCACCTATGCTACCAAAGTATGCGAACTGTATTTGTAAGAACAATTAAACCAAAACCACCACTACGTAGGTATTTCTAGGCTGGAAATTCCAGCTCAACCTACCCACATAGGCCGACGGACGGACTACTTTACGATAGTGTATAAATAAAGATCGATTTTGGACAATAAAGTGATAGATTCCGATGTCAAAATTAATTTTTGATCTGGAACCCATAGGCTTTCATATCGCGAACATCCGAAGTCGATACGAGACCTTCATCCCAGGAAAAACGGGACATCAGTAACCATTTTGACATTTTTTGACCAAAAATATGTTGTCACCAAAAATATAGGTACATGGACCACTTGAGAATTGAGCAATTCCCAAGAAAATTGTTACATAGTTTGAGTAAAAATATTTTGGTCGTCAAAAATACCCATGTGTCATTTCTTGGTCATCGAGTTTGATGTTTTTACCAACAAAATTGTTGCACAAATAACGATTTGGACCGATTTAGGGCAACAACGTGATGAATGCAAAAGTTAATTCGTGAACTCGGAACCCATAACCTTTCATACAGGGTGTTTTTTTAAAGATGGGCAATAGAAAGTACACACCTAGCATAACGCAATGTAAAGGCGTTGAGTTATTTAAAAAGGGCCATAGGCCATTTATCTGCAAAGTCCCGATGTGGGTAAAGTGTATTTCCTTCGGGAGCAGGGACGATTTCTTCATTATCTGGTAACAAAGGACCGGTCTTGTGATAAACCTGGTAGAGCACTTGAAACATCAACTACAAATTCATGGCGTTACCAAGTTGTCAATTACAAAGATCGGATGTGGCTTTGATAAGTTAGAGGTGGTATTCCAGGGCACGGGGGTTGGAAATATTGATCTGTTTCTTGAACCCTAGAGGAACCCCTCAAGACATTTTTTTTCCACATAGGAAGGTGCACGGGGGGATCGTCGTGAAAATATCGCCATCATGTTCGCGTTACAGCACCAGCGAGCTGCCTGGGATTGTGTCTCCGGTACCACCGCCGTCCGTCTTGCGAGACGCAACTGTTTTAGGAGGGGCTCAGTGTAGCAAAAATTCCAGAAATCTCTATAGACATCGAGGCGCCATGGAAAATGATAGTCATCGGCGATTAAGAAAGAAGGCGGAAGTGACGTAATTTCTCCTGGAAATATGACGTGTTTGTTCGAGAACATTCTGAAGCGTCTTTGAGAATGTTGTTTGCTATATAAGCAAATCGAATTGTGTTTCCACTTCAATGCGCTTGCGTTATGTTACAAATTGTAAGTCATAAATAATAATGATTATTATAAATTAACTCATTTTAAGTCTTATAAATGTATTTTTAGTTAATTGTAAATAAGTAAAACCACGTATTTAAATTTGCGATACATCTGCAGATATTTTGTAATAACGGAATAATAAAAGGTACTGAGATACTATCCGAAACAATAAGCTTCTAGTTTTGTTTTATTTGTGCTCTCTACGAAATTAACTGATTCCTACCATACGTTTTTTTCCAGCTGGTTCTACCAGAGTAGCGGCGTAAATGAAGGTGATTGTGATTTAATTTAGGACAGTTAAGATGTAGATTGCTGGAGAAAGAACCAATTTTATATTGAACTAGCGAACTTCGTACTGGTTTTTGGGAAATCTCGTTGTCTTGGACGGGCTAATTAGCCCACTATAAAATAAAGACAACAAAAAAAATATGCTCGGCATCTAATTTTACGAAAGCAAAATAATCTCCTAAAACAAATAAAGATCTGGCTGTCATATTAATTAATTTGAGTATTGTATTTTCCGTATTTTTATTTTCATCCGTGTGCGATGTATTCAACTGAAGAAAAAATTCAACTGGTCAATTCGTATAGTGCCGGTAACAGTTTAATGAGTGTAAGAGATTTAATGTCTGGGAAGCCAAAGCATCAATACTCAAATTAATTAATATGACAGCCAGATCTTTATTTGTTTTGAGCAGTTATTTTGGATGCATTAAATTAGGCGCCGTTCATAAGATTTTGTCATTTAAAAGTAGACATAGGGAAAAACAATACACGTAAATCCCTATGTCTACTTCTTAATAAACAGCACTGTATACGCGCAGTATTATTTCATATCTGACCTTATTTAACCAACAATTATAGTCCAATATTGCTAAGCAGTGTAATGTTACTAAACGACAAAACAGCTATTATGTGTGTCATCAGTTACGTGCAGAAATCGATAATCCGAAATTTTGGATTCCGTTTGAAGAAGTGGGTCTGCCACCGTGGAAATTGCAGCGGGTCATATTAAAGCTTATAGTAATCTATGTGCAAAGTAGTTTGCCATTACCACAAAATGCATTAAGTTTGCAATTTATTGAGGGTACCGGTTCGACTAATAAGAGTACGTCAATTTCAAGAATATAATTATACGAAAGCAGTGCAGGTAAATTCGTATAGTGCTTAGCCAAGCGATAGGTTTTCATTAAAAAAAAACTAATTATTTCTATTTTACGATTTAATGGAAATTTTTGTGTCACACAACTTTCTTCAAACAAAGATTCATGAATACCTCTAATATATTCGCAAAAAATATAAATTTAAAATTCAACAATGGTAGGTAAACTTTTCATTTAAATTGAAGAAAGTTGCCTTTTAATCGAGTACATTTAATTGATCCCGCCAATGGTTAACGAAAGAAAGTAAAAAATGCAAAGGGCGACATCGCACTAATTTAAAAAATAAACGTGCGCTTTATATGGATAAATAAATGGGGATAAGGACCTGTGACTGGATTATTACAATTCAATTGTTAACCTATTGCAACCAATTTGGAATATTAACTAAACGGTTATTGTTCTCTAATAATGGCAATAAAGTAATTACGAATAAAATGCCACGTGACTAAAATCAATAATCGGTAAAATTTTATTAGTTATTACATTGTACATAGCGGCACCGGAGAAATTTTCGACACTTTATATGGATGCATTGTGCAATATCTTGCGGAATCCCGCAAAGAAACCGTTTCAGAAGGTAATTTGCTTTTAAAGACGCAATTTATACAAAGGGCACTTTTCAGTTTCCAACCATTTTGCCTTTTATGTCATAGAAGCCAAACGTCTTCGACGCGAAATTGTGAAAGTGAACGCAGTATTTTAATCGACTTCAAAGGAGCATGCATTTAAGAGTAAGAATTTTCCCACAATTTTCACTATTTTTAGAATTTTAACTATGCCATCTGAAAAATGCATAAAATAACACTTTCATTTTACGCATCAGGGAAACGAACGCATAGATTTCAATTTCTTAAAAATCGGATCGCGATTTTTTATCTTCCCTGCACAGGGTACCTGGCGAATAATTTTTTATACTAAATGGGAAACTTTGTTATTATTGGAGAGTAATGGTAATCCCCCTAAATAGATTCTCGGCGGTTTTATTTTCAAATTGAATTATATTAACTCAGCAGGTACGTATATACGCACACCAATTTCCAATGTATGCGACATTTCCGCCTAATGAGAGTTTTATTATGCGGAGTAATTTTTAATTTTATTGCATTTTCATTTTTTTTTATAAACATCCGCTACAACTAAACCTATGATTGCGCCGGTAAAAATCATAAACCTTTCATAGGTAGTGCATGATATTGAACTACCGATGTTCCAATATATTCACTTATCCTACCAATGTGATTGTGATTTAATAAATCACATAAATTAAATGCGTTCACAAATTTACAGATAACCATCACATTATGTGCATATTAAATTTACGTCTGTCCGTCCGTGTTCTGTGTACATGATAACTCGCGAACGGTTTCGAATTTTCCAAATCTGTTTTCAGAATGATCAAGGGACTAACAGCTGTCTAAATTTTAATCATTTGGATTTTCCGTCCGTCCGTCTGTGTTTGTAGTTCGTTGTCTATATTGGTTTGAAACAGTTTATTATCAAACTAACAAAATCCGGCTTGAAAACAATCAGATTCGGAGCATGCTGCTAAATCGTTACTGTCAGCTTTAACACAGGGTACCGGACTTCGTTGGAAAATGCGCTAAAAAATTAGGACTAGATGGGAGCAAAATGTGGCCATGAACTAAAATATTGAACAAAAGGTTGGTGGTAAAAAATCAATCCAGATAAGAATAAGGAGAAAATTATAAGCGATGTGGATTGTAGATTTAGATTTGTTTATATATAAATATATTAGTGTTAATATCACGTTGGAATATTTTTTATTGTCCACAGGAATCAAACTAAAACAAATTTAAGTTGTAATGTAAAAATATAAATGAGTGTGTAACAAGAGCGATTATTTTGCGATTTATTCCATTAAAATATGTGGAAGAATAATTTCTAAGCTTAAAAAGGGGCAAGGTCTAAGGAACATTCAATCAAACAGATATTCCTTATGTCTGTTTTTTATTTTGTCGATTGTAATACAGTAAACTTTTTTAGTCATCTTCATCATGCAATCAATGAATTAATTGTACTAATTTGATTTAGTGTTGAATTACATGCTGAAGACAGGTCATATTAGGTTACATATACTACGTTGCGAATTAAGCATTCCTTGAGAAAAACGTTAATCTGAATTTGTAGTCAGCATTTCTGTGGACTGCTCTGAAAGCAGGTGAACCAATGAAAATTAATAACATAACCCCGCCATTACTAATCCACTGTTAAATCGGCGTTAGAGTTGAGAGAGGGAATTATTTTGCGCGAAATTAGGATTTCGCATGTTAGCCGTAGAGCTACATTCGATCAGCGGGTTGTCTAGTCAACCTGGTCAGAGCAGATTCTCCTTTTGGCTTGGAAGAGTCATGGCGAACGATTCGACATTGGTCTTTGAACCTAGATCATTTAAATTAGCGTTGGAAAGTAACCGAACTTATAACAGGTAACAGTTAGGTAAGTAGTTTTCAAAGCGACCGTTAGTGTCCATTTTTGGACCAGTTGGTTTTTTGGAAGATCATTTGCCCCAGTGGAAAAATTACGTGCCATTTTGGAGCAATATAAAAAAGTGCATTATAGTTCCGCGACACTCAGCGTAAATTGCGTGCATAAATCGTGACGAATAGTTACTCAAATAAGGTGCCAGTTCACAAGGGGTTAAGTGGTATAAAGTTACTCCACAGAAATATTTACGCATCCCACTATGGGAGTTGAAAAAAAACTTCGTTTCGAGAAGAACACAGTCCGTCCTTGTAAATAAACGCCTTCATCAGCGCATTCATAAAAAACCGCATATTGGCGCAGTGTAATAAAGTAAAAGAGAGTTTATATGCAAGCCGAAATTACAACAAAGAAAACTGTTAGTGAACCCGGATAACATTCATGTTCATTATTCGTGCCGATAAGATAAAGATAATCAGTGTAAAAGTTTACCTAAGAGATTTCCTAAAAGTTACATCACATTTCAATAACAACGCATCTTAAATTGAGTGTGCGCCACCAAAATTGTACTGACCGACAGAATAGTTAAAATCCGAAGCCAGCCTGTATTTCCCAATCAATCATCAAAGATTCCAATCCAAAGGGCGATTTGTTTAGGTTATTTCAAGTCGGCGGGTTTAAGCACGTATTTCAGTTCAAAATACCTGTTAATTACCATTGATTGCTGATTCAACAAGGTTAGCCGTAAGAATTCCAAGCCTTTCACATCGAGGAAAATATTATAAATAAAGAGGTTAGTTGTATTTTTGTATTTTTGTGAAATTCGATCTACAGCTTTTACGATCCATTGTAAAAAGGTAAAATTTTGACCTATATTATATCATTACTATTAAAATTTTAAAGGCCAGATTATGTGTATTATTATCAAAATTTGTTGCCCATTTTAAGTAAATTTACTCTCTTTCGAAATCAAAAAAGATCCCTTAAATATCACTGTGAAGGATACACAGCTCAGAGGTCATCTGTGAATTAATTTGTCAATATAAAGCAACATTAAGGTGTAAAGGTATTTCTGTAAATTATGAAAATTTAAATTCAAACCATTAAGTTATTTAAAACTAGAAAAAGGGATGGCCAGGTCGAAGTAAATCTCAACTACACAAATTTGTCAGGTAGAAATTTAGGAAATAGAAACTCAATGTAACAAAGAGATGCATCTTTAAACCACCATCTTACCAAGATGGCCGCCAAAAACGGTTTTGGGCAGATATCTGAGCAAAAGGAAAATAAAAGAGAAGAAAATTCCCCACAAAAAATATAGTTCGCATATTTTCACTAATTAACCCTTGGTGGTCTATATTTTATCCAAATAATTTAATAATCAATTAATTAATTAATCAAATTGATTATTAATCTATGATCAATTAATTTTAAATAACTAAAATTACCTACATGGTCTATCTACGCAGGCCTGACGGACCTGGTTCGTTAATGTCACTGTTTTCAATGCCGAATAGGTTTATCCCTATTTCGGAATCAATTTGAATTTGTCGGATTCCACTTCTATAGTCGATAAAGGAATATCGAGCGGCAATTCCAAGTCATCCTCATCAGATTCGTCCAGTGTCATACTTTGTTGACATTTTCGCAAGTGTTTCCGTTGCATATAGGTACCGCAAGTCAGGGGCCATTTTAACCCTGTTTTTCTGCATACGCAGACGCTACCACTTGCACTTGCATGATAAAAAAGCAAGTAGTGCCTCGAGAGCAGGATCCTTCAAAGAGGTTACTGGGGTGATGCCAGTTTGGGTTTTCATTGTCCTCAATCTGAATAATTCAACAACTTGGCCAATCTGATGGGCTCGTGAAGTTAGCAGAACATTCCCGGCACAAATTACGTTTGTCTCGGTTTGTGCCGTAAAAAGCTTGCCGGTGAAATATACCGTTTGGAAGTTTGTAGGTTGTAGGTTTGTAGGCGCACATTTCGGGACTAGGGGATTAGTTAATGCTACATTTGTGCCGGATTCTGTCGTAAAAAGTTTGTCAGCAAACCATTGCCTTGGAAGGTTATCACAATTTTTAGATGTTCTGGAAACCTTGTATACTTTTGACGCTATATACTATTGAAAATAAGTATAATGTTAATGTTGCGCATGGGTTAATCCTACCGTTGTACCGGAATATATAAAAAAAATTTGACCAAAAAAGGGCCTGCGGCAATAAATGCCAGCACGTTTTTAATATTATAACTGGAATCCAAACCGAACAGTTTTTTGCCGGTGGATTACAGAGTTGAACATCAAAATATTTTATTTTATTTTTATTTATTATCCCTCTCTTGTTCCGGGCCCCCTCAACAGGCTTCCGCCCAATTACAGAGTGACCCGCATAATGCTTGTTAGAGGTGCCTGTGCCTTAAGTCTTAAGAACCGGTGAAACAGTACCTACTTAAGAGGACTATACACCGAAGGTTATGGGATTTTGTAAATAAGGGACTAATGCTTTGAAAGGATTATCTGGAAATTGTTTACTGTCATTTGTAAGTTATAATCTATCGTGGAAAGTGTTTATTCTGCCCATAAATGGAAAAATAATAATTTAAACTTGTAAATTTGTTTATTTACCGAGACCTTGAACTTGGCGTTATCCAAGAAATTTTCCTTTCAAGCGACTGTGACGTGGTGCCGCCTAACGAGGGAGCGTGGTGGGGTTAGCGCTGCATATCAATTAGTCACGTGCTATAGGTATAGCGTACCAATGAAATAAAGCCCATAGTGATGGCTTAAAGGCACTGAATGTCACAATATAACGAATTTAACGAATCAAATTTGAAAGTTGACATGTTTATTATCATAGAAGATGGCGACGTCTAAAATAAAATCTTAAAATTAATTGATCATAGATAAACTGATTAATCAATTTGATTAATTAATTAAATGATGAATGAATTATTTGGATAAAATATACGCCACTGGTTATTAAAAATTTCTTTAATGAAAATATGCTAACTACTTTTTCTGTAGGAAATTGTCTTCTCTTTAATTTTGATCACTACATATTTTCTCGAAAAATGGACAGTTTTGGATATATCTGCAGGAAACCGCTTTTGGCGGCCATCTTGGTAAGATGGCGGCGTCGGTGGCAAGTATCGAATTGTACATTTGACGGATTTAAGTTCTACGCACCCAAACCTATAAAATTTCAGTACTTCCTGAGTTATTTGGTATGTTTTGCTGGCAAACTTTTTGCGGCACAAACGTTGCACGAACGGTTCGTGACGAACCAATCTACCTAGTCTTGAAATTTGTGCCGTCAAAATTTCACATAGAGGAATGAGATCTCTTGTGTAAACCAAAGGGAGTAAAAAGAGGTGCACGGGTTAGTAGGAGGTATTTTTTTTTACCAATTTTTATGATACAGTGTTCTGGTTGCATACAAACTAAATTTTTAATCACTTATTTGCAACGGAAGTACCGTGGCAAAATGGAACTCATCAATGGGGCATTAGTGTAGCTTCCGGTGCGAGCGGTATTTTCATTCGGAGTGTTACCAGATACTAAACAAATATTTCATAGAGAGCTAGCTGTTGGTCAGTTGATTATTTTTCTGAAGAATTTTCGAGTTTACTTAAAAACCCAAAATTTTATTTCAAGGTTCAACCCCCCCTATATGCAATAAAGCCTGCTGCAATTAGCCATGATCAAATACAGAGATATGTGTATTTACTCACATTTTAGCACTTTTTCCGCCTGTTTGTAGAAATTTAAGAGGAGTGTTTGAGAAATGTAGCAATACTTGTCATATCCCTATTGTGTTATAACAAGCCTATTTCACTAATTTTCAAAGATACATTTTATAACATCTCATAGCATCTAGAAATTTCGACATTCAAAGGTAAGAAACTGCTAATGCCAATGTATTTGAATAATAAATAAATAATTGCTGTATTTTAATATTTCTCAAACCTTCCTCTTAAATTTCTGCAAACAACACGAGGAAAAAGTGTTAAAACGTGTGTAAATACAACATTTCATCAATTTTCAATTATTTGGTCGTCGTCAATGGGGAAAGTTACGCAGCATTTCACAATTACTTCTTAAATATTAAGGAAAAATGACCTCCAATTTTTAGAAGCGACATTAGTACGAGATTGAAATGTTTCATGTAGGATATCTTATCGTTACTCATGAAACAGTAAAAATTGTACAAAACCTCCAAGGGGTAGTATTAGTTTTTAGACACAAGATACAGTAATTGTGCATGATCTTCAAGATACAAGCAGATATACTTTCTATTTCTATATACCCAAATGTGGGAACCACTTCGAATTGTGCCCAAGTTCATATGAGATTCCTTAGAATTTGCCCACCTGCGAAATGCCTACAAAAGAATCAACATTCCAAGTAAATTGAATGTAGTAGTAGCTAATCCATTCCATAGCGATCCCCACTATCTAGGTAGAAACCGTAATCGTTTTACTATTCCATACTTTTTACCTGTCCTCCAGTTAGTGTAACTACGAGTTAACGCAATGTAAGTCGCGGATTTTAACGTATGAGAATGACAGCTGTTTACCTGTCCACCTGCTAGTGAGTGAGTGCATGTTTTAGTGTTAACAAGTGATTACACAAGCAAGCCTTCTGGGCCATCAAGTAAGTTTGTGGGTATAGCAGCAGTTGCGCTCTACTAGCTTATAGTACGACAATGCGGAAGAGTTATGCTTTGTACTACGGAAACAACTTTTGATGGCACTTGTTTCACGAGAAATTATATTAACACCGGCTACCATTGCTAAAATCATTTTTCGTACGGTAAATTGCCACCCCTGGCAAATCGTCTTTCAAACTTTAATTTAAAATCCACCTACACATTTTTGATTGATTTACATATGAAAGTAACTTTGAAAGTATGTAGCAGCCTTGAAGTTTATTAACAGTAAACGTATAGGTATCAATATCCACATTATAAACAAATTCATCACAATATAAACAAATAAAATCCTTTTGGATCTATACCGTACCTTTGGCGTACCGATAACTATCAAGTCTTAAAAGGCAGTCAATTTCTTTTTTCTATCGAGGTTAATTTGCCTTGCCTGAGAATGTTCATAATTTCTAATTAAATAAAGTGCACTTTCTTAGGAAAATCCTTTAGACTAGAAGACCTTCTTTCAGACGTGCAAAAGAAGAAATTGCACTAACCGTTTGTACGATTTCAGACGTAATCCTCCAGCCGGAAGTTAGATAATAAGATTCCTTGCATTTGTCACAGTTTTGCGATTGTTAGCCAATCTCCATCAAATTTCATGTTCACATTATTCAGTGCAGACGCTACCTCTTCGTCATTCGCTAAAAATAAATTTATTCATTGTTCATAAAACGTTCACTTTTGCCTTTAGGGGAAATGCTTTCTTTTCCAAAAACAGCTTTCGCCTATTTTATTACACCATAAACGAGTTTGTGTATAAGCACTTGAGTGTACCAATAAGGAAGAGGCTGTACCATATAGGTACACTTTCTTTAATGAAGAGGGTTTTCTTTTGGAGGAAAATTAAAGTAATGGTCGTTTAATTTTGCTAATTCGTCTACTAGAAACTTCACTGTGCATCGTTAATAAAATCTAATTCACGGTCAGTAAATTATTGAGATCGCAAATTTCTTATATTTGATAATTGTTCTGTTTATGGCATAACTGTAAGAATGAACTGTAAGTAATTAATTAAGAGCAATTGTGCGGTATTTAAATAGAATTAGGAATGGTTCGAGACCATTACAAATTGCCCTTTCCCTTTTCTCGGCGAGTTTTTCATTTCATTGCACCTTGTACTTAAAGCAACGAAAAACCTTCCCCTTGAAAATTTATCATCGCATTATGAGGCGTAACATTCCTTTGCTTATTATTTGCAAACTTTTATCCTCCGGATTCCAAACTTCCGGATCTTCTTACACGAGCCGTATTTTTTAACATCAAAATACATCCCTACGGATCATATTTTCACCCTCCTTGCAGTAAAAATACCTACACGAAGAAACCACTAATCAAATTCTAGTTACTTCCGACCAAGTTATGCAAATATTCTTATTAAGTAAATGGTAACCTGTGATAGTACGGAATTGCTTTTTAACGGCACACATTTGCTGCTAGAAATTGTTAGTGTTGTTAAATGTAATGAAATGTGTTAATTGCGCCACCAGTAGTCATCAACAATAACTAGAAAGCGATTCCGCAAATGACAAATTTAGGGTGTACATGTATAAAAAGTCATTCATATGTCTAGTGGCCAATTTTTACGGTGAATGTATTTTATGAAAAGAGAAAGGTCCCTACTAATCAAATCATTTAATATTTTTTTTTAAATAATTTAATTGAGGTCAATAATGGGAAGAGAAATTAGTTGCGACGACATTTACGAACTCGTCACTTTAGTACTTCTTCATCCGATATGTGGTTGCAATTGCGTGTTGGGAAAGTACACACCGAAAATTAATTTTGCGTACAGTCATTGTTAACCACTGTTCCCTTAATTTATGATCGTAGACTGTTAGCGCATTTTATCTCCCAACATTAATAAAGAACAAAACAGTACTGACGTGCCTCGGAAACTAACTAACCGTTAATATATGCTTAATAACTAAATCAAAAAGATGCACAATGGCCTAAAAGTTAAAGCACAAGATTTGCATTACCATAAGTGGGAAATTTATACAGTTATTCACATTCAGGACTTTGTTTGGTAGAGGATAGCACACACCATTGCATCCAATTAAATAAAATTTGTAGACATTGAAGAGCTCTTTTCAAATATCGTATACCTACGTTCTTCACACTCACTTGCCATTTATTACCATAGCAATTAATTTATAAATGATCTGTGAATTAAAAACTAACATGCCTCAGGTATGACATGGGAGATACACTCAGTCTAGACCTCGTAACTTAAACTTTCCCTTACCAATTACTATAATCCATTGTAGCATATTTCACTTGCTTTTTGTGTTATGATTATAAAATGGAAAGAGAGAAACGGTGATATAACGGTTTTCTGAAATTTTCAGCTATTACAATTGAAAATGTATCCCCAAAAATGCTGTACATCTAGTTAAGTTGAAAAAGTGAAACCAATGTTAATGCACGCCTTAGGCGTAATAAGAAATGTGTCAGAAGTGGTCACCAAGTACCGTCACGAAATACCGACACGTGCATTTGTAAAATTGAATGTCAAATTTATATCCCTGTTTGTACCTACCACGCCTTTCAAGTGAGAGTTGTTGAACGCCTGGAATTTGAGTATCTTTTCTCACGACCTCTAATTGATATAATTACTTGCGCTGGCAGATGTAACAGATTGGGTTGTCCTGTCATCATCTTCTAAAGAGGTTTCAAAAACTTTCTTTTTTTACAAAATTTGGTATCAATGTGAAACCATAAGCCTTTTAAGAGTTACCCAATTGCTAGTGATATTACACAATTTTCTACGCCACAAATTAGTGCATCTATTGCAGATTTTGAGCAACATCTTGTTTGTTTTAACACAATGCATTCATTTACTGTTCTTAGTTCGCCAGTTCCGATGTCCCAAAATGTGCGAACACTCTTAATTAGATAAAAAGTCGATTGCGAGGTCGATTGCTACTATTTCGAAATTTCGAATTTTCTTCATCGCATCTACTTCGACTCAAACTGCGATTTTTGAGGGTAGCGTTTAGGTAAAGCCCTAATGTCCAAGACTATTTTGTAAAACCTGTATCGCCTGTGAGTTTAATTTTATTCTCAGTTTCGTAATTGTGGATATGCAATATCTGTCGAGCATTATCCCTCCTGTTGGAGCAATGAGTACTACACCCGCAACTGCCATTGAGGTCCCTGGTCCCTCTTCACTTAGTGGTGAAGAAGGAAGCAGCAAGGGGAGCAATTAGAAATTGCTCGGAAGTGAGGTGGGAGGAATACACAAAGGTGCAATACACTCAGGAGTTGTACAACAACTAACATTCTTGAACACAGGATTTTAGACTATATGATTCCCGAATACCACCACGATAAGCCCTTTAAAGTGATGATTCGGGATAAGGAAGTCTGTAAAAATAGTCCACAATTTGAAAAAAGAGTCTTATGCTGGTACACAGATGGCTTGAAGTTCAGAAGAAGGTGTGGGAATAGGCATAAGAGAGGCACGCTCTCTCAATGGCCTTAGGAAACACCCCTACAGCTGGTGCGCAGGGGCTACTAGGTGCGCAGATTTACACCTGCACGGAGAATCAGGCAGCTCGCCTTCCTCCTGACCTGCAAGCTGCTTATGGAATGTCACACAAAATTGGAAGAAACAGCCAGGCATAATCGTGTTATGTTAGTGTGGGTACCAAGGAGAAGATCCTCAGATTTTTCAACAAACTACCTCTCTAGGAGTAAAATACTGGGGCACGCGTAGGCGTGGCTGTATCCCAACTCAGGGAGAAATGAAATTATCTTTAAACGACCTAGGTTCAGAGTCCGTTCCTCTAAATAAAGGACCTTATTTAGCCTACGTCTATCTTTGATCAAAGCGTCACAGTGACAGACCACATGCTCGGTTGTTTCATCTGCCTCGCACGTGGACATACCCTCCACAAGCCCAATGTTATGCAGGTGATAGTTGACCATCCAGTACTCCGTCAGGACACAGGTGATCTTCCCAGTCTGGCTTCTATTCAGGTTTAAAAGCTTAGAATACCCATATGTGCCAAGAGACCCTGTTAAAAAGTCCGGTTGTTTGTTACCTCTGAGCCTGGAATTGACTGGTCACCCAGTCTTTAATTCTGGCCCTGACAACGGAAAGAGCAATCCCTAAGGTAGGGTCGGGCAGCGGGCTCGACGAAGATCCCACCACTGCCTTCATGAACCTGTTTGCTGAAAGGGCGCCGGCTGCGTATGAAATGCGGTAACGTCTACGGAGGTTCTCCTGTGCACAGGTCATGATGGCTAACATCAACAGGGTGCTATATGCTAACCAAGGGAGAAGCTGATGTCAGCTCTCGGTCGCTCACCATATATACCCATGCCCGTTCCCCTTTCCGTTAGGGTCCCGTCCGTAAACCACAAGAGCCCCGCAGGTTTGAGGGAGGGAAGATCTGTTCCCTGTTTGGGAGAGCGACTTTATAACTTTTTGGTTTAGTAACATAGCCCGGATCACATCCCGTCTTTCCAGGAGGGGATCGGACCTGAGGGCTCCCCCAAATCCGCCCGTGCCCAAGGGTGCCTCGATCCTTCCACTCGTCTTAATCACTCAACCGTATGACAGGCTTTCGAGCCTCAGCTTGCACAGCTAAGTGTAAGTCCCAGAAGCGCATTCTTGGACAGAGTTGGCGTGATTTTCATGGCTCCAGTGAGTCCCAGACAGGCTAGTCTCTGTACCTTGGCCAGTTGCTTCTTGTAGGTTGCCCTGCGCTATGCACCGTACAATATTATTGGCCTTATCACTACAGTGTAAAGTCAATATACCAGCAGAGGGGACATGTACAGCCAAAAGCCCTTTTACATGCCCATAGACATGCAGTGACCTTTTTTTTCTTATTCGCGCAATGTGACCTTTTCAGGTCAGGCGAGAGTCTATGATAGTTCCCAAATATTTTACCCAGTTGACGTCCTTGCAGAGTTAGCCCATCAAGGTCCGCTCTCCTTCTATTCGTAAATGGTACAGCCTCGGTCGGTTCCGGGTTAAAGGTGAGGCCATGGTTACTGCACCACCTATCCACCTGTTCAAGAGCCATCTGCATGAGCACTTTCACGGCGTTTAGAAATTTTCTAGCTATGACGATCGCGTGAACGTCCGCGTATCCCTATGTATACGCTCCGTCCTCGTTCAGAGTGCGGAGGAGCCCATCTAGCGCCAGGTACCACAGCAGTCTGGAGGCAACACTCCACCCTGCGGACATCCTTTAGTGACCCAGGAACTTATCTCCGTCGTCCCGATTGAGGCTATAATGACCCTGCTTCCGAGCATGGCGCGGATCCATATTTTACGATTGCACGATCAATATCGAAGCCTTCATACAGCGGCATCGAACGTGTTAAAAACAACATCGATGAGAAAGGAACGCTTCCAGGGCTACCTAACGTAGATCAAGGCGATGTAACATTACAAACAGAAGATGGATTTCTGAATTATAGCACCTTGAAAGAAATATGCAAATCTTTAAAAAACCCTAAAAAAGGAAAAGCTAGACCAGTCTTGTACTTACCCCTAAATGGTTATTTGGTCAGTCGGTAGGGTCTGAATTAAATATTGTTCGTGCGATGCAAAAATAACTGCCTTTTGAATGAATTGACTTGAATTTCTGTGCCAGTAATTCAGAAAGGGACTATCCCTACTAAGCCGGTTTTGAATTATCGTCGTTCTGGCAGTACCCATGGATTAGCTCCATCCTAAATAGCGTGCCGCTAATTACTAACACTACGGAAAATGTCGCCTTCAACAAGTATTGGATTCGTTTCCCACGACCTTGTGAATTTAGGCCAAAGCGTGCAATCCATAACGTCAATTTCGTTGTGGGTGTATCCTGCATAGTTGAAATTGAGTTGGAGATTGAGACCATTTCTGAATCGACGAAATTTCACTGGTGTAGGTCAGTATTCTAGTGGTAAACTGACCTTCAATATTAAAATGAAAAGGAATACGCATATACACTATTTTTAACTCTGACCTTTTGAAACTTTTAATTCTAAAGAACGCTTAGCTTCCTAGTTCGCACTAGGTGGCTATTGCGATCACCGTTTTTTAAAATTTTGAATAGGTATATTAGGCATAAGGATTAAACAAAAATTTTTGAAACGCCGCAATGGTATCGAAACCTTTTGCCAGGTTTTATTACGAAAAAATCTCTTCTTCGGCAAAACGGTTATTTTGAGGATTGCCAAAAAGTATGAGTTTTTAGCGCCATGACGTCATTTGAAATACTAACCAACATTTTTTATTAACCAGCGAAGTTTTAGAGTGGTTACCCATTTATTTCATTGTCGTTATTTTTTTATAGTGGGCGGAGTGTTAGCGAAGCAGCTACTCTTCCCACTCAACAGTCAATTTAAATCCGTGCATCAACCGCTGTAGACAATAAATGAATTTGGAACAATAACCACAACAAAAGTAAAAAAAGCGCGTGGAGCCCGATTATCGAGATAATTAGAATTATTAATTTAATAAAATTTCGTTTTTACCTGAGTATAACAGAGACATGGAATTCGGAATAGCGGGTTATATACGATACTTTTGAAACATTTTGCCTACAAAAGGTATCAGTTTCAGAGGATGATTTATTGAGGTTTAACTGCGAGAAGAATTGGGGTGTAGCGTCCGTTTAGTTTGTGATTTGAGGTAAACATTGCGACTACCGGTTTCGCGATCTTATATTTGAATGTCAATTAATTTATATACAGTGTGTCCCATTTATCTTGAGATTATTGGGGAAACTAGCGCAGATATAAAAAAAAAAGGATTTATATAAAATATTATTCAGATGGAGGGGCCCATTTAATGATGCTATGCAATGTTCACTTAAGGATCAAGTCAACTTAATTGTTTCAATTAGAAACGTACTTTTTATTGAATATTCTTATTCGCGGGAAACGTTTTTTCCCGACACTTGCCATGTTTTGAAGACACTCTTCCAAAAGCGCGATTTCTGGTTTGAGGTATAGGAAACTGTTCTGTAAAGACTTTGGCACATTTTTTTCCTTCATGGAACCCATTGGCAACTAACATTGTTAGTGTTTGCTTCACATTTTTGCTACCCAATAGCCAATTTTGATCCACTTGGAAACCAAAATATCCATTCGACTATGGAAAAACCATTGAGGAAAAACTTGAGAAAATAAATTTTTGTATTGGTACCTACCTATTTCAAAACAGAAAGCGAGTAAATTGATCATTTACCAATATGGAAAGGGGAATCGTTGTAACGCACTTTGTACACATTACACGCAGCCATGTAAGTCACGTAAAAATCTGAGTTTGGGACTATCCTTTTATGCGGCTATGAATTTGCAATTTACTACGATGCCAAAGATAAGTGTTTATAATTAGGCTCTAAAAAGGTGCGCACATTGTTATTCTCGATTGAATTCTTCATTCATACTCGAAAAGGGAAAGCGAGTGCGACATTGTGCGTTCCATTTAAGGCTCTATATTTTCTATATTGAGACTCGAAACTTTTTAATCCCGGCTTGGATGTACAGTTTTAATGGTCTGATTGCACTTTCCACGAATTTTCTGGCATAATTAACTTATCCCGGCTCTGAATAAAAAAGTATGTGTTAACTACCAGACCGCACATTTTCATGTGAATCTCATTGTAAGATGCTATTAGTGCGGTTCAAAACGCTTACTAACACAGTTTTTAAATACATTTTAAATTTGGCAAGTAACAGTTACGTTTTTTACAGGTTTCAGTAGAATTCGCATAAAGTCCATTGGCTGCTCAAACGTCAGTTTCTATAGATATACGTGAAAGTCCATTACTTGTTGTGTGTGCAAATTATCATTGTCATACTTATGTTCTATGCAATTGTTGAAACCAAGCGCTTTGTAATACAGTTAACTGTTCTTTAAAACTAACTAGTTTAATTGTTTCCATTAAAATTCAGCAAAGTACTTGACCTTTCTTGATAACATGTATTAGACAAGAAACGGCAAAGTTAATTTGGCTGAGAGTCAGGGTTCAATAATATTATAAATTAATTTCCAAAAACACTCTAATACCTACAAACCTAATTAGTACGTGACGTGTACATGAGTTTGAATTGAATACGTTTCGCACTAAACGTCAATAGATGCGTTAATTTGAATAATTAAACAATTGCGATTTAGGTTGCTAAACTGGGTCGATTTTCTATTTAAAATCCTTTTTTTTTTGTTAATTTTCATGTGTCCATCAATAGTTTTGATTGTGTACCACCTTTTGCTTATATACCGTGAAACATTAACGTATTAAAAATGTAATTTGAAAATTTAAATTTTAAGGAAGGTTGCCTTTGCATGCTGTTCCAATGACTGAATGTCATGGAACATTGGCTTGCAAGTGTTTTAAAGCCAAGTAAGTTTCTTTAACTCTATAATGCACTATAATTCTATTCGTTCAGCTATAATTACGGCTAATTATGTTATTAAGACACCTATTACAAGTAGGTAAATTATTTCAAGTCTTCTTCAGATGGTCAATAATCAGATGTGACTGATGTACTGCATCACAAATATACCATAGATCAGTCTTCTGCAGTGTGATACTGGACACTGATTTGGTTAAAAAATCTGTATAAGTCGACGGTATATGTATACTTCTTAGACTATACGGTTGCAATTAAAAAAAATGCAATGTTACTTTCACTATGGATAACAGAATACAATTGTTCGTTTATAGTAAATCTTAAAATACCGTGAAATTTGCTATTATTTTTTGTTCTATTGTTTCGTTGAGAACTAAAAATACAAGACTTCCCCTTAGCACTTTTGCGTTACATCATTTCAATACAGACGCTCTTCATCGAAATTGTGAATTGAAGTGAGTGCTTAATTAATAATTAATATTACATTTGCTAAGGCATTTGTTTTGACGCTACGATTACGTAATGTTTTACCTTGACTCAAAATGTGTGCCATGAAATTGTTTCTTTGATATTATTCCGTGATAATTTAGTCAAATACAGTTTGGGCTTATTTTCAGGTTTTCAATATGACTGGACGACTAGTAAATTTTGGAAATGGGGAACAACGGTAGTCGAACAGGGCACATTTCTCATCAGCTCGAAGCGGAAACGACGTGGACACAATCGTTTCCACGAAGTACCCATGGAGTTTATCACCAACACAAGGTGCTGCCCGAAAAGGGAATAACTAAGAAATTACGTTCTACAAACAATGGTGAAATTTTGCATGCAGGTGGAACCATATCCGGAAGGCAACACCATCAGAAAACCCTATCCCTAGAACGCGAAAATAAGTCATTTGTTAGTTCATCAAGATAAATGTTTTCGATAACTTACAAAGTTTTGTTACTAGAAAATATTCAGAACGAGCAGTGTGTCGTCCAATCCCTCTGACGATCCCCGAGAGTATGGAGAAAGACCATACCCGCGCTACGTGTCGCACTATGGCGGCGTTAACCGGTATGCTGCCCAACGACTCGAAAATAGGAATTTGTATAGAGAGCAGATGAAGAAATATGGATCAGAACCGGACTTGCGGAATTCTCCAAGCGACCGCAATGAAAGTGGAAGATATAAAGGCAAAAAGAAATACAAGGCGCCAGCACCTCCGAATCATGGACCGGTAAGTATTGAACCTCACTATACTTCTGTAAATAATATGGGCCATGCTGCTTATTGGGTGTTTCTGTATTTCCCTGCAAGGAACACTAATATTAATCGTACTCCTCCTATCTTGCTTATACGTGAAATAATTTACTACCTACATCACACATCATTACTAAAAATGTCGTACGAATTTGTATTACCAGGATTTAATTTGAAGGATACAAGACCCATTGTTTATCACTTCCTTTCCGTACAAAAGCAGTGGAAAACACTCCCCCGAACTCATGTTGATTAAAGTGAAATGGTCAAATCGTTTTCCAGCTAGAAAAATTAAATTGCTACCAGTGGAACGAGAGCACATCGGACCCTATAGTGAGGCGGAGTCGATTATTTAAAACTAAATCGGAGTTACAAAAAAGATGTTCTAGTCCTATAAATGTAGAAGATGCGTTCAGCGAGACAAAACACAATAGCTCTAGCAAAAGTAATCCTAGGAATACGTTAAATGTACAGTTAAGAAATAATAGTAGGAAATGTGATACAAATAACAGACTATCGTTGCCTGAAATAAACAGGACCAGTGCGGTTCCCGAATTTCAGTCCGAGTTAAAAGAAGTAGTGCAACGACTAAAAAGTACAAAACGAAACGAAAGTCCGAAAGACGTAAACAAGTACGATAGCAAAAATGAAGAAAGCGCGAAAGAAAAAATCAAAACATTAGATCATAATATTAGCAAAGCTGATCATGTAAAGTGTAAATTACAGTTACTAGATCTAACTAAAACAGATAATCAAAATCTACTAAATACGTACAGTGATCGAGGACAGCCGTCGGGAAAAGAATCTACCCCAGAAAAGAAAGAATATCGCGTGGATTTGGAGAAAAAGGAACAGCCTTCAAAGCTGTATTATTTTGGAATGAAGGAGTCTGTGCACGCAGACTTTGTGACTACCGACTTTACGGTCACCAACACAACGTTTCAATCGTACAAAGATATTTACCCGCATCACAATTCGTCAGGATCTGATTTATCTAGTGAAATGGAAATGGACGGTAGTCACATGTCGACTAACGGGATTGCTCTGCAACTAAGACCAATATTACCAAAGAAGCAGCTAGAAATACCTAGGTTTTCTCCGGCGGCCGCGTGGAAGCAGCTATCCGCGGTAGAATCGAATTTCACACCCAGCACCGCGGCCAGTGAGGATCTTCCAATTTACATGGAGGACCGCATCGAAAAGTTATCGCGCCAACCACCACCACCAACCGCACAAACTGGACCGCGATCTAGTTATGACAAGTCTGGAGATTCGGGAATATCGGGAGACGCCGGTCCAGTTGGATTTGACGACAGTCCAGACGGAATGGAAATTAGAAATAACATAGACGTAAATTGTTTTATGTTTGTATGTGTAGTATAATCATTATTGTAATCGTAGTTACCCCTAGTTTTGAATAGAAGCCAGGGCTTGTCGTGGACTCCCCAGCAAGATCTTGGCGAGGACGAATCCACTTCAGACGAGGACATAAACACTCACAACGACCATATCCTTAAAGCGACATCAGCAAAATTTACTCCCAAGACAAACGTTTTTAGCCTATCACTGCCTCGAGATAACCAATTATCCTCATATATCAGTAGTAAAGTCCTTAATATAGTTTTCATTTAATTACCAAAAGTCTGTTTCAGGAAATTTTGGAAATCCTAAAGATACTGACGTACCGAACTCATTTTCTTACGAATGTGGGAATTGGCTTTTAAGTAAATCAGCGCCTAATTCGTTAAATAATGGTTTGAATTCTTTAGAGGCCCCCAAATCACATAAAGTGGAAGAGCCAAAACCACAGGTTTCAAATAACGTCAGTAGAGTAATGTATCTCCCAGAGTCTGATAACTTGTACAAAAAAAACCAAAATATGAAAAGTGAAAGGTCACGTTGTAAGGAAATATTTCGCGAACGTTCGAGAAGTGTCGAGTCTTCCAATCTGAATAACTTATCACACTCTGGATTCTCAAAATCATTCGAGAACCTGATCTCTCACGCGGAGTCATCTTGCGAACCAGAAAACTTGCAAGATCCTCCCCATAAAAAAGTTGAAGCCCTAAAGGTGTACAAGCCCAAACGGTTTACCTTTCAAAGTACAATTCGACAGATTGAGCGAAAACGTTTGGCAGAGAAACTTTCGAAGGAAGCCGAAAAGAAAGAGAAGCAACGGTTAAGCGAATTGGCGGCCATGCAAAAGGTGGAGGAAGAGTTTCAACGTAAGCGAGCAAGGTAGTAATAACCAAAGTTCAATGTATTTATCATTTATGGCCAAATATTTTTGTAGAGAAAAGGCGTCCATTCGTCAACAGTTGCGATTGTTTTCATTAGACGATACTGTTTGGTCAAACGGGCAATCTAATGACGTGAAAGACGTTCCAGTAAGATATACACCTTTTATCTTTAAATAAAAAATCACTTTTATGTTTATATTTATAGAAGTAATAACATAATAGTAGTATAACACAAGTACCTGAGAAAATTAGTTTATGAAGAGCAAATGGTTTAAATTTGCACCTTATAGTTCAGCACACTGTTCAGGAACTTGCACGTGACGCCGAATTGACTTTCTCATACCATAAACATTAAAATAAAATTTGTCGAAATTTATAAAGTATGTTCCTATTTTAGATAAATCGGTTGGGGCTTCGTACTGGTTTCTAAACTTCAACTTACAGTCACTGGTAATGTGTCTCTCAGCACTATTTATGTTTTAATTGGCTCTTCTGGAAGCATGTTTGCTACTTTGTTACTCGCAACCTTAACGTTAAAATGTAAAATATGATTCTTAAATCCCATTCCAGGTGCGGCCAGATCCAGATGGTGCCGTTTCTTCGGCAGCTTCTTCTCCAATGATGCCATTCGAAAAAAAGATTAACTTGCGCGCCGAGGAATACCCAGAAAGATCGCATCGGCAACGAGTACCGTCGGAATTATCGGATGAAAATGTTAAAAAAACACAGATGACACTAATTCTGTCCGAGTACCGGCAGCCCCAAAGAGAGTATAAAGATTTTCGGGGGAGCCCTAGATATATGGCGGAATTTGGTGACGCACACCACCCGAAACAAACGACCATTCATCCGCAAGTAACCTGCAACATGCCAAAAGCGTCAAATACACAACGTGAGGTTTTGGTTTTTTTAATTGTAGGCGTTTTAATGTTGTAATTGTAGCAGAAGGTAGTTCAAATTATCGCAAACAGTTTGCGCACGGTGTAAAAACCAATAGGTCTGGAGATAGCACGTATTCGGATGACTCGCAACCAGTAAACAGGAATAGTTCACCAAAAATCTATCGCAGTGAAAGAACGCCAATTTCAAGGTATGAGACACAATGATCAATACATTTTAAAACCAATTTTCAGGTTTTAAAGGACCATAACGCAGGATTAAAATGATATGCTCATTTATAACAATTTTAATTACTTATTTGTTAGTTTTATTTGTTATTCAACCATTTGTTGCATGTACAAGTTTTTTTTACATAAACTATCGTTACTTCGTGTACCTTGATGTGTATTATGTGTAATCTATACATGTTAATATTTATAACTTAGCTAACTAAGGAAATGTAATTATATACCCATTAATAATAAAACTGAAAAAAATGGCGGTTCTTTTTATGTGTTGGGACGTGCGACACAATTGAAAAGAGAATTGAATAAATCAGTTTTGTGCGTAAGAAAAGACAAGAACAAATTAAATACATTACGCACACAAGAAAAGGTCGGGGAAAAAACCTTCATTGAAAAAAAAACCTGACATAGATACAGGAAATAAATCAATTACGACAACAAAATGCAAGAGAAAAAGACAGAAATCAGATATAGAGTCAAATCAAGTCAAATTAAAAACCAAACACCGCACCGTCGGCCAGGCGACACAGGGGAGAGCAGCGTATACAGGGTGGCGACTGGGATTATAGGGATTTCAAGGTAAAATTCATAACAGGCGATTATTGGCTCCCCAAATTACTTTAGAGCAAAAATGTATTAAAGTTTTTTGTAGAAAAAATTTTTTTACGCCTATCAACCGTATTAGTTTGCATATTTTTGCATAATAAAGTCGGAAAATTGGAAAAATACAACCCCCATCTTTTTCAATTATCAAAGAAACATTAGTTCCAAACCATCATAAGTTAATCTATAGTGGTCCGAACCCGAATTTTTCTGATCTGAACTCTACAACGGCCCATTGCCGAATTCTGTTCCTGATTAGCTAAGTTCTACCGCGGCTTTCCCGTACTGCCCCAAACTCTCTTCTAGTTTTAATCCCTACTCCTCTTCAATTTACAAAAACACCCACAAAATGGCGCCCAGTAATTAAATCCCATTCGTTTACATCAACCAATGCCACGATCGCTAGTAAGTCAAAATCTTGCGGTTATTGAATTCTGCAAATTGGCGCTTCACAGGGACTCGCAGTGACAAACGTGTAACAACCATAACAAATTCTTCATTTCTTTCTCATTTTTTTTGCAACCTTGTATCTTGAAAAGTATAACAGGGTGTTCTATTCAGTTTTGTCTCAGAATTACGCCTCTTTTGTCCGCGGACGCCCAATTTTGTAACACCCTGTATACATTCTCATTCATTTCCCAATCATTTATCGCACATATTGTGTTTTATTCCAGAAAGTTTTCCTAAGTCCTACAGCTTTATGGCAGCAGCAGTAAATGGTTGAAATTAATACACTTATCTATCACTATAGAATGTACTCATCGTATGTCGAAGGTGTCAATTGGATTTCGCGCAATAATCATTTATAATTTCAAACCGGTTTTTATTAATACTTGAGACATCTGTTACTAAAAATTATAAATCTTGCTATAAAAATCTTACAGGGTAAGTTGAATGTGTAGTCGTTTATGTGCGAGTAGAAATCTGTAAATAAAAGTATTCTAAATGCCTTTGTGTGAGTTATTGATTCGTTTTGGGAACCCACAAGTCGGTTATTGATCTCGCTATATTCAAATTCTTTTTTTTACACACAGATGCCAGTAGGTCAGAATGTGGGTACCATTTTAGAACAGGCCTGTTTTTATGTCTTGTAATCACATAGGATTCTAAGGGAGAAAAGTCAACAAATTTAATTCTGTAAAATCTATATATATGAAATGAGCATGGGATTGTTGCCGTAGCCCATCTTCCTACAGGAAATTTGCGCTACTATTTTACATTTATCCGTCTTCATTATGCAAAGTACCTCTTCAACAATGCGTTTTGTTTATTGCGATTCCATATTTTGTGTACAGTGAACAAACTGTGGATTACCCTCAGGTGGCGTGGGTGCAGAAGAATGGAAAGCTACATGCAAAGTACGGTATTGTTATTCACGTGGATAGACTAATAGACTTCTATACTTCTTTTGAGTATAACATCACTGCTAATACTGTGTTCAGATTCTCACCAAAAATAATTCGTTAAGTATGGCAATTTTATTTTTCAGGAGTGAGTAGGCAAATTAAAAAATGTATGTGCCATATATTACCCCGCATGCAGGCGGTCAACAATTAAAATAAGAGATCTTAAAATTGCTTACAGTACTTCTGTACAAATTTATCATAAAAAATGACGAACTGCGTCCTCAATTAAACAAATAAAACCCCCACTTCTCCAATATGAAACGCGCAATCCTTCAAAACATCTTAGTCTTTGTTATCAAAACCAGATGTGCATTTCCTTGAAATCAATTAACTCTTGCCTGATAAACATTCCTTTTTTAAATAACGCAATCGACCAGAAAAGCCAACAACGCCCAACTAAAACATTTTATTATCTACAAGATTTGGAATGGTTAAACAATTGATAGAGGGGAAGTCTATGCAATAGAGAATGTTAAATCTGGAATGGAACGTGAAGAAATCGCGGATCCATTAATGAGAATGGAAGGCTGGTGTTGTAATGTATACTGTAACGTAAATTTTATTACGTCATTTTATTTATTACAACTAATTAATAACAATTTTAAAATCGATTAATTTATAACAGTAATTATTCGTTATCACTGTTCGCTTTAGGGCAGCTACTTGAGAAGTATGGTAAAAAGTAAAAACGACTGCAGTTAATCTTTATAGATCTGGAGAAAGCCTACGACATGGTGATGTAATGTGGAGGGCATGCATGATATATGAAGCACATATACCAGGGTAAGATCAAGTGTTGGAATGACGGATAGGTTTCATATGGGAGTTGGAGTGCATCAGGGATCTGCGCTCGGTCCAGATTAATTTCATGTAATAATAGACGTGCTGACGAAGGAAGCGCGAGAACAGGCACCTTGGGATATGCCCTTTGTGGATAATGTAGGAATTGCAGTTGAGAGCAAAGAGAAAGTGCAGGAAAAGCTGGAAAGATGACGTTGAGGATTTGTACAATAAAAACGGAGTACATGTGGTTTGGACGAGAGGGCAGTACTGGTAGCATCCAACTAGAACAAGGACTGGTTAGAACTGGAGAGTTCAGATACCTCAGCTCTTACGTTACTGACAAGGTCCCGTACTAGACAGGGAAATTAATCACATGATTCAAGCAGGTGATAGGATTAGGAAAGAGATTAAATGGAGAGTGTTTAAATTTAGTGCGGACAGCAATAAATTCGATAAAGAAACCCTACGAAAGGAGATTGAAGGTGGCTGACATATGAGAATGTTGAGGTGACGGTGGGAAAAACTAGGAGAGGCAGAATTCGGAATGATACAATAAGGGAGATGGGCGGAAGACTGCAATGGATTGGACATGTATAATGAGAACATGTACCCTATCATTTTACTCGTACTTTGAACAATATTTATTTATCAATGGTTTTCATTATTTTTCAGACTGTCGTTGGCAGAGTAATGAGTTCTATAGATGCTAGAGAGCTTTACATGTCAACGTTTGTATTTTAACATCTCCTTTAGCAATATAAGTCATGTTGAAAGCTGCCAGAAGAACGTTCTTTGGTTTTTGATGCGCTAATTAACAATCATCCAGTCTATGATTTGCTCAATTGGAAGACATCTTGATCTTAGATCGCATTCTTGCACGATCACATAGGTTTTTGTGACACCAACGTCCTTAACTTGATGCGACATCCAACATTAAAGACGTCTTCACCCTCTCGGCAAAGAAGTGAGGGTTCTTATTTAGAAAAAGGGGTTGTTGGTTTTAACAATTTATTATCTAATACTGTAAAGTAACATAAAGGTATTCAATCACAGTTGTTTGCACCAACTATATACAATGACATTATATAACAACGCCAAGTTTGGTTTCAGTTTTATGGTAAACAGTTAACAAAAACTATTTCTATCTAGTAATGGCACATTTTTGTTGAGGCATCCCCTCGCCTATCATTGACCTTTAAGTACTGCCGACAGGTCATTATAATTATATCATTGCGTACAAAATAGTAAGAAAAAATAACACATTAAATAGTAATACTGAATTAAATGAATAAGTTCTTAAAATACTGGTTGATAAGGGTGTCCTATGGCGGTTAAAAACGTAAACGCCAAAACCAGTAGACATGTGCCCAGTAAATCGCCAGTCGCGGTTAGGAAGGGTATAGCCGCGTTATCCGGATTAATTTTTAATTTCCACAGAAGATGCGTTAGTATATGAGCAGCATACAGGAGAATTATGATTTGGATCAGCGAGACTCCAAGATAAGCGGAAATAAATGCCGGAGTGATGCAGGAAACTCCTTTGTTGTAAATAATGTCAGCAACGAAAATAAATAATGTTTTTGCAGGCAATGATATTAAAATCAAGATCCGCGCTGCTTTTGCAGAGAAAACTGAAAGGGTGCGTTAGTATGGTAGTTGTTTAAGCCGTGTGGCATACCTCCGCTAACTAGTGCTGTCCATGGAGTTACGCACAGTTTAGTGTGGGGTGGAATTATTCCAGGAAGAGAACTTTTTTGTAACATGGTTGATATTCGGCTCGTATGCACTGATGCCAAATTACCTCCAATACCATTAATTATTGGCTGAAATACGACAAAGCCTCGAAATTGTCCTACAGCGCTGTCGAGTATTAAACCGCCTAACCTGAAAAGAGACGAGCAACATTAGAATCTAAAGGTTTTGCAATGACCAAATGTAAATGCAAAGCCTTGCCCAATATTATAAGATAAATGGTTTCAGCAAGAGATACTGATTATCGTTCATAACCGTAGCCTAAAAATAGATCGATCACACGATGAAAAATCGC
Organism: Photinus pyralis; assembly: GCF_008802855.1. Taxonomy (NCBI): domain Eukaryota; kingdom Metazoa; phylum Arthropoda; class Insecta; order Coleoptera; family Lampyridae; genus Photinus; species Photinus pyralis. The sequence goes on along the minus strand of NW_022170509.1, from coordinate 7,693,781 downwards.
GAAAATCTTAGAAATGTCGTTGTTCATATGGGAACTAAAAAAATTAGTTGCTTGGTAACTGATTTAGATGAAATTAATGGAAAGCGGGTATATCATTCAACAATTTACAAAGTTCAAGTTTCGAAAGAATTTTTCAATTGTTTGATTAGATACCAAAATCGCGAGTTTAAGGTTGAAGGTGCGCGCGCGAGACAATTTTTTAGAAACTTACCCTGAAATAAACAAAGCCGAAAAAACTGGTATCCATCCTTCTGTTAGTATATGCTTGGTGTACTTGTTTTTTATTACGATACATGTCCAAAAGGGCAAAACTGCAAATATGTATATACCACAAATCGCATAACATATCCAAGGCAGTGTTTCTGTATCAAAACGATTCAATGTAGTTTCCAAAATGTATGTAAGTTTTGCTATTTACCGCGATGTAGATAAACAGCTCCAGCAAAAAGAGATAGTGCCGACAAAGAAACGACATCGCCTATGCTAGCTGCGCAAGAAGTTGCAAAGTTGTCTGGGTTCATTCCATGCTTGAATGACATCACAATAACAGAGCACAGTACAATATCTAAAAAGGCACAGCGGTGGTGATCACTTATGGAAATAAGAATATTTACCTAATATAAAGCACGAAGTACTTGCTGTTAAAATACTGCAGCTTGACACATAGACTATATCTTCCCACAGTACAGAGTGTTGCATAAGGAGAGCAGAAATTAGTACGGCGTATACAGATACAACTACCGCTGCGACAATCGCCTGTATCTAAAAGGAAGATTTCTTTAGTAGAGATCATGCATCTCTTGACAAAAAATGCATTACACACCCTTACTAATTAATACGAATACACCACAGTGTACAAGGTAGCACTAACCTGTACGAGCCCGATATTTCCAATAACCATCTTCATTATCTGCTTTTTGCTATCCATTTGGCCAACATTAGCAGCTGTGGACAACCTTGTTGCCAAGCACATATCCAGATTACCCTTTAACCCGATAATTGCCGGAACCAGTATATACAGGGAATCAACTTTTTTGAAGATTTCTTCCTTCTAAAAACCGACAGATGCTAGATTACGACCTAAATATTTACCATGTGCTTACCTCCGTTTTTCCTAGAACGAGTCCAGCTCCAATTGTTCCAAATCCGGCGAGTATAAAAGGAATGAATACCTGAAGCGTAATTGAATACCACTTCTCGTCACTATTTGAATACTCCCAATTTGAGTCGCGATCAGACAATTTGGTTGACTCCAAAGTTTTCATCGATACGCCAGAGTTGATCGACGATTCATCGTGGGAGAATTCGGTTGTGATACCTAATGGGGCATCCGTCACTTCAAAAGGGTCATCTGTGTGCTCTGTTCCATCGCTCTTTATGGTAATTGAATATATAGAGCCATTATCTTCTAAATCGGACACAATAGCCAAGTTAACTACTCCGTTAGCGTTTCCCGCTAATCTATCGTTAAGCTGTTCTTCTTTCTCCAAATTTAGATGCAGCATTGCTGTAAGGTTCATTATATACTGTCTGCAAATGTGAAATATAGAGCGATAAGTGACATAAACTGCCTTTACGTAGGTAATTGTTATAGATCTTATGCAGTCAAATATTAAATACAACAAAATCTTAAGCAAGGGTTATATCTTCCAAAATAAAAAGGTGGGCGGCCTACATTAGACCAAATGAATACCACTAACTAACTCCTCATACCTGGTAAGCTCAGCAATAGTTTCCTTCGTGGTGGTGAAGGAGTTACGAGTTAGAGGACCACATAGCATACGGTGCTTCATCGCACAGACGGTTTGACACTAATTGCGCAGTTACGCAAATAAAGCTAAGTATATATATTTAAATTACAATACATTCGAATATTGATCCTATTGTTAATTAAGTATTTTTAGTTTCTCATAATTTAAATATTTCAATTGTGATAAGAAATGAAAGTCTCATTAGTCATTAATTTAATTAAAGGAAAACAAAAAGAGATTAAGTACATTCAATTAAAAATAAAAAACCACGCGGGGCTACTGTTTAGGGTTTTTAGTCGTCCGGTACTCCGTTGTACATGAGTAACTGATCAAATAGTGGGAATGCTTGACCCTAATGAGGAATGAAATTTGCAAAAGTCGCAATAGTCATTAATTATAGTAAGAGTAAACCAAAAAGGCGTTATATTTCAACAGAACACATATGTGCATAAACCTGGCCGCACCTTTGCGTCAAACTGAAAAATTTAGTGCTGATAGTGTGATAGTTGTTGCAATCCTATTTGTGCTACATACAGAGTGACTAATAAAGATGGAACCAAAGCGATGGTGTGAAAACGGTTGGAGAAAGTTTTACGACATAAATAAGATGTGTTTGTGCATATTCTAGCATGAAAAAAAATTTTTTGTCCCGTATGGTTTTTGACACGGCCGCCATTTTGTTTTTTTAATGGCAACATAGGTCTTGCAACACATCGTTGGAAAGCTTATTTTGTTTTCAGTACGAATATGCAATAGGAAAAATACGGTTATGCAAAACTAACTAATTTATTTTTTATTAGAGAAGAAGAATTGTTATCTTTTTTTGAGTTCCACTACATTTTTATCAATTTTAGTTTATTACAAATTGTATTACCTCCTCTTTCTAAAATTTGTAATCGATAAACAATCTACAAAACAGTTTTCGAATTTTGCATAATTAGATTTCAACTCAAACGTATTCGTTTAATATTAGTAGTTATTTAATCATTTTTGATTTTTGATTTAAAAAAAAAATCGGCTGTGGCTCGTAAAATATTCATCCGATTAAAAAACTTTAAAAGCGAAATTTTATGCTCTATAACTTTCGTAATAACTACTTTTAACGTAGGTGGCACTGGAACGGAGAAATTCGGTCGCTCAAGGTCGCAAACTCAGGGTATTATTCAGGACCCCAAAATATAGTAATCTACCAAGTTTTAAAACTCCTTGACTTTTTGCAAGATCAAACCCTATTGTGACTGGACTATTTTACTACATGTGCTATGTTTGTCTTTACTTGAAGCATCTATGATTAAAAAAAAGAAATGTCTATGAAGTTGGCATTGTGCAGTCTGCGCATGCGCGCACATGATTTTTACCATATGCGATATGATTGCCTTTACTAGAAGCCTCTGTTAAAATTTCAACAAAATATATTAATAAATAAGAAAATTGATATTGCGCAGCCTGCGCATATGCTTCGTTTCTTCTTAGCTGAAGTGCCACAGCTATAAGCAACGGAATTAAAAAAGAATTAGGTTGGAAAATGCGCTAAAAATGTACATAGCTAATAATTGAATAATTGAAGTTTCTACACTACCACTGCAAATGTTTCTCTAAATACATCTGTGAATAAATGACCACTATCGAAATTAAAGAATATATACCTACATATAAAAATGAGAAAGATACAAAGGTATATAATATGGTAATAGCTTCTACATTTATCCCTTAATCAATTTCAATGTTAATAAAATAATCATTAGAGGGATTATAACAAATTGATTTACACTAATAACCAGTGTTTTTGTAAATTAAGTTTCCGAATAAGTGCATTTGAATATTGAAGGCAGTGTAAGTTACTTACCCTCTGTAATGTTCACCTTTTAAAATGGTACGCGCCGGTAAGGTTGAATTCCACCCAATAGGAGAACCGTCAGATTGTCAATTTTTTTCGGCCTTTTCTTTATTATGGGTTGCGACTCTGGGCTACATCCAAAGACGCTAGAGGATCTAAAAACAATAAAAAAAACTTATTACTAAATTTGTTTCAATACGGTTACTTTTATGTAGTGGGATGTTGCAAGATATGGCTATAACACGTAATGTAATGGTTATAATCTGCAAAATTTAAAAAGTATAACCTTGCACACTTTTGTTAAAATTGTCAATGGTAATTTTAATGTTAGTCGGGAAGTGTTATTAACAATTTCATTGAAATTCAAATGTATCATATGAAGCAAAAAAAGTAATTTCAATTAACTGTAAATTTGATGAACAAATGGATTATGATGTCATCGGGGGTGAAATAATAATTCTTAGGATAGGAGGTTGTAATAAAATTTAACAAAGGCTACGTAAGTTTTCGTTTCGTAGTAATAACAATAACAATGATCTCCATTGGTGCACAACATTTGAATTAATCTATGACATTTCTATAGGCATACCCAATCAGGCGCGAGTGCTCATTGCACTTGAGCTTTAATATTTCGATAATCAACGGAGGTGCACAAAGATCATTGAAGTTTGTTTGCACCTTCATTACCTTCATTTAGGGTGGGCAATCGTTTGCACCTGCGGTTATGTGGAAAGAGTTAAATCGTTATCGAGTTACTTGGTCAATGAGAACAATCGATTATCACATTAATCCAGTCCCACATACGCGCAATACATATAGTGAGGTGAGTGTTCCAAAACAAAATTTTAGAAATTTACAAATATTTTGAGTCTTCCGTTATACAGGTACAATGTCCTGATTATCGCTAAATCTTAGTTGCGTGCAATTTATTATAAGTGTAAATTAAACAAACAGTCTTGCGTAAGTATGTAAGCCATAATCGGCGAGGTAAAAATTGTGCTTTACAGGGCGTTATCTGATTACATTGTTTGTATTGCATTATACTTTTCTAATAGCAATATAATTGCGTTAGTGATCTTAAGTAAATAGTGGTTACGATAGGAATCAAAGTGAAGGTCAAGATCAAGGTTTGCAAATGACAATGTATAGAATAGGTATGGGTATAATTTATAGCTGAATGATCCTTTTACAAGCCTTTGTGTATCGATAGTTAATCTGTATCAGGTTGAAGAGCTACAATGATGGTGCATCGATCATATCGCTAATTTTTTCAACAAAACAAAATCATTGGATTTCACTACCTACTCTCTTCACCAAATGCATCAACTAAGTTTGCTAGAGTTATCCAGAAATCCGGCTCAATTCATTTTTCGCATTCCTGGGATTTTGCACGAAATTTTGGTATACTTACTTGACATAAAAACTTAGAGCTTCAGCCAGGTTGAAAAACTTAATATATTAACACTTTCAGACTTTGTCACCAAGCGTGATCACACAGATATTGTCAACCGAGAGGTTAGGTAAGTACTAAACTCCAACAGATAATGCTCCTCATTTAAGGCTAAGTACTTGTAGATAGCATATCTGACGTAAGACTGCACTAATTCATGAATTAACCGTGATTCATTATATTTCTAATCAATATCACAAAGGTCACTGAAATTACTACCTATCCGGAAAAGGGGATGCTCATCTCTAAAAAAACCGTTTTGCAATGCCAACTACTCCCATTGTCCATATTTTACCTAGTTCCGTGGGAAAATACATAGTAATTACATCTGGTCAAAAACTCGTTTATGATTGAAATTATCTCAAAATACGTGAAGGTGTTTATATTTACTAATCGTGTTAAATATTCAGGGTACATGTTTAAACGTGGAAACAATCGCGAACATTATAAGTACTCGGGTCCTTCCCAATGGATGGAATTTCTGTTTTATGGCATGCCAATGAGTTTCGCAATGATAAATTTTCAGTCAATTGCTTCTTTGGGTATCAGACCAAAATCCGAATTATTGCCGGCGATTCGATCCAATGAAGCGACTATCTTCATTTTTCCACATCTCACAAAAACCTCTGGTTATAGCGAACATTTTCTGCATATGCACAATCAATAAAAAAAATTGCTTGGCAACAGGTGCGTGTACTTAACCAATCATGATACGGAAGTTATTACCTGCATTTCATCAGTTGGTGCCAATTTGATGCTAATTTGTTTCGCAAAATCGAATTTTCCGCTACATACTTATAAGTTTTGTATTTCGACAGACTTTTACGTCCAGATTACCATTCGTTGTTTTTTTCATTTTAAGACCACACACAGCTATTATTTGTGAAACCAAGGCAAAATTACAGATTTTCACCAACAAAAAAGCCTCATCATAACTTTATTACCTAACTACAAGTATTAAGCCTGCATTTTCAGATTCAGATTAAAAGTGAAAATGGACCCGAAACCTACTTTTTGAAATCGCACTATCCATTTGTCTGCCTGTCCTCATGGTTCAAGGAATCAGCCTACTGAATTTAGGTCATTACGTCCAGTTCCAGATAACTGTCGAGTCGTTATCTGTACTCCGTCTCAAGTTATTTATAACAAAATTGCTATCATTCTATGCATTATCAAATGCGAAAATATGAATTGTGTGAAATGTGTAGGTACCTGAATGTTTAGTTGCAATTTTATCGTAATACTAAAGTATGTGAAAATCGGCCTGGATCATGGTATTTTTGAAACTTCTTTCAAAAATCTGCGGCATATGGGTGAATTCGCTTTGCAGATAGTGAATTATGCAGTCTGATTGGTACTCCCACATAAATTATTAACAAACCCCATTATATGTTCTTACATTTCGGATTTATGGATTTTTTCTGTTCCATAGAATTTTTTTACGGTACTGAGTGCTGAAAACTTTTTCACGCATTTCCTTTAGGTCGCTGGAAAAACATGAAAGATTATTTCAGATAGTAGCAGAAGAATTCTTCTATTACATATTTTACTTGTACATTATAACTAATTCATATAAAACAAAGTAGGTAGATAAAAGAAAACCAAAGAAAAATACCCCCTTGATTTTAATATTTCAGAAATAGGAAAGCGTTCCCTATAATATTGATATTGGCTAGAACTTATTTTTGAAATAAGTGCAAATAATATACAAGTAGAAAAAATGCCTGCCAAAGTGGTACAAATCCGATCCATTGGTTTGAAGTATACTGCACCGTCAATTTAATTACGTGCTTCATTTATTACACTTAATTAACAATAAAGTCTTCAACCGAAATATTTTATAACAACTAAAATATTATTTAATATTCACATATACATAATTTATAACAGCCCGAACTATTTAATACTGTCGTATATCGCAATCCGATTTGCTTATATAGTAAAGCCGAATGTTCCTGGATAGTTGCGATCATTCTACAACAAAATACGTCATATTTCCCAGAAAGATTACGTCACATCCACCTTCGCTCTTTATCGCCGATGACTAATCTTTTATGGCGCTTGGATGTTTATCGGGATTTCTGGAATATTCGCTACACACTGTTGCGTCTGGCAACACGGACCACGATTGTAGCGGAGACACAGTCCCAGGAAACTCTCGTTCTATAACGCGAACTTGATGGCGGTACTCGTACGACGATCTCCTTATGTATAGTCGGTCGGTAAAAAACTTTGGAAAAAAATTCCTTTTTTTCGAGGGTAAGGAAAAATTGGCACACTTGCAAAAACACGTGCACGCTACCGGCTCGTTCGATAAAGGTTATCTTCAAAACTTAATCCAACACAACATGGCAAGGGAACCCTCTCGACCCGCAGGACTGCAGGCACTTAAATCTGCTATTTGATAGGTCATAAATGTATTGCAATGCAGTTTTGTTTACGTGTAAATGCGAAATATTATATTTTGTCAATTTTCCCAAAGTTTCCAATTTTTCCGATTTTTTTCTGGAAAAAACATGTTTTTTCTGAGACCAATTTTTCCTGAAGTTTTGAGACACCACTCGTGCATCTTCCATTGTTGAAGAAATGCACTCCGCCGTCTTACGAATAGGTTGGGGGGTTCCTCTGGAGTTAAAGAAATAGCCAAATATTTCGACCACGGTTCCCTGGAATATTACATCCGGTCTTGCGACTTTTTAAAGCCATGAATCTGTAGTTGTCCTTTCGAGTGCTCTAATGTATTCCAGAAAATTTCGTAACTAGGTCTTTTGTTACCAGATAATACAGAAATCGTCTCTGCTCCGGTAGGAAACACATGTTACCCACCGCGGGAAGTTGAAGGTATGTTTTTCTTAAGCGCCCAAACCGAAACTTGAATTCTACGGCAATACCTCGAGAAATCTTGACATCCTTGGCTACGCAATGAGCTCGAAAAAACACTCCAAGCGAAAAAAGCGGAGCGGTCGCTTGGTGCTCGATACGCGAGCGTTTACTTAAAGTGCTCGAGCGCTTTTTTCTGCGCGCGAGCGGGTTTTCCGCTCATGAGCGTTCTTTTCCGCTCGTCAGCTCTTTTCTCTCTCGCGAGTTCTTCCGCTCGCGAGCGCTTTTCCGCTCACGAGCATTTTTCAACCGCTTCAACTCGCAAGCGGTTTCGTTTTGCAAAACAACTCGATGCTCGCGAGCATTTTTGAAGCAATTAGAGCGCTCGTCGCTCGAGCGGTTTTTTTAGAATGATTGACCTAGCTCTGACGGCTGGTGCTTAAATCAAATCAAACCAAAGCGTGCCCTTTGCATTGCAGGGTAATGTGCCATACATTCCGCATTGTCGTTGTCTCACATTCGCTGCTTTCTGTTCCTCGGGTATGGAGCCAACCAATTTACGTGCACCACCACCTGGTTTTCCTCGTGGTAGGTTCTGTATCTGATATATTAAGTCGTTTATTCTCTTCACGACTGTATCGAACTTTGTCATGGATGGCGGCCAAAGTCACAGGCTCTCCACGTATTCGTTCACCACAGTTTCTTCCTGGGCGGGTCTTGTGCCAAATTCTAAATCACGCGGTAATCGGAGTTCCCTGCCAAACAACATGGAACCTGAGCTCTGTACGATAGTTTCCTGCACCGCCATAATGAGCAAATGCAGATATTGATCCAAATCACGCTGGTCATAAGACACAACTTTGGACAAGTACTTACCAATTGTCCTATTCCGGCGGCGTTCTACCATCCCGTCTGACTGCAGGTGTAAAGCACCGGCTCTGGTTTTGCCAATAGTTGACACAGGCTTTGGAATAGTGCCGACTTAAAATTTCGTCCCTCGTCAGAGTGTAGCCCCAGCGGTACTCCAAATCTGATAAAAACTTCTGCTCTTGATCTGGTAGATTATATGCTGCATGCTGTCTATTTGCTGAAATAGTCCAGGTCACCAAAGCAGCTTGCCTTCAGAAGTCTGACCGTAATGAGTCCCACTGAGACCAATACGCCTTTAGAACGGATCGTATCGCGATACCTTTGCCCAGATTGACCTCTCTTCCATTTTCCAGTTTATTACTAAACGTAAAGCACGATCATCTTCTTGACCCCTTCGGGGTCGATGCCCAACCATCATCCACAAGTATCGTACGTCGTGTATCTTAATGCTTCAATGATGCGACTTGGATGACAGTTTTCCGGGGCACAACTAGCTCCTTCCCTTTGATCCGTTTACCTGGTTATTGGTTACTCTACTGTCGGGACAATTTCCTCTAATCTGTCCGTTTTTTTACTTCGCTTCATTTTGTGAATTTCAGCTCTAAACGCTCCAAATATTTAACTATTTCTATTATCTGCACCGTCAGCTGCTGTGTAAAGTGTTGTGGAGCCGTAGGATTTATTTATTTATTTATTGTCCCTCTCTTGTTATGGGCCCTCATCAGGCTTTCGCCCAATTACAGAGTGACCCGTATAATGCTTTTTGGAGGTGCCAACTGGGCTTCGAGTTCTTGTGAAGTTTCGCTTCTTTGAATTCGATTCTCTTCATGAAATGACGAAAATGAATCAACAAGTAAAGATGGCCGTGTTTCATTTATAAAAAACCATTTTGTGGGTGGTGATTAATGAGAAAGGATGGTAGGAATCCTTACGGCGAAATTTTTGGGATTCATTCGGTGCTGAGCTGCGGAGGTATTATTAACTGTAGAATTCCGAGTAAAAATTTAATGAACTGAAGCAAGATTCAGTTTTGATTTACGGGAGGCTTAACCTCTCAAAATATAACTGTTTCGGTGATCGCGGTAAAAGATCGTTTATGTGCCAAGGGTGTGTAAAACGGGAATTCATATACTATCTTTGGCACGCCGGGAAAGTAAGGGGGTTAATTTCAAGAAAGAAACCTAGGTTTCGGGAAAGCGCGAATAAATGAGGGACTCACCCGGAAAGGAAATACTACGTTCCAACGAGACGAGCTATAAACATTTTTTACTATGTGTAATTTTAACCCAATAACGTGTCTAGATGATATATTCACACAGAATCCACTGCCAAACGCTTCATCGTAGAATGGAATGAAGCCCAAAGAGCAGGTCCACAAATAAAGATAATCGGCATTGCGAAAGAAGTAATTACATGTACATAACCTAGAAAACGCTAAAAAAAAAAGAGCGAAGGAAGTTGCATTATCAGAAACATCTGAGGAAATCAACGCTGTGACATGACAAGATGTATTAAACGCAAATAAACCAACCAAAATGATTCTAATAAAGACACGCATATCGCATATTTTAAACATCAGGTGTGCGCATGCGCAGGTTATATAAGAATATTTTTGCCGTAACTTATTTTTCTTTGTACCATAGCCAGTTTCCTGACCTTTCGAGAAGTACCGATCACTTCATGGAAAAAGCGCATTGTCATTTGTTATTTAGTAATATCATTTTCAAATGAGTGAAAGGTTTTAAAGATAGCATGGAATGGTATGAGTATTCTGAAATTACTGTAACTCATAGATTCGGATGCGAGACCAAAGAGTGATAGTTTTGTTTATTCTACCTCAAATCAAACGTCTTCAGATTATTTGTTCTCGTTTGAATTCGTTATAGTTGCACGGAATATACCTACCCGTAGTGTACGAGGGGAATAGTGAAATATTCGTCAGAATATGTTATTTTCCATAACTTGATATGCTCTCACTAGAAGCAAAACTACCCTCTAGCTCTATTGTGTTGGTGATATACATGGAATTCACAGCGAATTTTAGGCCATTGACACATTAATAAGTAGTTGTCAGGGATCTAAGGCTTCCTTATCATCATCAGATACAACGTCATTTACACTTAGACGCCACGGAACAGTATAATTTATGATTTCTCACGATAACCTTGTCTAATTGGCCATCATTGAAAAAACTATATGATAATACCTTCAGTTGAATAGAACTGATTTTAACAAGGTAATAACATTGTCCTTCATATGACAACTACTTCACTAAGTCTATTATAGATTTTTATCTATTGTCCCATAGTGGTTATATAACATTGACAGTTGCCGAAAATGTCAATTTGAGCTGAGAATTTTCATCGTTATCCTTTGGAACCTCACAAGGAGCTTATCGGATAGAAGAATGCTTTATGCGATATGCTTTATCTTTTTGGGACGACGACGTGTGATAATTTGCACCAAACATGATAATAACAATACCTTCTCAGCTCACTTTTATCATCACTGAACAAGTTTATTGGGACCATTCTTTCGCTTTTTGTGTTGTTGGTTCATTAGGCCTTTTATTTCGACACTTGCGCAAAATATTAACATCAGTATTTTGCAATTAAAAGGCTACCTTTCAACTGCGTATCAAGGTACCCTTATCGAACAACTAATCTGTGCTAAATCGAGGCTTAAGTGGGATTTAAGATATACCGTCCCCATTTCGAAACTATATCAGTACTGAATAGTAAACACTGCCGCCAAATGGCATATCGGAATAATAACGATTTGACAGTTCGTTATACTTCTGTTTTGTTACCTTGAGATATTCTACAACGTAGTAGCGAGTTCCCTTGGGGTTCAATATTCTGAAGGGAGCAAATTTACTTGAGTCAACTTTTCGCTTCGTTGTGAGTTACGGAGTCAAATTTAACGGGCCGAATTTAGGTGGGGTTGGTTTTCCTGGCGGTAAAATTCTGAGGCGATCATTACAGTGGCATCAAGAGATAAGATTGTGCAATGTGTATTTTAATTGCTTTCTTACTTTTTATCTTCAATTCGCATTGTTTAATTGAAAGCAAAATAAAGCCCGAATTTCGAGAAAGTTTATCTTATCAAGCAGAACATACGTCAAAAAATTAGGGAGTGCACTTATCAACTCAGACAATCTAAATGGTTGTTTATAATAGCTTTTAAAATTGTGCAATTATACACGTATTTACGTTATGTATTGTTGAGTCTAAAGGTGTTTACCTTTATCATTCAGAAAATAATAGCAAAAATACTTGAATTAGGTACCTTTGTACCTGTGTCGATCACTCATTATAAAACTGAAGTTATAACCTTAGATCCCACATAACAACCATTGTGGGGTAAATTTTAATGATTGGCTCATGCAGCAAATAACTTCGACGAGACCATTTTCAAAAATGAAAAAAATTAATCAAATTTTGTTTTCATGACCATTTTCTTAGGTCTATCCTGGTAATAACACAATTTCATAATTCCCAAACAGTGTAAATGGTATTTCCCCGTGACAGAAATTATCGGTTCTATGAAGCCATTATCAATCCTACACGTAAATAATACCAAATTAACATCAACGAACCCAATTGCCTTTTGCATTTGTGATCTAGGAACCCAAACAAGAAATTTTTTGAATTGCTTCTTTATTTAAATCTGAATTCCAAATGAAAATAAAACTGCTCACTTTCAAGTCTTTCCTCGTATGCCTATAGTCAGGTTGAACAGTGAACACCCCTAACCTGTTTTAACCAATCAACACTTCCTATTGCGGATTGATCAGTTTTTTTAAACCCAAAAACTGATGTTTAAATGAATTTGTTCCATCGGCTACGGCGCTTGATTCTAGATAGATTAGGTCAGTCTAATACGGTAAGCTTGATTTGAGTGCCAGCGCAGATCACCGGTGTCCTTATGGATGGTCAACTATCACCTGTATACACTTTTACTCTCAACTATACGGGGAATACCAACGTTCGAAGGTCAAAAAAATTATTTGCGACCGAAACAGTGGCCACTACTTCTGTGGACCGCTGAGTTCCTCCAAAGATTTCCTCCTTCTCTTAATTTCTTTTCACTTATTAATGCCCAAAAAATAGCAACGTATTAACTCAGACGGACATCTTTAATCGTTAGCTTGTTTCTTTTATTCCGGCCTTACGAATAAAATCAGAGCCAAGGCAATAAATCATTCCCACATACGACCCACATATCCGAACTTTGGCGTTTTCCACGATACCGAGTTTGCAATTGTAACCAAATAGCCCTAATTAATATAGATGAATATGATCCCAGTTCCCGACACATAGTCTCCAGACATTAAGAAAACAATGCGCTATAGAAATCAAACGACACAGACTAGACGGATTGCCGCTAATCAAATCCTTTATTGGGAAATCGGCCCTGTAAACTTCGACGCTCATTTACTCTTAAAAATCTCAAAATTTTTACCGTAGCAACGAAATTTTGAAAAAAATTGCAAATTTAGAGCTACCGTTACAGGCAGTGTTCCTGATGCTAGGGTGTTATGTCACAAAATATAAATTTTGTGACGGCGACACCTATCCCAATTGTGTTAATGTGTTATGTGGCCACAGTTTAAAAATATCATATTAATAAAACAATTAAAAGTTAGTGTATGATTTTCTATTGATATATTACCCTTTACTGTATCTGAAACTGAGCCATTTCACTAAAATAAAACTGAGTACAACCGAGAGACTTTCATTAATGCACAAAAATACTAATAAGAAAAGGGACCGTTAATTTCACAGGAATTTATAAGTAATGACACATAATTTATACAAGGATTGAAAATTTTTAGCGCTACTGTGGATTGTTCGGGCACTCGGCCATTTGGGTCTTCGGAATCAGATTTTATTTCAGGATGGTCTAACCACTGCAACAGGTGGTTACTTTGCCGTTTCAAAAATTTGGTTTTGAATTTATATGTTGTTAAACATAGCAAAATACCGTTTCATAGCAGCATGAACAAAAGTATGTCTGGCGATAACAAGAAACGTATTGGGGAAAAACGAGCGCGGTTGCCACGATCTGTGCGAACCTAATGGAGTCGTTCCGTTCTGTTTAAAGGCGAACACATGAGAAAAATGCGGGTTTACTATCCGTTTAAAAAAATACGCTCGAGAGCATTGCGTTCCCTTCTAACGAGTGAGATTCAAATATCGAGAGAAGTAGGAAATTCGGGAGTCGAAATGTACCATTTGAGTGCCTTAAAAAGTTGATTCTAAGCTGGTTTTCGCAAGAGGTTACGTATTACGTTAGGATCTTAGAGAAGTTACAAGCGCGAGCCAGTACCAATTTGGAAGCGACCAGAGTGTCAAACGATTATTTCGCAGTCGACATTTTTAGCCGGATTGCAAGAAAGATCGTCGCGTATGTGAGAAGAACTGCGGTTAGATTTCAAGAACCACAACGCGGAATTAGTTCATTAGATCTATTTGAGTCGGTGTAAAGATTTAGCAGTAAAAAAAAACATATTATGTGGCGAGATTTGAAAAACGTTTAAGCAAATTCGGATGTGTAAAAAATTGTAGGTTAACTGCAATTTTAATGTGTGTAAATAGACGAATTACAGTACACTACGGAATGAGGAAAAATTGTTTAGCAGTCTGATTCGTAGCAAGGTCTTTTATTTACGAGTTGTAAAATATACGCGAAGGAACATTTTCCAGTAAGCGCGCTTTTAAAACCAAACAGCGAGTAAATAAACTGAAGACAATTTTAATATTCTTAAAGAGATCGACCTATGAGAACCATTCACATGAAACAGATTTGTATTGTGTTTATTGATAACAAAATGAAATAAGTATTGGATTTTTTATATTTCTTTTTGAAGAACTGAGAAATGGAATTGAAGGCCTTTTGTTTTTATTAATATATTTCAATTGCTAGTTTTATCCTTCATGGTACTGTAATGAAATGTCTCAACGAAAAGAATTAATTTCTACCAACCATAGCCCTCCTCCTCGACCTCTTATCGTGTTTGTGTATATTCCCTCATACCTCAAGAACGGATTGTCGGAAGAGGGTACTCACAAAGGACGACTGAGACGTCGGAAAGAAATATATCCATTGCTGATGTCAAAACAAAAGCTGTTTCGGTTAAAAAAATGCGCTTTATCTGCACAAGAGTTGTGCACAATCTATACTCGTTGGTATTATTAGACTTCGTATGTACATTGCTAATTTTATCTTCAATAACCAGTTGTAATTAATATCAGAGTTGTGGGGTGTTTGCTAAGTTTTATCTTATCCGACCTGTCTGGTGCATCTCTACATTAATTAAGGACAATGAGGGTTTGTCAGTAGCGCCCACAGTAAATTTTTGAAACACCGTTACGGAAGTGATCGTTTAATTTAAAATATAGGAATTTTCTGAAGCTGCGACGTTATCGAATTTATTTATATTTAGTGATAAATATCTAATTAACGTCGCATCTTTTAAATAAGATAATGTTTAGAAACTCCCATCAATAGTCTGGTTTGTGCTTATGATTAGAATGTCTGGCAAATTCCCGTGTATTTCCGGTATTTGTATATACATATTTTAATTGCTTGTGTTAAGCTGTTACCAATTTGCAAAGATTGCAATCAACTGCATACTAGACAAAGGAAAAGATTACTGAAAAATTCGATTGTAATTGGGATACCTAAACCTCGCGTTACGCATATATGCATGAAAATAACCATAGATTAGATATTATTTATTTAGATAAGCGCGACTTAGATTGTTATGTAATAATAGTCTCAAAAATAAACGCTTCCTAATTTATTAGCGTGAGACAGGTGCATTAGACCAATCAGAACAACAAAACTTCCCTTTCACTTATGATTCGTATATTATTGTCCTTTCTTTAATGGTTCGTTGATGACAACTTTGCTGTTAAAACGACAACGTAATATTAAACATTTATTGTGGCGTTTTTATAAATTTCAATGAAGTATAGAGTAAAATATGCCAATTCATCTTGTGGCTCATACAATTTTCCAGTACGTTTTCGACTCATAAGGTCGACTCAATAGTCTCGGGCGTATAGGCCCCATATTTCCCAACACTAGATGTCTCATCATCTCGGTGACTATTTTCGAGAGATAATTTTCCCCGACCTTGATTTACCTAAGTCACGAACTGTCCCTGCCAAAATAGCCCCCCCTATAATCGCCTGATCAGAATAACCATAACTGGTACATTTTTTCCTTTTGTTATTACTTTACTTCAGACGCCAAAAATTAAACGGTAACGATATTAAATGTTGTAATTGTTATAAAAAATTGAACATTGAAAAAATATGTCACTACTATAATAAACAAGTAAAAAGGTTTTCGCCCTAAGGCGAGTAATTTTAGCGCATTTTCCTTACTATGGATATGCTTTTCTTTACTAAAAGCATCTATGGTTAAAATTTCAATTTGCAATATGCATCCTGTGCATGCGCATATTCATCTAATGTTTGCAATATGCGATATGTTTGCTTGTACTAAAAGCATCTTTGGTTAAAATTTCAAAGAAATATTTCCGTAAATAAGAAAGTTGACATTGCGCAGTCTGCGCATGCGCACATCTAGTTTTGACTATATGCGATACGTTTGCCTTCACTAGAAGTATCTGTGGTTAATTTCAACTTATATTAACAAATAAGAACGTTGACATTACGCAACCCGCGAATCGTCAAGATGTTCCTTGGCTCAGGTGCCAAAGCTATAAGCTACAAATATATTGAAAACCGTAAGAGGCCTCGGACGAACGGATGGACAGAGAAAGTGGCTGCAATAGCGCACCCAACTTCGCCGGAAAATGCGCTAAAAAAGAGTTTCTTCAAAATTTTCCGCACGCTAGCACCTTTCGAGACCCACCACTTTGTGTGTGCTTTCTTGGAGAAGTAGGCCAACAGGAGTAGTGAAGATCCTGCACCGTTGGCGATGTAAGCGGTTTGATTAAATATTTTGGTGGGACAGGATAGATAATTGATTTTATACATTTTATACGAGTCAGGTACAGCCTTTTGTTACAGTGTCAGTGATAGCCTCTTTCCACAACACTGTATGCCAATTTTCCTTCTTCAAATTACATACGATCCGTATATGAAGTAATTTGGACACATGGATGGGGATTGACTATAAATTTGAAAACCATAAAATGTTTGAATAAACAACCCTCTAATGGAAACGCCCTGTATACTTCCTAATATTTAACTAAAACTGAGTTACCCTAACGCAATTCAATTTTCAACCCTTAATTTGACAAAAACACACTTAAACTCAATCTAACCACCAAAATCTAATTAAAATGCGTCCAAAATGCTTCATTACTTCAAATTGCCGATCTATAACTTATAGATCATTGGATTCCGGATGGGTCATGACCGTTTAATTGCCTGGGAAAAGATATCAGCGTCAGTCTAATGGGCAGTAAAACAATCTTAACGTATTTTACGTAGTGATTTCATTGAATTGTCAGTTTTTAAAATCTGGTCGGTTTTGATATATGACTTTTATACGCATTTAATCGGAGTACGGAATCCGATAGGTTAATGATTAAAGATGGCCGATTTAACCTGTTAGCACCATTTTATAGGCGTGTTAAAAAATTAAAAAAGAGTAGGAACGCGTTCGGTTTGGGACCACAGAGCGTGAAGTTGTGCGGGCACTAACTGTGAAGCAGCCATCGAGAAAATCATGTTCATTTTTAATTCGCGAGGAGCATTGTGGGAGTTCAAGTCAACGAACCAGTAATTAGTTAGTGCAGAAGCCGTCCGTCAGTTAAAATCGTAGATATGTAAATAATCGAACGCGTAAATAATTATTTGGTACAAGAGCGTTGTATGTACATTACCGCCGTAAAAAAGTAAGTAGTACTCATTTTCGAAAATCTAAAAAATCGTTCACTACACTTCCGGCTGCAGAAGACATGTACAACCCGTTTCCGAACATTGTACTGTCACGGAGAAGAACCGCACCAATATAAATCTAAATAACTGCAGCCAACGATTGCCAAAATGAAAAGTCCCTAAATCCTCCCTTCTACTGGATGTTGTCAAAAACACGGAAAAGCGAAAAAGCCGAGCTGCATCAGGTACTTGACTTACCGAAAACCGCTCCCACTCTATACAGATAAATAATACCTGTAATTTACTATTTACGTGTGTAACGATTGTTGTGAACTGTCATTGTCGTCACTTTGCACCAAGTAAAAACTTTATTTGCGAATAAAAAAAACCACATGCTCGTATAATCGTTTTGTGTATCATAAACAAAATCGTTTAATGTTCCATAAAATCTTTACCAGGATTTTTATTCTTTCCCCCTACTTGTAAAAGTAAAATACATGTAAAAAAACCTTTGTGTGAGATCGAAGGGATTTCAGGGCATTCGTGTGTGGTAGATCAGTATTCTATTAGCCAGTTTTAACTCCACCATCAATAAGATCTTGTCGAAGGGTACAACATTCCCTTTGTCGGTACCCGTTTCCGCCGTCCCGTTCATCTGCAATTCGCATTTTGATCATTCCGCCACGCAGGAGTCGTGCGCGTTTACAATACCTTTCCAAAGACACCAATTGGAAACAATCGCATCAAAACTTTAGAAGAAGGTAAGTTATAGTATAACACGCTCGGAGATGGCGTCCAGATGTCGCCGACCGCCCATCATGTAGCCCCGTCTCTAAAGTTGTCCATTAGACGTCCCCGGTAGGTACATGTGCTCTCCTCGTATTTCTGCAAGCGTTTTTCTACGGGTCAATTACGGTTAATTACCAAAGAATAAAAGTAAATACGGTTTTTAAAACGTAAGAAGTTAGCGTAATTATGGCTATAGATTGTTTAATAAGGTTAACCGTGAGCGCGCCAGTGTTACGATCGCGCAAACTAAAAAACTAAAAGGTTGTATCCACGCGAAATAAAACGTTCTACATGTGTATTACAAGTTTTGAGCGTACCGAAGTTCATCAACACTTATCTACGAGGAATTAACTTATTTATCAACCCCGACGCACCTTGACTTAAGAAAAGCTGACGAAGTATCTATTCAATATCTCTTCAATCTGGGCGAAACCTACAGTTTGTGGGACATTGCTCATTCCTGCACACTGCGTAACACGAATCTATGGGATTGCCGCCACTCCAAGAGAAAAATAATCATAAGGTAGCGTAAAACGTCTGATTTCTGTATTGTTCTTCATTCGTGGCGAATAATAATAATAATTTCATTTTGCTCGATTAGAGATTTCCTATGATGAGGGAAGTCAAATGGAATCATAAATCATAAAAATTAGGAAGAATCATAAGATCAGTTCAAATGCTTATCGTTCGATTGCAGTAGTCGGTGCATATTTTGATCAATTTTAAAGTATCGTATCGTATGGGTGGCACTCCCTAGGTACAGACGTATTTAGGTCGCTTCAACACCCCTTACAATTGCCGCCCAAAAGTGGGGCTTAAAAAAGGGAATCGTTACAACAGTACGCCAATTTAGTTTGCTTCTACGACAAAAATTCACAAAAGGACCAGCCAATTTTAAGATTGCATCAGCAGCTACCAGCACTCTTTTAAATGCAATTTTTAACACAACTTAGAGATTGCTGTTTAAATTTTTTATAATAAATATTCTACTGGATTTTAGTAATATATCTGTTTCTATTAGACATATTACAAAAGTACTTTGTGACTCTCGTAATCAACACTGACATTTCTAGACAAATATTGCGATCACACACTAACGGCGGAGTGCATATTGTTCATTATTATTACATGAAGCAAAAATAAATACTAACCTTTTGTGTGGGGCGATGTTCAATTAACAAAACACGCATTCAGCCTTTCTCGGCGATTATCGTTTGCCGTGTTGGTATAGCAAAACTGCCTCTGGAGGCAGGAGAAACTGTCGTTAAATACGATTTTCTAATAAAACATTAAACACTTGCAGAGCTGGGCAGTATTCGATTTTGTAAATACTTTTTAGTATTCAAATCCTTTAAAGTATTCAAATACTTTGTAATTAAATACCTTTATGGAAGCAGTATTTGTATTTGTAACTCAAATACTTTCACAAATATTTAGTATTCGAATACTTCGCAAGGTATACTTTGGAATTTCGCATAGTATTTGAATACTTAACCTTCCTTTTTTTTGAAACTTTGAACTCCAAAATTTCAAACTTTCTACTTTTTCTTCCAAATTACTTACGGATATCCATTTTACTCAATTCGTTACTAACTCTCGATTAGTAAATATAAAAAATCAAAATTATAATCGTACACCCACCCTATAGAAGAATACGGGAAAGGTCCCATTACTACTCCCGTCGATCTGCTAAAATGACAGCGGTAAATGGCATTTAATATTATTACCGTCTAATTATTCCAAATAAAAAACTGATGTAGATTTGCCCATTGTTAAAACTTGCAGAAAAACTTTCCTCTCTTTTAAAGCTACAGTAGGTAACTATAGACAATTAGATACTACGACTTAATGTTACCAAATGACGTTGTGCAATTAAACCTTGAGGTTGAGATTGTTTCTACCTAATATTGTAAGAATTATTAATTATATTGTAACAATTACTATCAAAGTATTGCATAAATGTGCCATTTTTAAACTTGGAGTTAGGCTTTGTCTGGATAATAAGGCTTGGTAATGATTAATACTGATTAGCGTCCCGTTTAAGCTAAAACATTATTGCAACAAACTATTTTTGGATATTACGTAAATTTAATTACGTCCTTTATTTATTTACAATTAATTAACAATAAATTGGTAACAGTCTTAAACGAATTGATTTAGAATAGCTAAAATATTATTTATCATTCACTTATAATTATTATACAATTTATAACAGCGCGAACTATTTAAAACTTCTGCGTTGAAATTAGAACTGCCCTGTATCGCAATTCGATTTGCTTATATATTAAAGCCGAGTGTTTCCGAGTGCTCGCGAACGTTCTAGAACAAAATACGTCATATTTCCCGGAAAGATTACATCATATTTGCTTTCGTTCTTTATCGCCGATGACATGACTAATCTTTCATGGCACCTTCCCACCCTCCTCCTCTTAAAACACGAACGATAGTTGTAGCGGAGGCCCAGTCCCAAGTAACCCTCGTTCTATAGTACGGTACTTCCACGACAACCCTCTCGTGCATCTTCCATTCTTCCACCGTGTTACGAATCGGTTGCGGGATTCCTCTGAGGTTAAAGTAACAGACCAATATTTTCATTTATCACCAGATAAATCACGGTCATTTTCTTGAGCTGTCCCCAGTTCTTGTGGTGTCCAGTTATCATCCACAAGTGCAGTGCGTCGTGCGGGTTGTTCTTCATACTTGTGCGCAATTTCGTTTGTGCACTAGCATTTAAACCGTTCGTTGCAACTGATTAAGGTCAATTGTATAAACAAGCAGTCAGTAAAACTAAACAGTTCCACAATTACTATAAAACGCCTTGTATAGATGATGGTACAGTAAAAGCTGCAATGATGACTTTGGGCCAAATGTGAAAGAGTTTAAAAAAATCCTTATTGGCTTTGTTATAAAGTGCATCAAAAACGAGATTTGTGTAACGGGTGATAGTTTTTCAGTTTAAAAAATTTTTTCGAATTTGTATTTTGTTCACCATAGAGAAATTTACATTTGTACCGCTTCATAAGAAACGTGGACGTGAGTAGGTTTGGCGATAAGGGAAGCGCGTTTAGAATTAAATGTGGGCTGGGTCAATACGATAAGCGCGGCTGCGATCGTGTTGCCAGTTCTATTAACCGCTTTGACGGAGCGGTGAAAAAGCACTCGAACTCGCTACACGGGGTCCGTTATGAGCTGGGGATCTATAAACAGCCAACGAAGGAGAAAAGTGTGACACTTTTAGCTTAACCTCGATCCCAAAAGTGTGAGAACGAGCCATTCAGCTTTACCGACGGCATGAAAGTGGCATTCCTCCTCTTAATCTTAACCATAATAGCGTGTGGATTTTTAATACGTTTAGTTTTTCGCAAAAAGTAGTGAAATTTTGGCGAATTTACACAAAATCGTTTGCGAAAACTCGATCAATCGATCCAATGCCTAAAGGTCTGAATTAAGTAGGGTCATAGTAATCAAGGGCAGTAGAACTGAGTACGGAAACATTTACGTGGCGCATCCTTTCTGAGTATTAAAGTAGCTATAAAGACGGCTCGTTTTAGTTTAATGCGCATACTAGTTTAACTACAATATTGTTGTTTTTACGAAAGTAACAATAATGAAAAAGGAGATTGTAAATGGATCTTAAATCGCGAAAGTAATCATGTAGGTAAATTTAAATGAACTGTTTATGACCCATATCGAAGCGTTTTGTGCGGCAAATAAAGCCCCGTACGAATAGGCTGGCATTCTTTTTTAGACGAATAGATCGCATTTAAAAGGAACATTTTGGTCTCCGTTCAAACTTGAATGATAATCGGAAAATTAACGTTGTCAGTACAGTGGAATTTAGCATTTTATTCCTGTGCATAGACAATAATAACTCCAGTACGTTTTCGAGATTTTCGCGTCAAGTTTTGAGTCCAGACAAAATTCACGATCCGGAAATTTCAACACAAGGACGAGCCAAAGAAAATTCGACTGTCTCACCCTGAAAGCGATCCGGTTTTCGCATTTTCCTGGAGAACCTTTTCCAAGGTTCTTTAACATAGCCTGGCGAAACATCAGTTCGATCAGTATCTGTAAAATTTCTTGAATTGTATTAAATATTGCTCGGTTGTCTTTCAATATTAGCATTGAAATTTGGATTAACGTAATCATAATATACTTAAAGGAACCGAGCAGGGGATATGGATTGCATGAACCCATATGAATGAATCCATACAAGGGATTCTTATCCCCTTAGTGGGAATTTGTATTTTATTTAATTAATAAAAAGCGCCAAAGTTTTGATTTTCAGATTTAAGGACAGAACAGTACTTTCCACAAGGTACGGGGTAGTATTATTGTACTACAGAGTTAGCCATGGACAGATTAAATTTTGATATGGAAATTTTTGTCAATTCCGTAGAGGTTCAATTTTATTTAATGCTCGACCTTCAACCCTTGAAATGTAACTAAGTCTTACAACTGTAAGTGCACAATTAAAAGCGAAATACAACCGATGGATCTTTAAAAAAAGCAATTTCGGCCGTAAGGGATTTGCATCAATGTTTGGATTTGCTAAATTCCTGTTGGTCCAATACAACCAATGGGAAGGTAGCACTTTGAAGATTAAGAGGGTTCTCGTATTTTAGAAAGCAATGATATTACCATTTAATACTGATGCACATAAAACTCTGTTAAACGACGAGGAAGAAATATGGTACCAAGAACCGTTTCCGATTGTAATCGCCTTTTATCTAAATTCTGATGTAGAAAGTACTTTTCTTACGCAAACTGTATCTGGGTTGTTAAAGTTATCTTTTCAACCAACAATATCATTGCACGGGCGACTTTAGTAGGTCGTAAAACTTCTTAATGATTTTGGTAACAACAGGTAAAATCGCGAGTTTGATAGTGAAAACGATTATAGAACCGAGACGAAAAAGAAGGTATGGAGAACTTGAAATTGTTAGTAAAAAAAACCAAAGGAAAATCTGTAATTGGCGGGCTTTGGTTTTGGGTCTGCAAATGATCGCGTACAAAAATTTAATCTCTCTATCTCAAGGATTAGCTGAAATTAATCGCCACATGTTGATAATACCTACAATGTAACTTAAATCTTGCAATTAGGAAACAGTAGAATTTCTCCATCTTACAAAAAAGTTAATGTAAAGAAATGTAACAATAGGTACTCACCCTTTTCTCCATATAAGTTTACTGTGACGACAAAAATTCGAGATTGAGACTGTACTATGCCAAACAGTCTCTATTTTCAGATGGAACGTGTATCTTCGACCAATGTTTTTTGGGATGTTATTAATCGCAATCTTTGTTTTCAAAACTACGGCGTATCTTTAATCTTTCCGGTGAATTGATATTACAAATAACTTCGATAAACATCATTGCAACAATGGTTGCCATGGAAGCTATCTAACAAATAAATTTACTGGAAAGATGAAATAGTTCGGGTTTTCCAAACCGGAGAAATAAGTAGAATAAGCTATACTTAGCAGAAACAATTTTCTAGAAGTGAATTAAGAAAGGGTCCGGGTTGGCCAGAATGGTTTCTGCAACATTAAGAAAATTTCAGGCTATTGTAGAAAATGGCAATTTTCCTGAAGAAGACCTGTGCCTTTCCTCCAAGTCTTTTCAACAATCTCTATATTGAATATTGCCAAGCAAAAAAACATAAAAACGAACTTTGTTTATTTGAAACAAACGTTAATTTTTGGTTGTTTACTTTTTTGCTTCACTTTTCATTTGTTCTGCGATTTCGTACCGGTGGTATTAAATACCGTATCGCCATGTTTACGCTACTGGCGCTATGAATTTTTCATAAAAAGTTAAATCGAAGGTAATTTTTTTGTGTTTAGCTAGGTGTTTATGCTTGTTTTAGTGTATTCTTGTATTCGCTTTAAAGTACCTATGCTAAACTCTAATTTTTTGTTTTTCGTTAGTGTTACTTTCAAATCCGCGGTAGTGGTAGTCGATTGCCATACAAACTGTGTAGATTCAGAATTCCCCTAGGTAGAAGTTCATATTCGTGGTATATGAAGTTGACAGTGTTGGACAATTGTTTAGAATATGTAGACGAGTTTACCTTACTTGATTTATATGGCTTCAGCTTTCCCGATGTTGACGTTTGGCTGTGTTGATAATAGCGTAAATTCTGCAGAGTTCCTCAACTTAGGCGTGGTTCAAAACACGTAATGTATGTGGAAATGATATTATTTCGTGTTAAATTGACATGATTCTAACACTAACATTAATTTGACGTCGCTCAAGTTTGCGAAAGAAAACCATTCGTATACCGCGCTCCCGGAAATGCAATGACCCGATTCCAATGTCACGTATTTGTTAAACAATGCGCTTACAGTAATGAGTTGATTTCAAGGTCTAAATAAAAAAAATTAAAAAAATGTGGTAAAATGCAACACACTGTTACGCCTGGCTTAGCGGTTTATTCTTACGTTCTTTGTATATCGGGTGTAATTTCTTTCGTTATTTGTCATAAGTTATTTTCCTTTCAGTATATTCATTCATAATCCAAGTTGGTTTTTTAAGGAAGCTAAAAGGGGATTAGCAATATAACGTAACAAGCGCGGTTAGAAGTGCAATTTTAATTCAGACGTAAATAAAGTAAGATAATAAATACTCCTTTACGTGTGTATATTCAGGATGAGATAAATGAAGCGGGTCATTGTAATACAATAAGAGCAAGTTAATGACGTCTGTTGTTACCAAACGTAGTAGGTATTTAAATCGTTCCTCGTTGTAAAATAAAGCGATTATTGTGTCATATTTTACAAGAGAAAACTATAGTAAATCTGTGCTAGTTGCGTTCGCAGAGCGCAGCGCGCAATCTTAACCCAATGGACCATTGGGTGCATCTCGAGAAAGAATTAAACTAGGAGCGAGCCATCGTCTACCTCGCTTTCTTCGCGCTGCAGACGAAGACATAAGTTGAAAATCTCCACGGCGGAGTACCTCAACGAAAAGCCACGTCCCAGGAATCTGTAGTCGGTCCGTGTCTTTGGATTGATTCCACATTAAAGCGGCCACGAAAGCGCGCATATAGAACTTCTGGTGCACAAACATTAGAGGAATTTATGAACGTTTTAGTTTAATCGCGCTGTAGTATTGCCACTTTTCGTAGTTTTCGTTTCGTTTTAGAATAAAATCAGCGTCACCATCACCAAACAGTTTAAAAATATTTGGTTCAAGCGATATACAATTGTGTATACTGATCTGAGGACGGCTTAACCACCTACTTGCGTTTTGCATTCCGTTGGTGCTTTTGTGGACGCCATTAGTTTGCACTAAAAATTCTTAATATATTAACGTATTGCAGTTAGATTCATTTTTATTACACTGGGTGTTTATAAAAATACAATTAATTTTCTTTTAGCACCTGACTGTGATTAATTATACATTGATCTTATTTCATTTACAAATAAAGTTGAACCATAATTTGACTATTGCAGCACTGGTTCATACTTTCCATTTAATCGATTTGGTAGCACCTACAACAATGAAATCAGCAACAGTGCATATTGCAGAACTGGGTGGCATCTCTTATTCAAAATATATGTGCGGATATGTATGGAAGTTTTTTCAATGTAAATTGGTGCATTACATGTCTTGGGTAAATTTTTAAAAAATGAAATGAGGATTTTGTCCTCTCCTTTTGAAAATCTATTGATGTGCGAAAATATCATTTTTTCAGAGAAATGGAGGCAGCATTTTTACATATATATTGTCGTGTAGTTCAGTATATTTTCAGCATAGCTCCGATGGCAACCAAATGACCTCTCTTTGTTTTGTTAGCGCCACGATAAGAATTTATCTGATGAAAACCTATTATTTCTTGTCAGAACCCTGTAGTTTCTTAGGATGACTTTAGCATGTCAATATTGCGGCACCATATTTCAAATTGAAACCTCGGGTTTGAAAAAAAATACACTAAAAACACAAAAAAACTGAAGTTTGGCGTTGTATATTTTCTACATGATGTCGTTCGGCGTCATGTATCGTCGCACCATACTTTAAAAATTACATCAAATTACACGAGAAGTCTGTAGCCGGTCCGTACAGAGAATAGCGGGGGAGTCAATTTGGTCCACGACAAGTTTGGTTTGGTTTCGCTCGCATGAACATGGTGGCATCATACTTAAAAGTCAAAAAATACGGTGTGAGCTATTTAGGATTTTAAAATTTTAGGTTTGAGAGAAAAGAAAAACGCTTCTTGCTCCATGAGAAGACATCACATCCATGCCACCATTGAAGAAACTACAAAGTCAAAATAGAAAAACCTCGTTTAGTGTCTCAAAGATCTCTGGAAGATTTGAGAGGAACAACGAGCCTCACAATTGCCCTTACTTATGAAGAGAATCGTATCGTATCGTATCAGAAACGTTTAATACACTTTCAGCAATTAATCAACACCTATGGCCGTACTACTCGCAGTTTCTCAATTTTCTGATCCCCTCAGAAACCCTCAATAGTCTTAGTGAAAAGGAAGAATTTTTAGTAGTTTTCGACGAGTTTCTTTTTTCGTTGGTAATACCTGCGACATGCAATTGCAGTATTGAAAATGTCCAGTTCATAAATATAAAAGAAAACAATTTAGTTGGTTTAACTAGTACTTATTACGCAAGTACTGCGCTTTGAACGGTTTTTTCCCTTCTAGGATCAAGTCCCTGATTTAATTGCAAAATGCCAATTAAAACAATTCAAATTATTTACCGGGTATGTTATTTTTAACCTATGCCTGGGATGACCTTCCATTGTTCATTAATAAATAAATTTAGGGGGGCACATTTGCGTGCCCCTCATCTGACGCCTTTGTTGGTTATTTTGGATTTGTGGTTTTTATCTTCTGGTATTGCAATTGAAATTGAAATATCCACGGCATTCATTTTGGTGTTATTTTAGATTAAATTTAGTTTAAACCACCGAATACCTACTATATATCTTAGTCTCAGGTAATTAATTGTAGTGGCAGAATATGAGTACTGCATTTTGGGTTGAATATTTTCATACGAACAGTTTTGTTCCGCTTAACAATAAAACTAAATTATGATTAAAAATAAAGTTTAGAGTGTGTCAAACAAATTTTGTAAATCGCTACAAAACAGTGAAAATTGTTTTTACACTAATTTTGTTAGGATGAAAAAGAGGAATCTTTTTGTATTATCCACTTTTAATTATTATATAAGACAATGTGATTGTAGAATGGCCTTCTGACGACAATTGTCATAATTATTTAAGCGCAAAAAATTATATCGTACTTTGTTCAAATATAAATACTGTTTTATGATAAGAACACCGTTCTAATAAATCGTAACCGAACCATTACAATCGAATTTTATTTTATATTATCATTTATATTTAAAACAATTTAGTTTATTTTACTGTCTTCGGTGTCAAATAAATACTGCACAATGTCAGTTTTCAATAAAAATGTGTAGGTACTTACATTTATTTAACAATTAACTAGCAAGTCGTGAACAACGCACCGTATTTAATTAATATCAACTAATTTACTGCAATAGTGGCGCGTAGTCACGACAAAATCACTGAGATGTTACCGTATCGATAGTATTCTCGCACTACTCCTAATTGTAAGAAGAAGCGAATTACCCACGCTTTTTCGCAAATGCATCATAAGCCGAATCATAACGAAGTAAAGAAATCGAATCGATTGTCACTTACAGCCATATCTTCCCATGCCCGGAAGTCTCAATGTAAACATAACATTCCATTCATTTGCGGCTTCAACAAACCTTTACCATTGAAATAGTCCTTTTTCCTTATATTCAAAGGGAATGCATTGTTTAAGATATTCAAACTCGCAACGTGAGATAATTAGAGAAAACTTGGAGAGTACCGCCAATGCAAATTCCTTTCTTCCATTTTAGTTATTGAGGAGACTCCTTTTTGTTTCCATTTGTGAGGGTGGTCCCAATAATTATTAATTGAATCCTGGTTGTGGTGTGGAAGTTTTGTGAGCCTACAGTAGTTTATGTTGGTGGTGGAGAGCTTCTCACATCATTAATAATAATAATAATAACAGTATTTGTTTGTGTGTTATAGCTAACCACGAAAAATACAATGCCAGGGGGTAGAAAGTCTCCATCTGCTCTTCCATCTAACCCGTAGTGAAAACAATTTTTGTGCAGGTACTGACACGTGATATACAAGAAATTGAAATACAGCACGAGAAAACTAAATACAAAAATCCGATACAACCGAATGCGAAACGACTTTCGAGATCTTTACGCATCCATGATTTTTGATTCTCTCGCACCAGATCAGTCTAGCTTGTAAAACAAATTTTTTGAATTGACATTAGTTTTACTTTTATTCGAGATATCTACATACAAAATTTCATTTAAATATCTTCATAAGTAAAAAAAACTACAAAAGCTGGGTTGCGTATGTGCTATTTTTTTTATTAATCTATATGGCCCCATCTTAAGGGCCCCTTCTTTAAAAATTGAATGAAAACAATATAAACTACATCAAATTAAAATTATGACAGACAATATAATAAACAAATGTCGCACGCTACCTTGTAATTGTTTAGATTAATCTGCCTTACCTCTTGGCTACATTTCAAGAGATCTCCTTATTGGATTGAAAACTGCTTCATCTCTTCTGATGTCAAGCTGCATTTGGTTGATAATGTATTAATTAATGGGCGATAAGAATTGATCAACTACAGCGCACGCCAAACACGCAGATTTCATGTAGAAACGTGTTTGTTTCGCGTGAATGTTTCTACTATTTAGTTAGTGCAATTGTACAGCGGAGTTTAATTTTCCTATAGGGAAAACTACTCGTGGGCCGCTCCTCTGACTCGCTGAAATAACGCGAAAAGGCACCAATTCGTCGTCACTGCGAAAAATTAACACTGCTGCTAAGTTTCCTTTTTGAAACGCCCTGCGTTGTCCCTTCCAAACACCACAAAGTTTATACGGGTAATACGGTATAAAAATTTTTATTAAATTTGACATTTTTTATTGAAGTAACAAATACACTTTACTCGTTTTACCACTATCGCTTAACACGCATTGTATTTGCCATTAAATCTACTTTTCGTATGATGAGTTAGAATATGAAATTTTACCCATACTTATATAAAATTCAAAAAATTTAAACGACAAAGCGGGCTCCCGTTACAGTACCTAATGCATTAAACCAAGGCGTTATATTATCAATGAAGGATCTCTCAAATATGGCCTTTGTATGAATAGGAGGTTCATATTATGGTGTAAACTTCAGTTCTGAATTGCAATTTCTTATAGACAGTTTAACTCAAACGATTTATGGCGTACATGCCCATATTTTTGAATACCAAGTATCATCCTTATACAACTATTCTGCAGTTTTTGGATTCTATTCTGATCTGAGCGTGTTATACAATATACATGTATTATACACCACATCCACATGGTCTAACAATGAAAGTATCAAGGTGGAACGAAGCACCGCTTTAATGGGTACCTCAAAGCTATGCAAATGTCTCTGACCACACTGCAAGCTTTTTGCAATCTAATCGGAGTGTTCCGCAAACCTCAAATTGGTATCCATATTCAACCCTAGATTTTTGACGGATAGGGGAATAGCGGCTGAGATGCCGTACACGATCGTTTTCCTCCCTTTAGAAAATTCAACTAGGTTTGCTAGATGAAATGTGAGCGTTTTGTTTGGATTCGGCAAGTAACGATGGGTCACCTTGTATTTCCCTACTCAGCGTAAGCTAATTAGTTTCAAGATAAGCACGTCCTATCGCCGAAGTAAACAGATGTTAGTTCTTTCGAAGACGCAGTTTTTTGTTGAGGAAGGAGGAACGGAAGTGAGAAAGGTTTTAAATCGAAGAGGCGAAGTGGTCTTTCGGTCAAGATTTCTGCTTAATAGGCGTTATTTGTTTTCCCAACACGACAGTCAGTTCGGTGAGTTATACAGTTTTGTAGAAGACAGTCCAGGCGAGTTAAGCTCAAGTGTGTGTGTCGCTTCACGGAAAAGTTTGCCAATGCCTGTCCACCATCAAAGGGCCAATACAGGTATTTAAGTTTAATTTGTTTAATCGATCGCTTGCTGCGTGGTGTGTTT
The DNA here is from genome assembly GCF_008802855.1 of Photinus pyralis. Lineage (NCBI taxonomy): Eukaryota > Metazoa > Arthropoda > Insecta > Coleoptera > Lampyridae > Photinus > Photinus pyralis. The sequence continues at coordinate 7,663,310 of NW_022170509.1, read as the reverse complement.
TAGCGCTGGTGCCTATATTTCTTTCAGCGTATTTGATTGATTGATTTTGCCTACATTTTGTTTCATTTGTAAATGGTTAGTTTTATGTTTCATCGTGCCCAAATTACGACCCAGGACAGGATATAAGAGAGAAAATTTGTTTTTAGAATGTTGGAGGCGGTTAAGGCTGCAGAATTTCTCAAATTAATAAAGCTTGCGTCAATATCAAAATTTTCGTTGTCGGGGGGGCTAGACGTGGCTTAGAACAGTTATAATCATTTCTTTTCAAGGTGCTGTTAGTATTTGTACTTCATAAGCTAGCTGGACAGGTGCTTGTGGGTGGTTTTTGTGATTTTTACTTGGCGCCCAACGTGGGGCAGCTTGTTTTCGATCTGATAGGTATGAAGAAAACGTATGTTCGTTGAGCGGTCGGATAAACCTATGTAATGTTAGATTGTTAGCATTAACCTATAGTTGATGGTGTCCAAATATTTCATCTAATGTGTAATCTTTAATAAAGCCCATGACTATGACGGAAAACGTTTAACTCCCAGATTTACTCCGGTATTTGTATAATTTATCGGAGCTAATTCCAGTTGGTTGCTCAAAATTATCGTCCCATGTACGTACAGTGGTTGTTGGTGTTAGAAGATTTCTACCATTATGTCATTTTCCAAACGAAATATTCTATAGTCGAAAAGCGGAACGTATAAGATGCTTGCTTGCAAACGTTCTGGAGCAGTTTGTATTCGAAGTTCTACTAAAGTTTGTGTTAATGTCGACAATTTGAGTTTCAAGTCCTAAATGAATCATGTGCACATTGCACGAGTTATAGTCACAGGCACCTTATTACAACCCCAAAGGTCACTGGTTGGAAAAATACTGCTACAATGGCCAAACCTAAATTGTCTACAAGCGACATTCGAAATTCATAGAAAAAACCGGAATACTTGGGGACACATCTCACAAGTACGAAAAACCTTTTCACTAATTACTGTAGTATGTAACTTCAAAAAATGCAAAAAAGGCTTAGGTAAGAAGGGAATTGTTTCTACTTACATCTCACGTCAATCTATTTGAACTTAAAAAAACTAATTGTTTTGGAATGTGCGTAGTATTCAAAAAAAAATTTTACAAACAGTTACACGCCGTTTGATTTCTAGATATAACTTTTAATGATAATTCTATCATAAGCTGTTTTCGTCTTGTTTCCAAGGTTAAAAAAAGACAGTGTTTAAATAATTCTCATTAACTGTTGGTCCTACTCTCAAAGTGACAATGTAACTTTCTCCTCAAGCTCAAAATACGGGCATCTTTGAAGACATTGGTGACAAATCGCACAGACTTGTCATATGTACGTATTATGGATATTTCTAGACGCCAGTTATACGATAACCCACTACCTACTGTTGCTAGTTTAATATATTGTATATAGCCCACACACGGAACATGTACCTATTGTAACTTCACGTATCGTTGGAGCAGCTACAAGTGCGTATCCGACGAAGACGTAACCATTTTTAGCACTTAAGTTAAGTAGGTACTTAAGTAGCCCATTCTTTTGAAAACCAAGTTACGTTTTACTATGGGATGGTTTTAATCGGCTTGCGTTATTACGAGACGCATATTAAAGTTCGTTAACTTAATTGATAAGTTCCTCTTATGCCATCAAGGGAGTTGATAAGGTTTTCTATGGGACGTGATTGTAAGCACACACGCAATCGATAGGTTTTTGACGTATGGCAATGATTAAAACAGCTAAAACAAATAAAATACCGAATTGATAACCGGTACGAAGTGGGAATGCTGAGTGCCTGTTCAATGAAAAACCTTAACATCCATTCTATGAAAGATGAATTGCCACGATCTAATTTCTCTACTTTGCCTTTTGGAGTTATTTTGCCAAGCTACTCTGGGATTCAATATATACGACGATCTGCACCTTTAATTTGGTTTCCACACAGGGTTAGTCCAAAAATGGATTTGGATATCTGGAGTGTGTGTGAGCAGAACTGGTTGCAGGGCAATGATTCGGTTAATGGAGAGCCAGTTGGCCAAGGGGTCACTTTGGAAAAGCCACCTCATGATTCTTGCAAAAGCTGTGGTTGTGATTCACCGTCCTTAGCGATGCAATCAGTTCCAAGTAGGTAATGACGCGCTCTGACATTCCGTTAAAAACCTTTCGTAAGATTTGTATGTCAATAGCCTCGTTTTCGCCACAATAATAATATAGTAAGGGTATTTTTCATCTACATCGACGCAATTACTTGATAAGTACAAAACGAAGATAAGGTTACAGCTTTTGCAAGAATCATGAGGTGGTTTTTCCAAAGTGACCCCTTGGCCAACTGGCTTTCCATTAACTGAATCATTGCCCTGCAACCAGTTCTGGTCACACACTCCAGATATCTAAATCCATTTACAAAAATGATTTTTGAACTAACCCTGTATGGAGGAAACCAAATAAAAGGTGCAGGTGGTCGCATATATTGAATCTCAGACTAGCTTGACAAAGTAACTCCACCGAGGAAAATTTCACGGCGCACACTTCAGTTTTGCAATCCAGCGATGGTTTTGGGATGGAAGGTAATCTTTGATGATTGATCTATCACATACAAGGTGATGCCATAGTGGGACCTCAACCTAATAAATTCGATTGGATTGTTAGTGATAGTTTTCTGTGACGTAGAGCACCTAGCTTTTACAAATAAGAGCTTATCAACGAGCTATTACTTGAAATTTGACTCACCTTGACTATGCGACGCCTAAACAGTATCAATTATAAGTACCTACTTGAACCACAAATAAAAGGAAGAATACAATCGCTTGCGTAACGATGGCGCCATTGCATTGCCTTTTAGGAATTCAGACTGGGATGTATTTATCCCAAAACTTATCGGTTATGAATAAAGAAAATAAACCGAGAAGATAAACGTATACTAAGAACCTTCTGAGTATATTCGCCCTTAGTAGAGTTAGCCAAAATAACGCCTCCGCAAGTTCAAAATAAAATCTCTGCACTATCATCGTTACTCTACTGCTGAGTGTCAATTTCGTGTCATGGTATTTCTGATGAATTACAAAGTCAAATATTAATTTTCCCGTTGTACCTTTTCGAGTTCCTGCAACCTGTAATAAATTAGTGATAGATGACGCAGGTCTAACATATAGGACAGTGGAGTACTAGCAAGCGAATGTGGTAATAATTATTGATTGTAGATAACCGTATTAAACACATGCGATTTTTGAATGATAAATTCACCTTAATTGTAGGTTGCTAATCTGCCATATTTAGCCAAATCAAGATCATATACCTATGGAAATATTTGCCATAAATCTCTCTGAACAGGTATAAATAAGATATCATCGCATTGGGTTTCGTCTTCATCCAAAATTGCTTTATTTTTGAATAGACTATAAATGTAAAAGACGCAATACGTAATATTCCCATCAAGATGCAAAGTTGTCTAGAACGCTCTTATGTATTATGCATATAATCTACCATAATAAAATTCCTTGAAATCTTCCATATTGAAAGTCTTTGGAAATTACGAGACAAACGCAAGTGTGGGTTAATCGGATGAAATTTACACCAAAGTTAATTTCCCAAACATTGACTCGCTGGAAAAGGACTAATTTACAATTTACACGTGACAATATGCATACTTACCACATGCTTCCAATAAGTTGGTACGAAATGCTTTTAAAGTAACGTCTTATATTCCGACGAATTTATGAAAATCCCAGAATCGTAATTGTTTTCTACCATCCACGAAATTTTCCCATATTTATGAAGGTGAGGTATACTGAAAACCAAACTTTATTAAGCGGTGTGCATATTCCAAAAAATCTAAGTTGAACGTTAATACATTTAGAAGATTGTGTGCCTTACGTCGACAACAAAATCAAGTATTAATATTACAAGCATCTTTGTCTCTCGTAAATTCTTGCAGAAAAGAAATTATTGCAGCTATGACAGTACCGAGCCCTTTCTTCACTTATTTCGCTTAGCTCTCAGCATTTTTGGAATCAAACTACAAAGTAGAATAGAGAACCACCCTATCCAATCACATTCTAACAGGTTACTATAAATATATTATTGAAACTACGTTCGCATCACACTAAAACTAATGTGATTATGAGAGAACCGTCCTTCTAGAACTGAAGAACGGAAGAAATTTTGAAACAAATACAGCAAACGAGCTCCTAGGTATGGAATTGCGTATTATATGACTAAAGCTATGCTCATTTCATAACTAACGGAGATGTCAAAAGGGCCTTCCTTATTTTTTGGCTTACATTGCCAATTTTCGAACTCCAATCTAAAAGTTTGATAAAGAATTTCTTCGTAATCGATCCGCCCGTTTTGGAGATATCGTGCGAACGGACAGTCAGACAAAATTATGAACTAGCTAGCAGCTCGTTAATTTAATAACTTGTATGAAGATATTAATTAATAATAAAATGTTAAACTCGCACTTCCCATCCATAATCTACGTAAATTAGTAGTGCGAAGATACGAAGATCATGGAGGACCTTCTGTCTGTGGTAACATGGAAGCTCTTCCTGAAGTTCAAAAACCTCGTAAGACCTAGGCCAAAAAGTAGGGACACTGAGACTTCCATGCGGCAGAAATATGTCTACCGCGGATGAGGCTCTCACATGTCTCCTGGAAACACACTTTCCAGGTTCTGAGGACTACGTAACGTCAGACCCACCAAAACAGTCGGTGTAAGGCCGATCGACTGGAAAGTAGAAACTGGTACTGGACGGGCTCCTCCGCACTCTGAACGAGAAGGGAACGTATACACCGAGATACGCGGATGATTTCTCGATCGTCATAATTGGGAAGTTTACAAACATCGTGATAGAGCTCATTCAGGGGGCTCTTGAAAAGGTGGATAGGTAGTGCAGTAGCCATAGTCTTTCCTTTAGCCGGGAAAATACCGAGGGTGTTCCATTTACGAATAGAAGGAGAGCGGGCCTTGAAGACATCAACTGGGTCTGACCGGGCCAAAGAAATATTTGGGAACAATCCATCAAGAGAACTCTCCAAGATCTTGTAAGAACAAATGATTTGTACAATCTGGTTCAATATACGGATACGGATCAAAAGAAAGTGAGCAATAAAGGTTCCGTGCATAATTTGCGACGCATGCATCTCTCACTTACGAAAGTGTGAGGTTAAAGGTCTTTTGTACGTTCATTCACTGGGTTTAAGTCGGTCACGTGACATAATGAACGCTCCAAAAGAGAACAGCGTCATGTGGTCAGCCACTGTGAAGCGTTGGTGAAAACGGTTCAGAGAAAGACGTGAAGCTGCAAAATCGATTCAAGACCGGGTCAAATCTATCACATAACCACTCCCAACACCATTGCACAGGTTGATGCGCATGTGCGAATCTCTCGAGAACGGAATGTCGGAAATGGGTACTTACAAAGGGAAAGTAATACATCTTCTTAAAGAGCTCGTAATTTCTCGTCGCTTGACAGTTTGCTTATAACCCGGAGCAGAACGGTATGACAGGAAGAAGAAATCGAACTTTGTTGGACCTGGCGAGGTGTTTACTAGTTCAAGCGGGCTAATGTCAGGTCTGTATTTGCAAAGAATGTTGATTTTAATTGAAAAATTTCAGTCGTCACGCTACAATTGTTTAACTAATTATCTAAGCGTCTTTACGCGAATGGGATGGGCTGTATTCCTCTTAGGGTAAAGTTAATTTTTTGAGTCAAACGGGATATACATAATTGAACTTTTGAACCAAACCTCAAAACTGAAGAATGGATTGCCGCCGCCAAACGTGTTGTTAGAACTAGGACCTGCATTTAAGAAGAACTCAAAACCTTTGAGCATGTGCCTCTGACGGAAGGTATAAAGAAGCCATCTACTTAAAATCATTTCTTATGGAATTAGTAATAATAGTTTGCTGCAGTAATGTGTACTTAATAAATATCACTACTTGCAAACCACAGCGTTAGCTTTGCCATTTTCCTTAATACAATCTACAGGATGTTGTTTTTTTCTGTTTTCTACCCCTGAACTTTTTCGGTGCGCAACTGGTATTGCAAAATAAATGACTTTCTGATTTGTTTGGAAAACGAAAAAAAAAATGAAAATCAATTTTTGGTAGGCCCCGACTTTATTTGGATATGTTTATAATTGAAAGGTTTAAATCGTAAAGTGCACCTATAGATCGATAAGACAAAGCGTTTCTTGACCTATGTTGATAAGAACTTTTAGTCATAAAATAAGGCAAACATCATATCCATATCCATGCACTTAGAAAACAAACCGCACATTAAATTGAGCTCGTGATGCAATCATTTCCTTTTTCAAAGGTTTTCTCTTTTCGTACTAACCATAAAAGCACTCACCCTGTATATATTGAGGTTCCGTTCGGGCCGGGTCTTTTTTTTCATGTTTTACAATGTAATCCAATTTTCAGCGTATCTTTAGGTTGCACTATCCAACGTCCAATTTTGATTATTGACAATTTGAGCAAACTCTTCGAGGTAATTGTAAAAGGTATTTTGCCAACTAGTGCCTGGACGTCTGTAATTTTATTTTGTAGTTTCCTGGTCGCTGTCATACCTACACCTAAAAATGATTAAAAACAATATATTTTTATGATGGTAGAATATTTAAATGAGCAATATCTTTTTTCGGCTGATGGTTTCTTGCAGTTTCTTTCGGTTGTCTTTCATAGACATTGCGTGACGTCTTCTCCGTCCATAACATAATGGCATAATCGCTTTGCTCTTCCGCTTAATAACTACAAAAAAACTCATCCCATACATTCGACGAAATAAGGTTCGTGACAGGAATGTTCTATTATTTCTCACCATTTCCATAGAATGGAAACGTTAATGCAATAGTATCGAAGTACTAATTAATGATACGCATCCGTTTTACTGATGGGCAGAATTATGTGGAACTAAAAATAGAAGACTATATACTGAGTAAAAATGTGGGGATTACTCATCAGCATAAATGTTGTTTAAATTTGGATAGTTGACGGCACAACCCAGTAGATAAATTTTGCGCAAGGTTTTGAGTGAACTAAAAAAACAATTAACCGTGCTAGTTTGATGAAGAAAGGCGAAAAATAGGGATTCAGTTCCTAAAAGTTCCGGAAACTTTAGAATAGAGTTCTGCAACAGTGCGTCGGTCTGTCTTAGCTCAGACCTGGTACAAAATTTCAAAAAATCTTTTGTACATATGTCAACTATAGATGATCGCGCATCTACAGAATTCACTTTTGAATGTACAGAGTGTCCCATTTTTATGGTGTCAATAGACAATTGATTTTTTTAATGGAACGCCGTGTATATTTTTAGTTGTTTCGATGTCATTCTTTAACCTCTGCATGGAAACCTACTCATTTTTTTTGGGTCAATCTTACCAAATTATTAATTTTTTTCCGAATAATTCCCCATAAGCAAGCCCCCCTTTGATAATCGTGGCGACCTTGATCTTAGTTAAGAAATACATTTGGTCAATAATATTCATTTGAATAAAAGGCGACACTTCGGTAATGAGAAAGTTGGATTTAGTGATACAGGATGTACAACGTGTCAACTATTTCTTTTCAAATGGAACTAAAACTATTTTATTTCTCCATTTGATAGTCTTTTGTGTGATCTTCAATTTTTATAAAGAGTGTTCTGTGCCTAAACCCCGCAGTTTTTAGGTTATTCAATATTTTTCACAAAAATAGTTACAGATTATGTAATTAACTATATACTTATTCATAAACCGGTGTAGATCGTGATAATAAAAAAACCAAAACCATGCCAAAAAGTAAGCAAGTGTCACAATAAATTATCATGTGTACTCTCTATTTCGTAGTCAAATAAGATTAATTAAGAAGGCGAATTTTGAAAAAGATGATCTAGTCTTTTTAAATAATCTTGTTTTACTACGAAATAAGGAGTACACTTGCGGCACTTGTTTACTGTTTGGAATTCTGTGTGTTTTTTTTTATTATCGCGGTGTACTCCTGTTTATAAACATATGTAATTGATTTTTGTGAAAAATATCGAATAACCAAAAAACTACGAGGTTTAGGCACAGGACACGCCTTATAACAATTGAAAAGCACACAACATACTATCGAATAGAGATATAAAATAGTGGTAGTTCCATCGAATCAGCTAAAAATATACAGGGTGTTCCATTTAAAAATATCACCTTAGAAATGGGACACCCTGTATATTGAAAAAGATGCGCAGCCATCTATATTTGAGATTTGCACAAAACGTTTTTTAAAATTTTGTACCAGGTATAAGCTAGGAAAGACCGACCTCACTGTTGAAGGACCCTGTATATGTCAGTATAAAAGGCGAACTAACCTGAACGTGTATTGTCACCTTAACCTCCACGACCCTGTTCGGAATGTTGAGTTGCAACCTGCCACTTGTGAAGAAATGGCTTAAAAGGAGATTTCTTATTATTTAATAGTAGAGGGCCATAAATTATGTGATGAATTAATTTAGTAATTAAACAAAAAGAATTACTTCTTCTTATCTACTCGTGCTTGGCGCCGCAAATGTACCGATTTTGGAATTTTCAATTAAGAAGATTGAATTTTGAAAAGTCAAACCCACTCCATTATAGGTAAACATGGACGATTTTTCGTGTTAGCATATAATTATTATTTTGTGTATTGTGTATTTCCACTTGGCATTTAATTACTAAAACGAATTCATTCAAATTGTAAACGTGTTCTCCAAATAATGTGTCCTTTATGGTGTCGACGAAAAACAAAAGTCACAAATTGTAGCTTGCAATTTAAGATTGTTTATGGGGTAGGGTTGTGGTGAACGTTTGTAGTAACCATGTACAAGAATGTCAGAAATGAGACGAGTCTTTGATTGGACATCACCTGGAAGATATAAAGGTGGAAGATCCCGAAAGTAATAGAGTGGGGCGAGGGGCTGTGACGTAGGTACAGGGATATAAATTTTAAAACATGGATTGTTTCATTACTCGATCTGTGTGTTGGTATTTTGTTTTGTATATAATACTCTAATTGATTTCGTATTCCGTTTGCATTTGAATGTAATGATTATTAATCAGCTCCATCGGATTTTTTAATAATAATAATATATTTACTTTTCTATTAGGTATATAGCTGAATACAAAAGATAAGAAGAAAATAAGAAAAATAAGTAATTAACCACATTATTTAAGCAAAAAAATTAAGTTGCTTGCATTGATGCCATACACATTATTAATTAATTAATTCGGTTTAATACCATCTCGTTAAGTCCTTATATTTGCATTTAAAAAATTGAAACTCGTAGTGAAGGTACAGTTTCTACGTTTCTATATACATGGTGGACCCCAACCCCCTTGCATTTAAATGGTGATTAGAACTGAATTGCTGTGTATTAGTAGAGATAGTTTCGTAATCGTGACAAATTATGAAACTGATTTTTTCTGAATGCTTTAAGTGAATTGTGTTGCGATTTTGATTCGATACACTTTCTCCTTTGAATAATTATCATTTACCTATACCAAAATGCGCTCACATTCGCTTTAAAGTAGGGAACAGAATTGATCTGATGCTAATACAATATATTATTTATGATGTTTCTAAAAGCATTCTTTCTGGTTGTAAACACGCAAAAAATCTTAAATCCGATTTGGAGGATTTCAGGATTCACATGAAGTTAAATCGTATTAGGAAGTGATTGCTGCTTCTAAAATTGATTTAAAAAGACGGCGAAATGATGTGGCTTTAAAAGGAAATGATTGCATTTGTTCCCCAAATAATTCTTTATTTTTTTTATATGTCTATTCATAATACATAATTATTTGCCACTAGACCGTATGCTTAGCAAATACATTACAAGTCATTTTATAATACTTATTCCTGAATATGAAAATGTAAAAAGTGTTAAGATTTACTACAGAGGTACGTATGGTAATGAAAAAAAATTTGCTCCCTTAATAATAATTTATCACCCTTTTGTAGTTTATGATTAAATAAAGACTAGATTAGACTAGACACTATAAGGAGCAAATGTTTTAAACATTTTCCAATATTTACAACTGGTTAACACTTGGCTAGAAAGACAAACAAGAAAAAATTCCAAATATTCATCAATGTACCTGATTAGATTCGGAAGTGTTCGTAGTTTTGCGTTTGTGATTATCCTGATTAATCTACGTTATATGGTATAAAAAAATAGTAAATTCTTTTTGATAATTCAAAATTGTTTCTTATTTGTCATGAGGTACATATGTTAGTTTATATAAAAAATATTTAACAATATTGAAACAAATACGAAATCATACAGTTTTCGGTTAACGGTAAAAAAATGTCATTTAACGGCGTACTTGGAAGTTTTGCGTGACGTTTTACGGACACGGATTGATTAGGTTAAAAAATGATAGTTCACATTTTTAATGAATTGATACATCTGCTGTACACATACATAACACATCGACAAAACGAAAAGCATAAACACTTACACAATCTATTCGAAATTATTCTCCTGGCGCCCCATTATAAACGCAGAATAATATGAAAATAGTTATATTTATATATTTATATATCTGAGTCTCCAATGTAAATAGATATAATCTCATGTGAAATACTCTACAAAACATTCTATAACTTATGTGTCATATCCTAAACATCCTTAAAACTAATTTTGATTTTGTGCCTCCGATTTAGGATAATAGTAACAACACTTCAGCAACATTCGCACAGATTCAAATGCTCCAGATTCGCATCAATCGTGTCCACCGCATTTTGGTTTATTTTTAAAAACAAAGACACGGTATAAGTATAAAGGTTACTACCGATCGAGTCGGCGTTGTACCGTAGTTAAATCCGGAATTCCGGAAGAGGTAGTTATGGGCAAAGCGACAACGCCCATTTTAAAAATGCAAGATAAATCAACCATCCGAGAACTTGAACCGCCCATGGTTCCTTGTTTGATTTTTCGCTATAATAAACCAAGGTGTATTTAGAATCTGATTTGTTCTCAATTGACATTTGACTGCGTAAAAGGCACAACTTTACCATATTCAAAAAGTAGAAACAAATTCCAAATATAAACAGTTATTGTTTGTTGATGAAGAATTATAGAAGAAAACAAGTAACTGTACCGTTCGCAGTTCTCTGACTGTTGATGTATCAAGCTTAAATTTTCCGCACGTTGCAAACAACGCCTATTGTTTAGAAATTCCCTTGAAAAACACTAAAAACTAAAATAGGTACAAACTAAACAAATATCAAAAATTCTTTACCGTTTAGTTTCTAGCTCAAATACAAACTTACATATATCACATTTTTTAGTTACTCCAGATTAGCAACTGGGTTGAGAAACAAACCAATGTATAATTCAAACCGAAGTTGTCTGTGCAGCACTTGAAAAATGAAAACCAGAACGCTTTGTTAATAAATTATTAAGTAAGAAAGCTTGTGCTTTATTGGTAACGTTATGCTGCTATGGTTACGATAAAATCTGTGCGTGATTTGGAACTTGGTTAAATTAAAGATTTCGTGCACATATTTTGTATTTGCCATACCGAAGGTTGAAGTAAAAGAGGAACTTTTTACCAAAAATTTGGATGTATATATTTATATGATTGTTTACATATACCCTATACGAATTTACATACACAAACGTACCGGTAATTATACTTCCTTACATATGTCTTTTAGGAATAGAAAGAAACTTTCCCAAAAATTTCCATCATTTTTGCTTATTTTCTTTTCAAATCCTTCGCAATAATTATGACTAGCATTACTTCTATGTAGGAACATGTATACTGATATAAAATTTACTATTTGTCATTAGACGGTACTATTTAATGAACATCTTACCTTGCCCGTTCAATGTTCAGGTATAATACAGGCAAGATAAGAGTTAGAGACAGGCGCGTGATTTAGAGCCGCATAGTATAACATCAATTTTAAATAGACATCAAAAATCTTTCAACGTTTAACAAGAACTAATACCCGCTGCCGTTTGTCGAAAACCTAAGATAGAACCCGTAGTTGTAGTTAGGTACGTATAAAACCTCAAAAAATATGTTTTTACCCTTTTAATAATCGGGCTTTGTTTCCCATTTTGGTTGGTTCTATTTAAGTTTTTTTTTCTCTAATGCTAGTTTTGTGTTGACGTTTCTGAAAATTTAACAGAAACCAGTTTTGTTGTTCAAAAATGTTCATCAAGTGACTAGGCGTTGTTAGGAACAAAAAGGCACGCGCATGTCATAAACAGCAATCTAGTAACTAAACGGAATTGAATGATTAACATTTGCCATCTTTCCAGTGTAATTTCCAAAATTGTCGCGTTATTAGCATTGTACAACATTAAAATGTGTGTATCCCAGACGCTAAATGTTTGGGCTTAAAACCTGAAAATCGTACAATTCAGAATACGTCTCTTCTAATAAAGGATTATAGATCGAGGTTCACAATGTGAACAAGCGAGCGGCTGCAACTTTAACAATTTTACCCCGTTATCCCTAAAATTGAATTTTGTTTGCACATCAGGATTTTCACCCCAAAAATCTAGTCACGTGTTAAGTTGAATTGTTATTGGAGGGAAGTCTGTCGGTTTATATACATAAATACGTCGCTTTTTAGCGCATTTTTTTACATTTATGAAATTTCGATGTCACCAAAATTATCTTTTCATAAAATTAAAGTGGAGGGTTGACTTGTTCCTATTCGTCCGGTAAAGGTCGCGTGCAGGGATTTACACAAAACTGAAAAAGGTCGACAGAAACCTGTCATGAACGAATGTTTGTCATCACACTACCCCTTTTGTAACAAAATTTTCCCCTTTTACGTAAAATTCTCCCTCATTTTACAATAATTACGTATTTTGATGTCACAGAACTGCAGCTGTCGAGAGAAAGTACAATAGCATCGAAGATTAAAGAAAAACATGTCAGAAAATCACATTATTGTCAGATTTATTAAATTCGATTAAATCGTGTAACAGAAATTACTAGTTTTTATGATGTAGGCTTACAATGTTCCCTTATTTATTTTTTTGGTAAATACCGGGGAATTTTATGAAAATGCAAAGTGAATTTGGCCAGCTGTTATGCGCTACTTTAAAAAGGGGTTCTTCCTAAAAAACGAATTTATCTTACTCTTTATGTGATACTGATCGAAATCCACTGCCCCTGCTTTATGTACAATTGGCAAAACCAATATTACATGAAAAGAAGTCTGAAAACTAAATAAAAACAGAAGATGAGAAAACATACAGAAAATTGGTAGAATCCTAAGGAATTAAGGCAGAAAAGGATATATTTGTAAAATAGATAAAGGAGAGAGAAAGAATCCCCATGCGTGTTGTGTAAATTAGATTACAACCTACCGACAAAAAACCTTTTTCGCGAGAATACATTTTTTTTATATCTTACAGATGACACAAAGAAATTATGGGATATATTTTCCTACATACTAAAGTAGAAAGCTTCACGTATAGCGAAATATATGTGGCGCTTTATAAGTTTTTAAGGATAGCGATATAAAACAGACCCTTCGATTTCATAATTGGGAGAACCGGCCTATTTCATTAAGTTCAGCGAGAGTATGACGGCGTCTTCTGCGCAGGGATATTCGCGCTTTTATATGTGAGTCGTAAATTTACTGAAATGTGGATTTGGAAAAATATAGGTTTGTTCCATTTTTTGTGCAGGGGCGTTCGCCCGATGACCAAATATGATGGCAGGGGTGAAATCGAAAACCGTCACCTCGATTAGTAATTTATAGAAGCGGCTAAGAAATTCTTTCATTTCTAAATTTCTTCAAACACGTAATCGCATTCTCGACAGCAATTTTCGCTCAACGCGGAAAAGTTTCAAATTTGCGTACAAGAACGTGAGGGTGGATCACCGATCTCTGCAGGTATACCTAAAGATATGACTTAAACAACTTATATATTTTTACTGCCACTAAATGTTTATACGTTGGTACTTGAACCGTATTAATTTTACCTTAACCAATAAAAGCTGAAAAATTTAGTTATAGTGGGTCATGTATAAACCATGAAACACGAAGTGGAATTTAAATTTCAAACTTGAGTAAATTGGGGGAAACTTACAAATTACTAACTTTCGCCTTTTTTTTTAAAGACTGCGTGCAATTTCCCTACACATACAACCTCGTGCAAAAAAAGGATTTAGGACAAATCAATCATCTTCTTAGGTATGATTTGGTTTCTAGTCCAAAACGGCCGTATTGATGCTGAGGTAATAACATTTTATCGTATTTCGGGTATTCATAAAGCCTAGTTTATCAATATTTCATGCAGCGCTTATTTATTGGTTTCATGACTACACAAAATGAAACTTTTACTAATGCCCATTACACCAATCCTAACCGACATTCAACATTTTAGTATGTGTTTGATTTAGAAGAAACAAATATTTATTTACGATTTAATAAGGGTTATGTAAATATGTAATCACAACGAGCTCGCTTGAGACGACGCAACCTCTAAAAAAGCAATTTCATAAAAAAGTATGTAGGTTGAATCGGGGAATATTAATCAATTAACTCGAAATCAATTTTTTTACATTCAATGCGTACATTGTAAACAATGTCAGTTAAACTCGCCGATTAAATTATTTAAAGGCCACAAATCAATTTTTTCATGTAACGTTCTGTTAAATAAGAAAGGTAAAACGAATTCTTATATAAAAGGAGAATATATGTGTTGCTGGTCTCTGAGCAGTCAGAATTCTTTGGTTTGAGATGTGCTACAGATAAACGAGTACGATAGGAAATCAATAAGATAATAATTATAGAATTTCTGTTGCGTCGAAAACATTTTGGGGTCGATCTTTTGTTACTAAGGGTTTCTCTTTTGAATTAGAATTATGAGCCCAAACATTTAGCGTCTTCCCGCACGTGGCCCAAAATTAGTTACCTAAATGATAATGATGTTTACTTCAGAATTTGTGGACCACGGCTTTTACCAGAGTTCTCAGCGCCTATCATTGCGACAGATTTGAAAAAGTCTCCCTTTTTAGAATCGCAATCGATTTCCACGTTTAAAAGTGAAATCTAAAGTACCGTTTACTATTGTACTATCAAATTGATTACTAAGATTCTAAGCAGCTAAAGAGCTCGTATGCAACCAGATGTCTGCATGTAAATATTCGAGATAGTTATTCTGGGTATATATTTACACACGCTTAAAAATTAAGGAAAACTGAGGGAAATATAATTTTATAACACCAAGTGTATAACACCTAAGTATAGTCTAATTAAACGCAATGTAAAACCCGTATCAACACTTAACGTAAACGACTGTCGCGTTTCCTACCCTGAGAGTCCTGGAACATTACGCTACTAACAACTTATAATTAACAGACGGACGTCGCAAGGTAAGATTCGCAAATTTTGATTTTATGCTCATTTATCCTACAATAAAAGTTGTGAGGCCTATATGTACGTACGAGTTCGATTACCCTATACTGGGAAAACGACCACGCGATACTTCTTTTTGTGTTTTGCCAAGGCTCACATTCATTTCTATGGCAAATTCGCTGCACATAAATTATGCATGTATTGTTATACAAGTAGCACGTTTGTTTGATGCCGCCTGTTCGTATTCAAATTTTTACTGCCCATCGAAACGATAATGCAATTGATTTTGTGCCCGTTGCAATAATTTTTAGAATTGGGGTGAATACTGAATTTTCGTAATTTGATATGTGGATCACGCTTTATGGAGATTCATAATAACACGCGAAATAAACGTCAAAAGATACAGAAAGTATTAAGATATTTGCACGTATTTGGATTAAGGGGTGCTTAATCAATATTGCAATTGAACAGATGCATACATTTAGTAAAAAGTAAAATTTTAGGGTGTTTTGGTAACTAGCGTGAAGGCTAGAAAGCAGGGGAAGGGCGTAGGGGCACGCGCTAAGGCAGCTGTTTACAGAATTTAGGAAACGGGGATCGCACTAACAATAGTAGAAAAAATTATAAAGAAAGCGAAACAATTTGCATTTAACAAAAACTTAAAAATATCCCCCGACGTATAAAAGCGACACAAAAGAGACCCGCTTTTACAGCAATAATTTGAATACCAGACACCGGCTGTTAGCATTGCAGCAATTCTGTTTCAAAATTTGTACATTATTATTTTATAATGTTAAACATAGATATAATAATTCATAGCACCCAGGCTGTTACATTATGAAATAGCAGGTCAATTTGCAATTACTGAAGGCACACAGCGTAGTATTATAACTAGTAATTAGCAAAGGTAGTCAGTTTGTACTATACAACAATTTTTAAACAATATGTTACATACCGATACTTTTTGCTGGCATACCAGCCGACTAGATTGTGACTAGATAAGAGCGTGGAAGACGCTCGTCCAAGGAACTGAACTGGAGGAACGGATTAGTGCCGCATATGATGACTGATAGTGTCCCTGAAGATGAAGACGGCGGTACAGGGGAAGGCCTCATCTATGGCCGTCTCAAAAACAGCTCGCGGCGGCGATCGTCTGCCGGTTTAGCGGCCCGACGACCGCCGCCGCGGTTACCCCCTGGCCGCCGTCTCTCGCATTGACTGAGTACCATATGATAGACCCTACTACTAGTCAGGAACTCGAGACAGGAAAGCGACCAAAAGCCGCGATGAGGTGTGATTGTACTCGTTTCAGCTAACCCTGAGTTGCGTGGACTGGGCATGCAGAACGCTAACTGACTTGAGCAAGCTACATCTATCTAACTGAATACAGTTTGTGAACAAATAGGTATATCGAGAGATAAAATAGGAACTTCATAAACATCACCTAAAGCATTCTATCGTACAAAACATCAGTATCTCGATATTTTAAAGTGAAAATTAACAGACTATATAAAATTTCACTCAGTCTTTCCGGTATTTGCATAAAAATATGTGTTCATATGACCCTCGTAATATACGAGGTAATTTGCAAATATAGGAATACGCTTATATATATTATATACTTTTAGATTATACAATATAAGTTAAATTAAAATAAAAATCACAGGTGTTGCTATCGCCGTCTCTCGTTTCTTAAAAAAATATGTCACATCTACGCAAACTACTTGTAGGAAACTGTTTTAAGCTGGGGTAAGGGTGAAAGTCACGGTTACTGGGGCCGATTGCTTTTGTAAAACCGGCAGAAAAACTACGGACGGTACAAACCTACGCTCGACCGCCGATTCATCTAAGAGAAATGCCTGCATTACGTATCCCGGTGTGCCTGTTTGCTCTCCAAGTTGAGGTAGTGCATAAGTCGCAGGTAATTGAGACCTCTTCGCTACGTCCTTTAGCGATTGACTCACCTCCGGTGACAGTTCCAAGCGATTGATTTTTCGTTTCACTTTTTTGCTTTTGCTGCACAACTGCTTCGTGGATTCGTTTGGTGAGACTTCCGCTTCGTCTGTTTTCGAATCTTCTTCAAGGCAATCGAAACTATCCTTCGGTGTCTGATTTTCGGGATGCGATTCGGAATTACCGTTGAAAAATGGTGGCAACGGAAAAAAGGGATGCTGAGTGAACAAATGGTGCTGCAACATTTCTGTTTGTGCAAAGTTTTGAGTACAAACTGGACATTTAGGCGAAGCGGTGTCTCCTTCACTCTGCTGCAGAGAATGCGATCGCTCGTGCACAAATAGAAAAGGAAGAACGGGCGTAGAAAATGGACAGTAAGAACAATGGTAATTTTTAGGTGTTGTTTCATCCGTACCAAAAATTGTCGATAAAACGTTCTGTAGCCCCACCTTTGGCGTACTGTCTTGATTACCGTTCGGTATTTTTAATGTTGGACTGGCGCGATCACTTTGTGGAGTTTTCACACTTGTTGACTTCGAATTCTGACCAAGCGATTGTTGCAGCTGCTGCTCCAATTCTGCCCACTTTTCTGCTCCCGTTTGACCGTGGTCACTTAACAAATGCGCCTTTAGCCATTTTGTGCTTCGAAAACGACGACTGCATATTGTGCAAACCTCAGTAAAATGTGTAAAGTAACGATGGCTAAGGTCGGCGAGGTCTCCCGGTTTTAAAGCAGAATCTTGTTCAGATGGAAGCAATGGGGCAGTTTCCGGATCCGTTTTTCGAGGTTGTAGAAGACTGGAGCCGTATTCGACGATACCATGCGTGTTATGCTTGTGCACGCGAAGAAAGTACTTACTGCAAAGTTCCTTGTTACATATGTCGCATATAACTCCTCCAATTTGAGCACCATTTTCAATTTCAATTCCGTGCATCCTTTGCATGTGGGTTTTCATGAAGTATTTGTTGCAAAGCTCTTTGTTGCAAATCTCACAGTAACTGCTACTGGGCGTAAGACTCATTGAACTTCTCCGATCAGAAAATGATCCGGAGACCGAGTTACCTCTAATTGGACCTTTCTCCGCGTTTATAAACGATTCTTCTTTTATGTCGCTCAGATGCTGATGATTGGGATGAAATTCGAGTAAATGTTTTTTCATATCATCCACACTTTGTATTTCTTTACTGCATAAATCACACGAAGAGTTGTTGTTGGCAATATTTTCGTCTTCGACATTTTTCTCCGCGTCCGCACCATCTTCCACCAATAGACCGTGTTCAGCCATCATATGTGCATGCAAGTAGTATCGATTCTCCAATTCCTTGCTACACACATTACAAGTACTCGCCGTCCTATTTACGTCTATATCATTTAGTTGCAATATCATCGTTTGCAACTTCTGTAAATCTTCACTAATGGCGTCTGCTGAATTAATATTTTTATCTCCCGTACTTTGGAACTCCGGCGCACATCTTGTTACATCTTCTGGAAAAATTTCGGGGGTGTCATGATTACTTTGTGGTAAACGAGAGTGAACGCTCACGTTGTGAAGTTGAGCCAAACTGGCATTTTGAAATTTAATACCGCACGTATCACACGAAATATCCGCCGGAGAGCTTGTCTTACGCTCGGAAGTATTTGAATTAGTTTGTTCGGCCATAATTAGATTTAAGGGACTGGTTTGCATATTATGCGACCAAGTTGACTCCATTTTCATTTCTTTGCCATCTTTACTGTCTTCGGGTATATAGATTCCGTGCCGTTTCATTTTGTGCGTTCGCAAAAAATATTTGTTGCAGTACTCCTTACAGCATATCTCGCAAAAGGCTTTCGGATTCATGACGCCTATTCTTCTAAGACGATTTAAATCAATTTCCCGTGACTGTTGACCTGGTGACATTTTACTTGGCGATGTAAAATATGTGCCCTCTTCAAAGTTAAATTCGGTTTTTAACAATGCACTATCGTGTTGTACTGGTTTAGGACTAGAGGTCTCTTCGGCCATTGTTTCTTCGGTAATAGTGGTACGCTCGGTCTGGCCGTTACATAATGAAGCAGCTGACGTATTAAAGTCGGGTGTCGTGGCATTTTCAGATACTTCAGAATCGAACATAGGCTTCGAAATTTTCGGAAATAACTTATTGGTGAATAAGGTGGGGTTACTTGGAAAGAGTTCGCTAAATGGGTTAATTTGTGATTTCGGATCGGTTTTTGTGGACGCAATTTCAGTATTATTTGAATTAGAGGAGACCGGTACTTTGATATTTGACGCGTACGAAGGAATACTAACTGTTGTGCCTAAAGTTTCGTTAACCGGTGGATCCGAGTAAATTCCGTGTTTATTAGCTTTATGAGTTTTTAAAAAGTACTTATTGCAAAATTCTTTATTACACAAGTCACAGTACGCGTCTGGGTTGAAAATTCTAACAGGTTGTCTTGTCGGAATGTTATCGGGCTGTGTAAACGGCGGGAGGGACATAAATAAAGAGGTGGCCGGTGAAAATTGCACTCCGTGCAGGCTGGGATTGATCCATTCTTTGTTTTGTAAATCGTTTATCCAGGGTAATTCGCTTCTGGAAGCAGGCATCTCGATGGGAGTTTCGCATCTTTCGTAATTGGGAGCTGATGGAGCGTCTTCTGGTTCCTTTTTACAGTGAACATTCGCATGTTCGGTGGTTATGTGGTTTTGTAATCGATCGGCTGCGTTAAAGGTGACTTGGCACAAGGGACACTGCAATTCGGGTTCAGGAGATGCAATGGACAGCTTACCTTCTGGAGGAACTAAATCTGAATCAGCAGCTGATATACGAACCGGAGTAGCCTGTTTCCGGCGCTTTTTGCAGGAGTCTGTGAGCGGGGCAATTAAGCATCGTTTCATAGGTCGCGGTGTCTCGAAGACGGGATCGTCGACAGCGGTGTCTTCGGAAATTGTAGAGAAGCCGCCAGCATGTACCGGTCCTGTCGTGGAGGGTAACGTGGCGGATGTCGTCATGGTGTCTTGAGCGCGACATGCAATGCTACCAGAGGTCCCTGCACAAAAAATTAGCATCAGGCTTTAATAAAATGTTAGGAATTAGGGATTAATCGCGTAATTCATAGGCGGAGTAGTGAGCGTAGAGGTCCTCGTAAAAATATCCTCCGCTGTTCACTCAGGCGAAACTTCGTAATGGCCAAATCATTAAATATTTGCGCGCACAATAAGCGATAGAATGCAAGGAAGTATGAATCATACGAGTTTTCCCTTATTTTGAATTCTCCCCTTGCATTTTGCCAGTTTCTAGGAGAAATAGCAAACAACTTAGGTCGGGGGTGACATTTGTAGAAATGAAAAGTGTCACCCGCATGTATAATTAATGTCGCATGTGAAGTGTTTCTTCGGGAGTAATTTAATTGACAAGGTTAATTATACGAAAAATTGCAGATATGTCACCCACCGTATGCAAATCACGTCGCACATATGTCTTACGTCGGACATTAAATGTTCATACAAACACCCCCACTCGTAAGCAAAACATTTAAAACGTCACCAAACAAGTTGGCGAATAATGACAGTTTTATACCGGCACATGTGCGCACTGATCAGACACAAAATACTAAATAGTTAAGGTAAACTATCTACGATATCGGTCCCCACCCTCTAAAAACCTCCCTACCGTCACCCTACTCTCATGTACATTTAAAATATTTCATATAAAAGTGTTGCATATACGAATTAATTTATCAAAAAATCAGGATTTGAATGCACCCCTTGTGGTAACAATCGTAAACGAATGTTCCTGTGGGGTGGTTTACGTAGGAGTTCGCTTTCTCCCAAATCATCTTAAATGTTTTGCTGCGACCAAGAAGTTAATAAAGTGAAGATGAAAATGCGAACAAAAATATTGATTAATTCTCAACAACGGGTGTTTATTATCGTAGATAAATATTGATAAAATCACCTGTATTTGCTTTTAAAATAACGCTCCGATGCCATCGGAAGCTTTAAGGTGAAATGGGTTTATTTTACATATACATAAGGGGTAAAGTCGCGCACGCACTAATTTGGAGGGACAAAAATGTTGGAAATTTTAAATAAAAATCTAATGACCACACGAATTGTAGATTCCAAGAACCGGGGGGAATTATTGATCATCAGATAAAGGCAACACAGCTATCAGAATAACATAATGACGAATGGAAACATAACGGACAGCGCAAATGAGACTGTGTGTGAGGGTAAGAGTGTATGTGTAGATGCGTGTGCGTATATTTTGGATCAATAAGTTCCTCCCACGCGGCGACCAGTGGTCAGAACGCGGCTAGTCGCGCACCCTAAATTTCAAGATATAAAGTGACACGCCTTAAGTCTATCCGACTTCTTACATCCGCTTCTATCAGGATAATTGCCATTTCTTCCAAATTTCATTTTTTAAAAAATCTGAGAGTACCGGTGGTTATCTAGACGCACTTTACTGAGCTAACTACTGTAGATATGGCATGCAGTATTGAAATTGGCTGCCACCAATCTGGAATTTAAAATTCTATAACCCCTACATACGTTATGACCTACAGACATTACCAGTAAATCAGTATAAGGTAAAAGCAAAAGTTAATTGTTACCATGTCCCTACACTTTACTATTAGAAGCTTTCAAATTCATCGTAATTAAAAAATCAATCGATAACTAAAAGTGGTTATCAGCTTATCAACCCCTTTTATACTTAGTTAAAGCCTGTATGAGTATAAACGCAACAAACCCATCCACGTGTCGCTGTGTACATATGCATCGTAAAGAATGGATAGCATCGTGTGAGCACCTTCTCATAGTGCTGAAGTTAAAGAGGGAACAATTTGTTTTTAATTTGTGACGACAATAATTTCATCTAAAATAACATCTAATAATAGGGCATTGCAGCTAATTCAATTACGGGTAGCAATCATTTCAATTAAGAAAAATTTATAGAGTTATCTCAATTAGACTTGTACGATATCTGACCTCAACACCCTCAACCACTACAATATTCGAAACACCGCTATTATACGTTCCAGCACTAATCAATTTTAATTCGTTTTTAAAAGCGCCCAAGTAACTTTAAAGTTACACTAACAGCAAACTGAAAATTAAGTCGTACAATCAAAAGACATCGACACATGCATTGTAAATTCAAATATTACTTACAGAGACCACCGCCGGATTTTATAAAATTGTCATAGCGAGCACCCAAACGACACTAGCGCGGCTTAGCTACTGATAATTTAGGGGCAGCGTCGAATTTCGACGCCTGTGCGCAACTCCATCAAATTTAGATGACAAAAGCTGCCAATTGTACAGAAATATGCATTTTGTTCGCCATAAAGATGAAAAATCTAATAAGTCTTCTGCTAACAAATTTCGTGCAATTCGAAGCAGAACGATTACCCATCAGCTTATAACGGGTTAATAACTTGAACGTCGTACAAATAATGGAAACAATTAAGTTTTCATGTTTGATTCTGTCACTCAAGTTCCGAAAGAAAATGATAAACCGCAGCTTTACGCCATGTTTAACTATAAAACATTGCGATTCCCCTCGCTTTATGAGAAGAAAAAATGATAAATATTTTTTGCGTTATTTCAGGAAAACTAATTAATTAGGTAATTGAAAAACTACTTTGACAAATGAATTTACAGGGGCCGCAGTGCCCCACTGTCTTCTGTTAGTAGGTAATGGTACAATCATTTAGAATACAAAAATCAGCAAAAGCATCATTAGATTGTTTAAAATCATCTTCCAGGCTCCACACTCCACAGGCTTTTTTCACCTATTGCAATTTTATTACCAGCACCGGTTTTGTTTATGAATGAAAGGTCAAAATCGACTCAAAACACTAATTGTAGGTTCTTGTCACACTAAACTGAATGGTTAATCGTTTACCTCGTTCCTTATGACTTCTCATCGCATTTACGTCTACACATTTATACAGACATGTATAGGGAATTTGATCGCGTGACAACCTTGTTTAAAGATAGTCAACAAATTTGTTACCTTGCTAAGCAAAAATTCTACTGATTTTGCCGCGATTTATTAAAATTCCTTCATCCGGATGGTGGCAACTTCAAATCAATTTCAAATCTACTGTAAATAAGGATATGAGGAGAACTCGAAACCCGGAATGTATCGCTTTCACTTTCACTGAACTTTGTAAGATATGACACAGTAGGATGCCAAGCATTTTTCATTGTATTGTATTCATAGTTATCATGTATTAATTCTGTTGCTGTGAGTGTAAATTTGTTGGAAAGGTTTGTAGAGGGTTTTGAAACACGGCTGTGGAGATGGTGGTAGAGGTAGGTAGATCGCCCTTTTGCGACATTCATTTCGTGACCAACTGTTATGCATTCGCAGAAAGTAAAAAAATGAATTTTTGGACACTGGAGCAGGGACGTACCGTAGGTAAATGGCAAACACGCGCCCCTGTCCCACCGTCCATCCATAGGGGGTAGGGACTTTTTTTAATTTAACATAAAAGTATGTATTACCCTTTTTCGCGCCATGCTTGATTGGCGCCCATGGCACGTGCCATACCTGCCATACCCCAGTTACGCCTCTGCTGGAGCTCGTTTCTATAAAACCATTATTCATATAGGCACAGAGTAGTTAATCTGTGATATAGGTTACAACAGGTCAAACACCTAATTACTCGGCAAACTTCTTCACGCCATTTTATGAAACCAATTGTAAAGATGGTTTCCATTTTTAATAATAATAATAATGCCTTTATTGAGCTACACTGGCGGAGTTCAGTTTGTAATAAAAAAATTGTTTTCTTGGATATTACCTTCAGATTTCAGTTGCAGTTACTGTTAGTGATAAATCTAGTGCCAGGGCAGTAAATATCTCCGTAGTTTCGTTACAAATCCGTTTTAAAGCAAGTCGTCTTCTTTGAAGCATTTTTTCTGAAAGTGGCTAATCAACTTTCTCCACCGGAAAGTGGGCGCCAAATTTATTGTGAGTAGGAGTCATGGTGAGTGAGTGGTTTTCATCAGAAATTGAAACTTTTTTTTGTGTGTGGTACGGTGTAACGAGAGTATTTAGGTTTCGATTTAAATGTTTCAATTTTCCCCGCAGGAATAGATTATGTAAGGTATAATTTTTCTGGTTGTAAAAAATCTCAAAGTAATGATGAAGTAATTAATTTCTTTAATTACATTTGGCGTCAAGATTGCGAGAGGGGAGCTTGAATTACATCCTTTTTGGTAGAGTGATAGGGTTACATTTCTTAGTAAGCGTGAGATAACTCGGCGGGATCAGCAGATTTGAGGAACGTGGAGGAGAAAATTTATTTGATTTTAAGGGAGTGGTTATATAGCTAATTAAATTTTAGCCCATATTGAGTATCAATTCACCATTTTCTCTTTTAGTTAAGTTATTAAAAATTATAGTAGGGGGCATTTGTTGTCTGATGGCCAGAGTAATTGGGCGGTCTAGAGAAAAATTAAGATTTCATTAAAAATTAGCGTCGTAATTACGGCTAAAAAAGTAATTAGTTGTGGTGTTTATCTAAACAATTTTGAAGGAACGTTTTTAGATCGCGCAGTAAAAAAATTCAAGTGACGTGCATTTGGAGAAAAAAGGGGATTCGATTTGAATAAATTTAAATAAATAAACGTGTAAACAAATATAGCAAACGTGCTTCTGGGTATGGCTATAGCATGCAAAAGACCAAATTTTTAAACTGGAGCTACATTTGCCTTTATTCCAAGTGTCTAAGTGTCAAATTTCATTAAAATATTATCGTCGATAAGAAAGTTGGCACTGCGCATGCGCAAAATCAAATTTTGAAACTGGCGTTACATTTGCTTTTATTCCAAGTGTCTATGTATCAAATTTCATTTAAATCCCTCCATAAATAAGAAAGTAGACACTGCGCATGCGTAAAACCCAATTTTGAAACTGGCGTTACATTTAATTTTATTCCAAGTGGTTATGTTCAAGTTTCATTTAAATACCTTCGCAAATAATAAAGTTTGCAAAACAGTTCATAAATGGTCGAAATGCGAAAAGGGCACTCTGAATGTTGAATGGATTAGACTCAACTTTTGTAATTGCGTATTATATGACTAGTCATAGCTATGCTCATATTAAATTTAATGCAATTCGGTTCCTAACTAACAGAGATATCAAAAGGGCCTTCCTTATTTTTTGACCTACATTGCCAATTCACGAACTCCTTTCTACAAACTTAATAAAGATTCCATCTAGGAAATTTCATCGTAATCTGTTCATTCGTTATCGAGATATCGTGCTAACGAACAGACGGACGGACAGACCCCGCAAAATTATAAACTCACTAGGAGTTCGTTAATAATCCGGGACAATCTGTCTTCGAAAAGGCTTCAAACTGGAGGATCGATTTAATTCGAAAAGAACCTTTTATGTACGTATAGTGAACTATAGCCTAAGGACATCCTGTTTTCTAACGAAAGAAAAACAACATTTTTATTAACTATTACAATAAGCTTATTAGTACGACACTATACTGTCATTTTTTTTTTTTTGGTTTGAACCAGTGGTCATTCAACCAGCTTCATTATGTATCTTTTGATTTGCTTTCGAAATTAACAACAAAAAGCATTGTACGCGGAAATTGTTACTGCATATGTTTTACTATTCTGATCGCAAGAAGTTTGGATACGTTTAAAAGAAAAATAGATTTGTCATTTGAAAACTAACGGTCAATAGAAAGAATTATCCAAATTCATGTGTATACCTTGGTCCATACTGTTTGGTGTTTATGTGTAAAACATGAATATCATGGTCCATTTTGTTGTTACCTAATTCTAAGGTAAACTAAGAATACCTACTTCATTCACAAGTTTTTTTTTTGCAATACTATTACTTAGAATTTCATAAGAAGACAATTTTTTTAGGAAAAAGGAGAAGTACTGTACTGTAAGTAATTGTGCATTTTGGGATTGAACTAGTCGCAATAATTAAAGAAATTTTCATTATATGATGTGATGCGACAAGTATACCCTCGAGTATACCCTAATTTCTGTAATGCGTAATTATAATTTTAATTTTATTAAGTAATTGACAATACCAAAAGATAGTGAACTGCAAGCGCAATAAATATGAACGCAACCAAGGCCTAAAACAAGCAAGTTTCTAATTAGTTAATTAGTTTTTCGTCATAAATCCAAATAACCGAATCGCAAAATAACAAATTTATCCAAACAAGAGCTATTGTTTCCAAGAACTGAATAATTCTTGCTAAGAAAACTTTTTACATGTTTGTTAAAAGTCATTTCCAGAAAACCAGACCAGGCTTGTTTTCGTTACCAAAAGCCAACTAAGCACTAAGCAGAACAGACAAATATGTTTTAGAGTATGGGCTACCGAGACAATATTACCATTTGGCACTCGGTAAGTTTCCCTCTCACACTCCTCCGCTCCATTCTTTTAGCCTGTATGGTTGGGTAAACTACATGGGGGTGTAGAGCAGAAATACGTGTTGTTAACGTAATTTCAACCGTAAATTTTAGTTCTTGTATTTAGTTTGCATGATAAAGGTATACTTAAATAATGTAATGTTTAAAGTTTTTAGCTGGTCAGGTGTAAAACGTTTATTATCGGATAAAAATTAATTGGTTTTGCGATAAACAACGCCATGTGCGAGATAAGCAAAGCAGGTGGTTATCACTACTGGCGGCGTAGGTGGAATTTCGAGTATCGTCGAGAATAACGACGTTGATTTTTAATAAAGGAGGTGGTCTTTGCTTAAATAGGAAGAATTGGAGTGTAAATGAAGGTGTTTCATATTTATTTGAAAGTGAGCGCAAAGTTTGTAACGCTATTTTGTACCGGTAGTCTAGCTCTAGCCGGTTATATATTTTTTTAAAAGAATAAAAACGTAGTCGTCTTCATGTTGATAAGGTAATGTGGAAACAAGTCATGGAATTTATCAATTGTCCAAGTTTTACACCGGTCCAGATCTAGACAAACCATCCCTCAAAAACCTGATCTTTATCCCTGCTAACATTGGGTCTGTGAGCAACATTCTTTTCTTCATATTGGGAACAATTCAGATAGCTTTACCCTAGACAATTAGGAATTGAATCACAAGCTGTAATTCGCCTGGTAGAACCCTTATATGAATCCAAATAGGAATGTGACTGCCGAGTTTGTCGATTCCTTATTAAAGAAGAAGCTGACGCATTTCGGCACACTTACAAAACTAAACGGGAAATCCCTTCACAATTTCTGTCGCAAAGAAAGAGACCGGTTGGCGAACGGCTTAAAAAAAAAATATTAGAGATGTAACTCTACTCTCTCATGTGTCCAAGAAAAACAAAGCTGTTTTGCTATTTTCCTCAATGCACCGTAGCAAAGCTCTGGGTCCAGATAGTGAACTGAAATTATTGCTTTGCGCAGTCTTACAAAGGGCGAAATGGATTCAATGGTTGAAAAATAACCAATGTATGTATAGATGTAGAAGATGGCAATTTTTACCATCCGCACTTTAGGTGGTATTTCATTGGGGTAAAAAAGGCCCCCCCCCCCCCCATTTTTTTTACGGAAATACACGAGTACTGCCTGAATCCGTGTCAGTCATCAGCAATCAGAAGCCATTAGGCACAACAATCTCATGTTAAAAAAAAGGACCACAAGGTATGACGAAGCCATATAACTTGATGGTCTTGCAAGATATAGCGTATTACCTACGTCAATATTAAAATGCTAAAATCGTGCATTGAACAAATGAACACGATTGTAAGGTATAATCTTTGCGTTTTAGGAGCCCAATTTTGTTGTTTACTATTAACGACAGGCATACCGTACTCGTATTATTTTTATACGCCACATTATTGATTGCTTGAAAATACAGCGTATGTAAAAAAATATAACCCTCATGTTTTTAGGTATCGGTAAAAGTTGGACATATTAAATATGGATTAAATAAATATTGAATTGTGTTGGACGCTATAGCACATAGCCCAGCTATTAACCATTTTCTGTTCGCCAAAGCTGTAACTTTTTGTCCAAATAGCACACAATAGCAGTTTATTCTCAATTTTCACCTTTTTACTTTAAAATTTTACTTGCTACTTTCGTGGAAAAGAAAACGAAATTTTAAAAAAATTCAATTTCTGTTTACCACTAAATTACAAAAAAGGCATTTCACATTTTATTGAAATAACTTTATAAAACTCTGTTTGTAAAAGTGTCGCGTGTTACACTATTGTTTCAATAGAAAATAGTATTATATAATAGTTATTTCTATCAAGGACAGTAAGTAACCGCAATGATAATAATAAGTTTAATTCAGGCATTAAGAAGTGTCACAGTTTCGCAATTTCCAGTCGAAAAATATCCGACAAAATTTCAACGCCGACATTAGTTCTGACGGTAAGGATTCTCAAAAACAAGTGAAACTGACAATTTCAAAGGGTAGTTACCCCTACCCCTACCCATCAGAAGTTATACCCCACCCAATTTAAAGGTGTTAAACCTTCCTTGTCACCGTGGTAAAATAGTTTTTTGTTCTTAAAAATTAGCTACTACCTTATATAGACTTTGGGGCGGTGGGAAAGTGTTTCACTTTAAGCGAATGGTTCGAACTTTTTCGTAGCAAAACAAATTTTTATTAATTAATTAGAATGGCTATGGTGATCAAGGCTGGTTCCTATTCCAATTTATAATCCACGGCGTACTTCATAGGGGTGTTACCTGTATATTATAGGCTGATGCAGTTTCATTGTACCGATAAATGTCCACGAAAATTACAGAAACGGGAAAATAGGTAAATTAAATTTTAACAAAAGATCGTACGACAATATGACTAAGTAGTCCGGTGAGGAATTTTGACCTTGCTGTTATCTCTACTTATTCTCAAATCAGTTCACTACAAAATAGTTTGTGTCGTGGTACGCGCAGGTGGTGGTGTTGGTTTTCTTTACTTCGCGATGGACTATCTCGTGTAACTTATCTGGGTAACACCTTTACTACGACATATGAAACTCCAAATTTAATGTAACCCAAATCTTCGATTCTTGTTTTTGAAACAAGCAAACACAGCAGTGCGCAGTGATTTTAGTGTCATCAATTTTGAACTCAAAATTTGGAAAATTTTCGTTTTTATCAAACATTCAAACGTGATTAACAGTTTAACGACATAGAATGGCCTGCATAGTTCAATGACGTGCAGATACAATGCTATAAAAATAATTATATTCTGATTTCTGCACAAATTTCCAAATTTCGACTGATTATCATATGCTCATTTTACTAACACAGGGTTAAAAATTATTTAAATAATCTACTTTGTTCGTTCAGAGCCTTTTCTCGGAAGCATAGTTTTCTGTAATTCCACTCATTCCAGTTTTCGTAGTTAAAAGGATAAATGATATCTTTCGGTTTCTTCCTTGTATTTAAACTAAACGTGTATAAACAAATATAGAAAACGAGAATTTGGAAAGAAGAGGGCACTGTGAAATATGATCCATTAGGCTCAACTTTTGGAATTGCGTTTTATATGGCTAAAGCTATGCGCACATCGAATTTCATGCAATTCGGTACATAACTAACGGAGATGTCAAAAGGGTGTTCTTTATTTTTTGGCTTACATTGTCAATGCACGAACTCCGATCTAAAAATTCGATAAAGAATCCACCTGAAAAATTTAATCGTAATCGGTCCATTCGTTTATGAGATATCGTGCTAACGGACGGACGGACCGACCGACAGACGAACACACACCGGTAATATATTGGAAAATATTGTTGCATTAACTCTATTAGTTTTTCGTGGTTCATGTTCAAGCACGAAATAACCAAGAAATCTTTGAATTTAAAAATTAGTAAACTAAATATACCGGGTGATTCAAAATTTCAAAATCTTAGTGTTTTTTTATTTAAGGCGTTGGCGGTCATGGTTTACCCCAATACACAAATCACAGAAATTGGCGTCGGTTTTATTTCGGGTGTTTTTATTTTCTTGTTGTTAAATAACAAACATTGCTTTTTAAAACAAATAGCTTTTTTCAAAGCTCCTGCAAGTACAACGTTTTATAAGGGTACGTACCAAGAGAAAACACTTTATAACGATTATATAACCCCAGTTTTTAGTTAGAACCGAGATGAGCTTTTACCCCTGAACATAATGCGTCGCAATACGTTTCGAGGATGGTACATGGTCATATTCCAAGTCCTGCTTTCATCAATTTAATGAAGTAGATCCTGACCACCACTTCAGGTACACTTTAAATAAAAGCAAAACTAACATCACATCAGGTTTAAAATTTGGTTTTGCACATGCTATAGCCATACCCAGGAGCTCGTTTTGTTTAGTTTTATTTTGAACTATAACGGTTAGCATTCATTGTAAAGAAGCGAAATCCTTTAGACTGAAAAACTCCTTTGTTAAATCACATTCTCTGTGTGTCTGTCCGGTAGTGTAACGAAATATTTTAATTTAATTTTAATTAATTTTTAATTCTATTTTTGGCATTCAGTAGTTTAGCTTTACGTCTTGGCTGAGTCAGTGAATGAAGTGTCATTCAAAATTGTATTACTTTAAAAACTAATAATTTCCATTGCGCGTTCGCGTGTTTCTGAAGTCGCGCTATTTACTAAAACTGCTGAAAAAAGGAAACACAAGACCATTTCTTAAAAATTTCTTCTGAAAAACATTTTTGTGTCCTTTGGTCACAATTCATTCGATATATGTGATACAATTGTATTATCAATAAAAAAAGTTTCTCGCATGGTGAATTTTGCTCTGCGCGGATAATTAATGTGCGATTTTGTAGGGCTTGTTAAATCTACACTAATACCCGATAAGGCATTATATATGCATAATTGGAGGCGCATATCATTCTAGTTTAAGACACCGAAAGAATTATAATGGTATCGTTCCTAAAAACAGAAATATGACGGTGAAAATATAGAAAAACACGGATTTACTATCGTCGTTTTATCTTCAAAGACTTTAAACCTTAAAGTTAACTATTTGCAGCGTTACTAAAAATTAACAAACACTATAATTTAATTATCTGTACCATTGACCAGCTCTCATTGAAATTTCGTGGCTCTATGTTAAACGGATTCAGAGTAAAAAAATAAATAGTGGTGCCTCGCACGGATTTTCCATAAGCCGTAATGTATTTAGTGTCGCGAACTGGCTCCTAAAGTCACGTGACTCCGCCCTGTAAGTATCGTAGGCCTCGACACAACGCGTTATGTCCGAAGCCGAAATTAAATATTTTTAAGTGTTATGGTCATTAACCTATGACCACAACGCGTTGTGATCATTTTTAGAAGCGACCACAACGCGTTTTGTTCGTTTGAAGAATGACCATAATACAGAACTACTAACAATTCCCAATTGTTCAATGTTTGCTTAAAGAAATTTGTTTATCTAAAATTTTAGAGAGTCACCTGATAACTTCCTACTGTCTTCCTATAAGAACTTGTATTGAGGTCGCAAAACCATGATACTTCAATTTTTAAAGGTTTAAGGCCTTCTGCGGGAAATATTAGATACACATACCGGTTATCCAAGATTTTGGAAAAAGCTCAAGTTTCCCACCTTTAAGATCTTAGCGAAGTGCAATATTACTTTATACTTTGTGCCATTTGGTGTAAAATATACATGAATTATAATGGTCTAGATTTATAGATATATATTAAAAAAAAAATAAAAAAATTGCAAAATGCAAAATGAAATTGGGGGGGGGGGGGGAGGTCATTGCCCTCAATGTTTCGGTTGTAGGGGTATGAGCAGCCCCCAAAAGCTACATAAGACGGCTCGCCTGGTTCACGCACAGCTTTGAGAGTGGCGCAAACAACAAACCCCCTTAAGTACGTAGATACGATTAATGACTTTTCCGAGCTCTAGTGCTTGTTACCGAAAACAGAATTCGAAAATTCGCTTTCGTTCTCGAGTTATCGCGCGGATGGGCACACAAACACATCAAAAATAGTGTCGCTATTGTTCACTGTACTAGTAAGAGTTATTAGAGCGTTACAACATGAAAACAAATATTGCATAAGGATGAATTGTTAGCAATAGAAAATGTTTATAAATAATTGTTTTTAAACAACAGGGTTCACGTGTGAGATATTACTTTCAACAAAACATAGGTTCACATTATAACACAATTGAGTAATAAATTTTTTTTCAGCATCGACTAAAATAAAAATTTTTATACGAAACGCCAAGGCCTTACAATAAGATTAATTGTGTGTTTCTGCCAATATTAACTAATATAAGGCTTTTTGGCAATTGAGGCGTCGTCGGTCGGTTCACAAACTCAATTTTGCAAAGCTAAATAGATGAGGTTCAATTTTTTTTCATATGATTTATGTAATTTTAAATACTGGAGACGAGCAAAAAAACTTGTTTTTTTGTAATTTCGACCCTCTCAATCAGTGCATAAAATAACATGTTGCCCAATTCAAAAATTTGGCCCAGTGGAGGTAGCAAAAAATCATAAATTTAAGCGAAGTCCTCCAAAATTAAAAAAGACCTCGTGCAAATTATTACGATTGTCGATTAAAAGTACAAAACAAAGGATTCGTTAATGTGAGAAGTAATGAGTCATTTCGTCGAGGGCGTGGCAGTATGAGATGTTTTGCTAGCCGCGTGTCTGTGACAGTAGACGAACCTAGACACATAAGCTGGTACTGGAGGATCTCCGAAAATAGCTGAATCATCTGTGGAGTTTCTCGACTGTATAAAGCCGTTCCTGAGCGATTGGAACATAAGTTGTATAGCTAATCTGCAAAATACTTATCTGAATATATGCAAACCTAACGGAAAGACTTTGAAACCACCCCAAGGTTATGCTGCGCCGATTTTTACAGGAAGAAATTCAGGACGTCGCTTTCTCTATACCTAAAAGAAAAACTCAATCTGAAAGAGTTTCACTAAAGCCCACGGTAAATGCAGACAGTACATGACACTGAAGATCAAGTGACTAATTTAGATATAACACTGAAGGTATCCCTCATTTTGAGGAAAGCTTGTTTGAGTTTATCAAAATGGACTTTTCAGGGTTCTCTTGATGATACTGGTTTCAAGAACTTCTGCGGTTTTTCAAATGGTCTTTGTGGTACAGAAATAGGTGCGCTTGGAAGTTTTCACAAATTTTAATATTTGAATGTCTTACCAAAAAACAATCAAAATCCACATCGGCTATTCAAGTACAAAAAACCTCGTGTGTTACCCTTAGAAACGAGTTTAGGACTGGCTACTCATGAAAAAACAGGAAGTAAGGCCGTGGTTGACATTTTGTCAATTTAGGATTATCGGTTGACTACAGCAATGCAATTAAAATAGAAACCGATATGTCAAAAAGCATTTTCAAAGAATTACTGATAATGGCGAGGTGTATATTCTACCAGAATTTCAAGAAAAGGAGTTTGTTCATTTTGTGGCTGATAATCTTGATTTAAATTTTTAAAACGAACCTTTTCTGGGTGACTTCCTAGATGTGGCTCAAAACATTGGGGTGGTTGACAGGTAATTGCATGCTTACAAACCTGACGGCATGAATAAATCCAGTAGCAGTTCTTGGAATGAGATGTCTTGGATGATGATCGGTTAAATTTCAGATGTCGTGCTGCTCAGTACAAATTTTGGGTTTGAAAAATTTAAACGAGCGCAAACTCGCTTTTAAGGGTTGCTTCTTGAAATTTTAAGTTTATTATTTGCGAAATCCCTTTCCACTCTAATGACTTTAGCGGCACAAAAATGAACGTACAGATTATCTGACTTTTCCGATAGTTTTCTTTATCGCAATTTCACTTTTAAACTGGCTGCTATTATAGTAGCTTTCTTTATAATTTGTGGCACTGCTTAGAACGCGGTAAAATGTTTGTGGAATTTGCTGAATAGCACGTTGATTATGAATATGGACAGTGTCTTTATCTAACTGATTTACGCTTACGAGCTTTTAACCAAAGAAGACATAAGACGTAATATTTTTGTTTTTAATATGTTGGATCTCAAATCGTACAATTCGGTTTGTAATTTAAATATTTTTTACTTGGAAACTAAATATGAAATAATGAAGATTTTGCTTGTGCAACAATGTATAGTAATAATGTACAATTAAACAACTAGGCAAATGCCGTTTGTTTCATTTAACCAAAGACCTTACGTGTTCTTAAAATTCAATAAAATATTATCTATCCAAAGCTAAAATACAATATGAAGCCCAAAAGCTAAAACAAGTAGCCTGGCTCTTATTTCAATTAGTTTTCCTTAAAAATTGGGCCCCCCCAATGGAAAATCTGTTAAAATGCGTTCTGCAGTCTCAACGCAGTTACCCTCAAGCGATAATGGCACATGTTCTTGTATTGGGTTCTTGAATAGATCTGCAGAATCCATCATGAACGCGAACTTTGGCTTGCAAATAAATACTATTTGATTGATTAATTATAATAACAGCCATGACGCACGTTCCTTTCAGTGTGTAATGACTACGTACTTGTGCTCACGAGATTTGAAATGATTATGTAATTTGTTTATCATTATGCCAATTAAGAGGTATCAATAGTCTAGACTGGCGACTAATAAATAATCGTGGAGATTTGTATAAAATACACCTACAATAATTACCAGTGAAGATAAACGATTCATGAACTGACAGATTTTTTTAGGCACGATAAAAGAGGGGACAAGAGTCAATCGCTTCATCTCCTCTTATGAACTTTAAGCTTTATTTGTACGATTTAAGGGATATATCTCAAAGTCTAAACAGCTTACGAGAAAAGCTTTTCAATGCAACTACACTTTAAATGGGAATTTGAGCTAAAGCAAATAGAATTTTAAGTGTTTATTCGTAAGCAGAGCTGAACACGGACTTTTTTAAAGTGTATAAACGCGATTGAAAGGAATGTTGTTCACAAACTTTTATCGATGTCATGACCGGAAACGTTTGCGTTTCCAAATTTAATCCTCTTTCCCTTGAAGATTGAGACAAGTGATACTTTTTAGACGTAAACAATGTACCTAATGTGGGAATCCCGTTGTATCTGTACCAAGTGCAACCGCAATAGAAAGCGTTGGAATTTTTTGGCCAAATTTGGCGGAAACATTTAACTACTCAACTACTCAGAGGTAGTAATGTATTCAAATTCCATTCAAGTGGATATTAACTGGTAATGGCCTATCTGTCATTGCCTTTGTTTGAGTTTCTTATCAATTTCTTTTGGTTGTTTTGAGGGTGTGGTTGTGGAATTTGACGGAGGTCGAATGATTGCCTTGCTTTTACATTTCTATCACTATTTCACTGTCAAGTATATGTGAGCATGTGTGGAATATTATAGGTAGAAGGTTGAAGAATTTGACGAATCCACTGAAATATTCCCGCATGAATTGCAGGGATATTTTAGACAAAATTAGCCACTTTTTGAAATCGACGTCACGATGGAAAGTGTGAATGAAACCACCAACAGAGGGAAAAAATAAAAATTAAGTTCCTAGTTTGATTTGTTTTAGTTTCTTTGAGTATTTAAGGAATCCTGTCAAATTCCGCCAAAATTTTAACTGAATCGCACAGAGGATCACAATTAATAGATTGGCAATGATAAAAATTTATTCCGAAACACAAAAAAAATAGAATCCCGGAAAGAAAGAAAAGCCTAAAAAGCTTGTTTGGAGGCAGGTCGAAAATTAAAATAAAAAATTTTAAAAATCATTTACAGTTTTTTTTAATAATCCCAATAATCTGGCCGTACAAGTTTTGCGATATAAGGTGCGCTAAAGTAACACAAACGCTGACAGCTTTATAACCCAAAATTAGATGACAAACAAAACTGGTTTGCTGAGTAGAGTAGAGTTGCGGCAAAAATGCAGAAAAAAGAAATAATAAAGATGTTTTAATGTCTGCCTTACAGTTGGGCACTGGCAAATAAAAGAAACATATTTTAGCAACATTAAAGAGGGGAGAGAAGACAGATTTCAAAAACTTTATTAGCGCGGATCCAACACGTTAATTTATTTGCAAGAAAAGCTATTCACCTACTGTCAAAAACGGTATATCTTAAAACTGTTCCCCACGTTTTTGCCGCTTTTCTTAAAATTTTTCTATTGGAATAATATTTTTTATTTTTGATTATTAAAATGTAAGTCGTTACGAAAATTTTGCTACCTCACGCACCTCTGTACGATGAAAAAAAATAGATTTTTCATCCCCTTGAAAAATAGGTCGTTTTTTTCAGAAATCGTGAGATCTTGGAAACGGTTCAACTTTACAGGCCCAAAAAATTATCTCCTTTTTTATCATAAAACAAGCCATGTTTCCTCCAAATTTCAAACCCCTACGACATTATTTCGCAAAAATAAGAATAAAAAACGAAAAAAAACAATTTTTCCGGTTTTTCTAGGAAAATTGGAGGTTATGTGAAAATAGTGTAGATACAAAAGTTGCTCATTTTTTTAATCTCTATAACTTTTATATTTAACATTTTCGTCTAAAATTAATAGTTTTGCCACAATTTGCAAAACACCACTTTCCAACCCTTTCAACCCCGGTTTTAATATATTATTTTAGAGCTGGACTAGGCCTTTACAGTATTTGTTGTTTGGATCTTCACCCTATTAATAGATAGTTCCACAACAGGTGTTTGATGTCTTTTGCATAATTTAGAATGTATATTTAATATATGGCGCCATAAACACATTTTTTGCAATTTGGCTCATGATTCCTTTTAAAAGTTAGTACGTACCGTCATTTTACAGACCACAAAAATGATTTTTAAATCACACTCGGCTTGTCCAAGTTACACAAGACTCTCAACTTAAGGGGTTTTTAAACACAAGTGACAAAATTTAAAATCAATTATAAACACCTTAAATGTATAAAATTATACCATAAATCCTATGTGGTACAGTTGAGTTGAAGCTGAAAAAGAAAATGTGGAGACGGTGGAGACAAGTAGTTGGATATTATTGCACAGGATGTCCCATTTTTATCGGTGCTATCAGAAAATTAATGTCATGTGCTCTTTCTTGGGCAAACTTAAAATTGTAAAATCAAAATTTGAAAATATTTAATTTCTGAATGACCGTGTATTTTATCAGTTAAAATAGATACAGAGAAATGTTTATTACAAAACTTTTCTTATAGTGATTGTTGAATAATGTGCTGTTTTCAAAATAAGGTAAAAAAGTTATTGGACCCTATACCATTTTTTAAATGGAACAGATTGTATATTTTAATCCAAGTATATTAAATTTTTTTCCAAAAGTGATACACTAAAAAGTTCAAGCTTCAAAAAGATTCAAAAATTTAAATGGACTCAAAACTATTCTTGAAATGTATTTTTTTTAACTTCGTTTTTCAATTTTTTAAATGTTTTGGAATCTTTTTTGATTTTGTTGAACCACTTCAATCTTTTTTGTGTATCATCTCTGATGTATTGTATTAAAAAACATACTTTTTAGATCAAGGCTTGTGTTCCATTTAAAAAATGAGGTAAGGTTCTATAACTTTTTTTCCTGGCCCCGTATAGTTATTTTGGAACTGGCAGATTATTCCATATTCATTACAAAGAAACTTTTGTAATAAACATTTTTCATTCTAAAATTGATAATTTTATATTTTTCATTTCCCTCTATCACCACCGTGGACATATTATGTACACAGTACGCTTAGATTCAATGAATGATTATGTAAAATCTTAATTTTTTATTCAATGGTAAAATTAACGGACCGATGACTCAAAAAACAAAAAAGAACCGCGAGACAGAACGTCAGGATAACCACACATTTTAATTAAACAAATTACACAGTAGACACCTAGGTAGACACCCAAGTCAGGTATTCGCATAACGTGGTGCCTACACCCGAAAAATCTTTATTCTATACCTACACCCATCTAATCACCCCCGAAAAGAAGCAATCCAGGATCTTGTACACTACGTGAGTGCGACACTGGTTCTCGCTTTACTAGGGTTGTCAACCATTTTTTAAATTATGAAGGACAATGGGAAAGTTGAGGGCTTTATAAAAAAATGTGCCATGGGCCTAGAGAATCTAGCACTACCTTTGCTTTAGTGAAAATCTAGAAGAACGTGTTTCCATTGAACAATGCTCGTAAATTAACAATCTCCTTGCTTTAAAGTACATAAATATTTTACTTTTGCTAGCGGTATTGCAAATAATGTAATGCTATAATCATGTATGTGAATCGTGTATAATATGTTATCCTTACAAAAAAAAAAATGTGCTATATATAAAGCGTTTTGGACGTAAATTCCTAGCACTTGTCGGGACCAGCGAGTTTAATGTAAACGTATCTGGATTTTTATCAACTTCAATTATTGCGAGCACTTGTAAAATTTGATACAGGAAATTACTTGTTGATAGTTAGATAGCGATTTCCGTAGGCAATGATACCGATGTCGTATGATTTGAAGGCTATAGGTATTATTATTAACCACAACCACTACATTACCAATTGCAGTAAATTGCAGGTTACCTACCCATCATGCAAAGAGCCACTTTCTTGCGACAAATTATAAACGTATGAAAATGGCCTATGAAGGATAGCGTATCATTACCGCTTAGGTACTGAAAACCATTAGTAAGAGTGTATTTTAATGTTCCTTTTCTAAGAATTGAGTATTAGAGACAAAAATTGTGGAAAATTCGTTTAGCCACAGGAATATTTAACGTAATAAGTTCTTGTTCAGCGAAAATATCATGTGAGAATAATGTGAAACTTTGCCACCGTATTGAACGTTCCAATTCATTTACATTTCTCATCCTTTTATTGTTAAGCTTTTCAGGGAGTCAGAGGGTGGCGTGTTACATTTTGTCCGTTGATCGATTAGTTCTTGCAACTGTGCGAACTTTCTGACGACAATTTATTGACAATTCACTTCAGTCCCCCGCTTTCCGAAGGGAGGAGATTTTGAAAAATACATAGAAAGTCGCGTTTTTAAATTTATTTTTAAAAATCTTTTTCTGCCCAAACGCCTCTTTGCAATCCCTATTCTTGATTTTGTACATTTCTGCCATTCCTCCGTTACTTCGGTTCCAACTTTCCGTTTTCACGATCTTCATTACCTTCGATTTCTTTTTATTAATTTGCTTCTTGTTGTTGTCGAATATGTTTCAGCATTCTACTCAGGTGATGGACACTTTCAGCCAAAGGATCTTATTGCCTGCAAATATGAAACAGTTTATTTTTCCACCTTCTACCTTCAATCCAGTATCATTTCATCCAAGTAAATCTTAAACAGGTTGGGGACAAACAACAGCCCTACCTCACTCATCTTCCAATTTCAAACAATTCTGATCTACTATTTCCTGTTCTCATACTCACCTTCTGCTTGAGACATAACCTGCTCATCAATCTCCTCTCTTTCCAATCAACCCCTTTCACTTCTTTCCCTTTTTCCTGTTGCCTCTATCTCGCAACACTTATTGCACCCCTAGTTCCAACCCCCCTACAGAATGCGGACTGCTTGTCTGCCACCCTTTACATTCTTATATTGATAACCCTCAATAAGGTTTTCGCGGCCTGCACTAACAGGCTTATAATAAGGTGCTCTCCGCATTTCTTTACTACCACTCTCTTTGCCAGTGGAATCATTTCAGTCTTCAGGAAGTCATCTAGCCATTGCCTGATGTCTCTTTCCGTCTTCGTTGTTTTGCCTTTCGTATTTTCTTCGTTCTTTCATATTATCAATCATCTCTTGAGTTCTTTTCCCAACACATGTGGCAGAAACCCTTACCTCCTCCTTTATGATTTCGTTAATCTGGTCACACACTTCCTAAACCTTTTCTCATGATCTATGGTGGGCATATATACCTGAATGACTACCTTTTGTACTTCTACCTTTACTGCACTTTCTCTATCACATCCATATATTACTGTACTAGTACAAGTACAAGCGTTTATTCTCTTATTTACAATAAACCCCACTCAGTTCTCTCTCTTGTCTCTCCACAAAATAATATGTGCGATCATTCAGGATTATCTCTCCTTTACCTTCCCACCTCACCTCATTCACTCCTATTAGACCCATATCTTTTTTAACCATTTCTCTTCTTAGGTTTTCTTTTTTTTTAGTACGCTTCTTACATGGTGATTGTTAAAGAAGCTAGTGTGCGTGGAAATAGTAAAGTATCGAATTGACTCGCGGTAAACTAACAAATAAGGTGGTTATAATTTTGCGAAAATTTGAGTTTAGTCTGCATCATAAATACCGATGGTGGAATCGCAAAATTAAACAATTAAAACAAAGCACCTAATGTACCAACATTAAGAACTGAATTTCAACATAAATCTTAAGTTCTCCATTCGTTAATGGACGAAGCCGGACATTAGGGCGCAACGGTTAGGACGCGAGGACAAGAGAGTGTGGGTTATTAGGATGCGAACGCAATAGGGCGCCAAACAGTTGGACACTAAGAAGCGAAAAATTTTGTATGAAAATTAACATAGGGCTGCGGGCCGGCGAGTACAGTAACCGACAGTGGAAGGGCAAAACCCAAATCAATTAAAAATCGTTTTAAGAAAAATCGACGGAATTAAGATTTTTTTAAATTATTTTTATTACATTACTGGAAAAACAACACTGCACGTAAAACATTCCGTTTGAGAAACAACGATGTGCTACAAAAAAGGCTCTAAGGTTTACAAAAATAATTTATTCTATAAAATTTTGTTGCGTTTTAGGGAACGCTGAAGCTATAACGTACCCATAGCAGCTCGCGCCATATGACTTCGCGCGCTAATAGCGCTCCCGCCCTTTTGTCCCGTGCCAAATGGTTCCCATGCCTAAATGGTACGCGCCATCTTGTCTTCGCGCCTTTTTGCTATCGCGCCATATCGTCTCGCGCCGGAATGCTTGTTTAGAATTACTGGTTTCATTGTTTGCGAAGATAAGTTTAATTATCTGGCCAGCAGGAATATTTTTTAAGTTTAACTAGAATTGGGAAATAAATCCAGAATATTTCTTTCGGGAACAATGTATGTTTTCTTTGTTTCTTTACAAGGGAAAGCCTTTAATGATGTAGTTTTCCATTGCCTTCCTCATTCTGGATGCCGTTGCTTGTTACTCGCTAGATTGTGTTATCGCACATAGACGGCTTTTGATCTAACCAGTCTCCAAGAAGCGGCAAGGGACAAAGTTACTAAATTTAAACCCGAATGACAAAATGAAAGCACTTTTGGTTAGTATTTATAATAATTGAATAAAACTCCAATTTCCTTTTTTTTATTTATTTACGAGAAAACTAATAAAAATGGGCGGTTTAAACT
This sequence comes from Photinus pyralis, assembly GCF_008802855.1. Taxonomy (NCBI): domain Eukaryota; kingdom Metazoa; phylum Arthropoda; class Insecta; order Coleoptera; family Lampyridae; genus Photinus; species Photinus pyralis. The sequence continues at coordinate 7,621,777 of NW_022170509.1, read as the reverse complement.
GTGACGTTTGTTATGGCTATCCATTTATACTTTCGTACACACTATGGATTTCTATTATGTTTTACTAACAATATTTAATAACTTTCAAAAGGGATGTCTACAAAATTGAGTTATCCGAATGGTTTTTTTTTCAGGTTCGGCGATACGCGAAAAATGGACACCTGGGCATACCAATAGACCTTTTCTTGATTCCACGTTTGTCACATGTACCTACACAGAAACTCTCAACTCTCTTAAGTGGGAAAGGAAGGTAAAAACTCTACTTTTTTTATTTTTTTAAATTTATATATTATCCCTCTTTTGTTCTGGGCCCTCAACAGGCCTGTGCCCAATTACAAAGTGACCCGCATAATGCTTTTTGGAGGTGCCCCTACAGAAGGTCTTAAGTTGTTCTATACTATTACCGTAATTACCTTAGAAATTAGCTGGAATAATGCTCGAAACTGATCTAAGGAAATTCCCATCCCTGTCACAGATGAAAAATTCTTACCTGAGTCCAGGTTCGAACATACGACCTCGGACTATGTATCCCAACGCTCTACCACTGAGCTACATAGACGTTTACAAGTAGGACTGCCTTTTGGAATGTAACGTATTTAATTGAATTCTTATTTCTCGCCATACGAGGGTAAAATGGAGCAAGCAGAAAAATCGCCTCTTTATGTTTACTGCAGAAAAAATTAAATAAGGAAAATCTCATATTAGAAGATTTAGGGCCCGTACCCAGCACTAGTATACAATATGCCAGTGCCTACTAACTGTCCCACGGAGTCAGATTAAGTTAACAGTAACATGAAAACTCGACCCTTAGGGAATACGTCATTTTATTTAAAAAAAAACTACATTTTATTTTCAATACAACGTTTCCCACCCTCTAAAAATTCTTTGAGCATATTTAAGAACGGAAGTTTCATTTTTAACGCAGATGGCCCGCAGTGACTGGGAACTTAAGAAGGTATACCCTTACCCCTTGGATCGGAATGGTTGCCAATTTTTCATTTCATTTGGAAAAAGTATCTGTTACTATGGAAATGCGCTTCTTTGGAAATCCTTTGCAGACGATTACGTTTCAGCGTAAATTTGTCGATCGCTTCCCTAATTTATTTGTAATTAGCGTAACTGTACATTATAGTTAAACAGTGATTGCAATTGTCAATTTGTAGAGAGTCAGTTATTTCTAAGTTAGTTTAAAAAGGTAGAAATTACAAAGTTTCCAAGGTTTTTCCGATTGAAGTTTTGTACGTTGTCATTTGTGGAATTGCTTCCGAGATAGATATGTTCTGATTAATTGACTTATCATAAACATGAACATGTACTACTTGCTACAATAAGAAACTAATTGCCATTTCCTACACCTAATTCCCCTCCTGGTCGATTAATCAATGTTGTATAGCAAGCCTATAATTTTTATGATTTCCTAAGTCCTTTAATACTAAAAAAAAGTTAGTTACCATATTACGCCATATTTCGAATGTAATCAATCATAACGTAAATATGAGCGTAAATACGCTTTAACCACGAATAATTTGATCAATCGTGGTTTTTTAAACTACAGTTTGGAGGTGGTAGTCAAATTTGTTTGCCGATTTAATTTATATTGTTTGGCTTGTGGTTTGGACGGAATTATTTTAGCCTTGTTTATTTTATTGATTACGCCTTGCTGTAATATCTGCAACGAAAAGCCATAAATTTAGTTATTAAAAATAGCTTAGGGTAATTCTACATTATGAGATTGGTTCACTTTTTCATCGCTATTCATAATTTGACAAACTTATTTAGTACACCAGAGAAAGGAAGAAAGTAAAGGTAGGAGAAATAAATGTATTCTGTATGTTGGACATACTCATCTAATCATTTCCTGAATCGTTCTTGAGAGGATATGCGGTATCGTACCCCCAGGGGTTAGCAGATATTCTAGATTCGATAAAACCCTGCCGTAATCCATACTTTGCTTGACGCCTCAATGTGTGTACTACCTTTTTCAGCATGTGGAGCAGTAAGGATCCTCCGTTTCAGGCATACTTGACTCGGACCAACTCTGTGAGCCTCCCTGCAGTTTCGTCTACCTCTTGAAGATCGCGACACATAATACCACGGGGAAGGCACCAGGAATTTTGCTCGAGCAATGCGTGTTGAGCCGGCCCTGAGCTAAGTCCCTGGGATCGTGCCACAATGCTCACCAGGACTTCCCAAGCTTTTATCTTGCGCGCCAAGGGAAATGAAGTGAGGCACACGTCGATGTTGTTGAACAATTAGGTCACGTCTCTCCAAGTACCTACTGGGTGGTCCAAAAGTCCCTTTCCTATACAAATCTTTAAATCAAATTTTTGAGCAAAAAAAATAGAAACGAATGAAGTAAATTGAAAATGAGAGTATTCATTTCAAGGAGATTTTCTACATTAGGTTGGGAAAATTGTATCGGGCAAGTGGCCACGCACTGGATTTTTTCATAACGTTTTGCATTACTTTTTGAAGTGTTGCCGGTGTAATTTTGGCAATCTCTGCTCGAATATTGTTTCTAAACTCCTCCAAAGTCCACGATTTGTTGATGTAGATTGTTCGGGAATGGGTTTGTATTGTGCTACAAGATTTTTTCATAGGAAGAAATCAGGAACCGACAGATCTGGGAATAGCCGCCGCGGCTATTCATTATCACCATTTTTTGATATGATGACGTTTTCCTAAAATAATTGGACGATTTCAAAAGTTTTAACAATTAACAAAGACATGAATTTTTTACATAGAAGAGGAACTTTTGGACCGCCCCGTATTTACATTTACGTCTAGTTGCAAATCTCTGTAACCAAAAGAATATCTACCGCGTGGCCCCAAATCGATGGCATAAAATTAATCCAATCTCGCAAACGGCATCAAGACGTTCCTCAATATGCTTTCAGCAAGCTAAACCAAAGGGACGTTTCGATTTTTAACCAATTCCAATCACGCAAAAACTTTAGGTGATAAGCAAATTACAAAATCGCAATCTTGCTTTTAGCAGAAAGATTTCGAGTCATGTAAATTCCGAAAGCGAGCGAAGACAAAGCAAACCAAAATTTATACTCTGCGCACAAAAATCATACCCCCCCACTTAAAACCAAAACTAACCGTTACAAAGCCTTACTGTATATTTTACCTCATTTCCTGTATAGGATTATGTTTAAAACCTCTGTTATTCCTCGTAATTTTCTACTCATTTTATTCCAGGAATTTCCCTACTGATCATCTCGCAACCCTTCTATCAAACCTACCTAGCAAATCGGTTTGCAGCCAACTCATGCAGAAACCTGAAATAGAAAGGGATTTGAAACTTCCTTTCGTATAACTAAGTTTTGAAATTTTGAATTACACTGTAGAAAATTAAAATGAATACTCGTCAACCTTACTTACTAACTTTTAAATGGAACTCCCCATATTTGTTGCAGATTTGGAAAATACTCAAAAAGAACTTTTTTTATGTAACATTACACCCTTCATTTTAGCGGTTTCGCTATTATAACCTTTTTTGCTCAAAAATTGTCCGTTTTTGGAATTTTTTTAGAAAAACTAAAGCGCGCCGGCGGCTATGTTATGACTCCCACGGCCACTTTATCGAAAAAAGAACACTTTGATTGACATTCGGCAAAGCTTTCAGAAATTAGGAAAATTGGATGGTGGAACGCATTGTACAATAAATGTACATACATTACAATCGGACTCTTTGTATCGCCAGATAAAATTTGGTGACTCGTTGAAAATCAATTTCGGAAGATGTATGACAGTTTGAATCTGGAGCAAACCGTGCTTCAGGTTTCTCAAACTTTAATAGTTGATATTTTGTTAATTCGCTGGAATAATTTATCAGTAATTTCTAAAATCGGGTTTTGACAGTTAACAAAAGCACGAATTAATTGCCTTTAACCTTTTTACCGGTTGCCTGTAGATCTAATAACACGTCGCATAGACAAGAGAGGCGCAGTTTTGAACGTGAGTGCATGTGTTTATTAAGAAAACTATTTTATGCGATGCGTTTCTATGCTACTTTGGGCGATCATTTAAAATTCCAGTAAGTTTGATTTGTTCGCCCAGTCATCGTCCAAATCGCTAGCGAAGTATACACTGACTTTATTTTAGTCTCCATATAATTGTGCAGTGAGACATGGAAACATGACAAAACTAATCACTACAACCAATAATCCACAAATCTTACAGTTCAAAGTTAAAATTTTCAGCGAAAGCTTTTGGTACTTGAGCACATGTTTTGATGGATATTAAAACAGAAATCAGACATTATTTAACTGTGATTTTGTCATCAAGTTAAGTTAAATATGGGTAGAGTAAATGATAGTATCCAAAAGCAAAGTAATTTTCCACGATAGAAAAACTCTGTTCCATCCCTTCGAATTAAACGCTACTTATATTATATATTTCTTATCTCTTCGATATTGTGTAACCTACATAAAATAAGCCTATTTTATGTACAAGAAAAATATTATCTTTTAAAGCATCTGCAGTTTATCTAAATCACATTTATGGAATCATCATCGACAATTCTAGTCCATTGAGAAATTTTTCTTTTTTCCTTTGTTCCTTAGCTTTAACCGACCTTTTTGTTATTCATGGTTAGCGATAAACCATTATAATTGCTTTTAATGTTAGTTTTATGGCGACGTGGTCATTTACGTATAAACCCTAATCTTTTGATGCCGTAACAAATCTACAGGCCAATAAAATACTTTAAGGGTACAAATCGATGCAACTAAATTCGTTTTCGGTGCTGTCTTATTTTTGGAAGAAAATATGTACTAAATATTTGATGGCGAAAAGGCACACTGTGTTTTTTCATTTATCCTTTGAATTCAGCAGCGTGTGATAATCAAACCATTTTGTTTGTAAAAAAATATCTAAGCAATTTCTAGCTCCGTATTGTACAAAGATGAAATTGGTAATGATCTTATAGCTTTACTCTAGTTAGTCTCTTAAAAATGTTTCCTAATAGCATCGTACCAATAATGAAGGCGTTACTACGGTTCTACGGAAACACTCACATAATGGGAATTTCTTTGTTTCGAAAAATTTCTTTAAAAACGGTTACTTTGGCTTAGGAAAACCGCCTAGGTATCTACTTTGTAATCCATTTGTGCTATCTTAGTATAGATGTCTTACCTATAGTTCTTTGTTTTGCCGTTAGAGGTTAGTGTTAAAGGTTTATTTTACCTACTCCTTTGTTTTGTTGCTCACGATTTGTATCTCTCTGCACTTAATGCAATCCCTTCACCTTTAAGTTGGTTTTACGCCTCCGTTATACTTCTTGCTCGTCAGTGAAGTTTCTGCCGTCAAATTGATTAGATGTAAATGTTTTTTGGTATGCCATTACTTTACTGACTACGTGTCTACCTGGTTAAGGGATTTTGTTTTGGCTTTACAATATTTATCTTCGCTGGTTGCTGATGCCGTCCACCGTCCCCTAATTCTTCAATGCTCGAAGGACCATGAATAATATTGAGAATTGCTCTCAATATTATTGAGTGTCAGCTGCGTGCCTCGCTTCGCAAATTGTTTAAGTATAACCTAGAGCCCCAGTGACAATGACTAAAGACTTTTACTTAATGTTTAATTCTAAGTTCTTTACATACAAAATTATGTACAATTATTCGCATATTTGCAACCTACCAATTGCAAATCGGTAACTAATCCATTCAACATTGTGTGCAATTGCTGAATTGTTCTATTTTCTACACACGAAGTGCAATCTATATTTCTTAATCCTACTCTAATTTATAATTAATCAGATTTTCGGCAGCCGCCCTTCTGTTTAATTGATATTCAACATTCTGCAAATAATGCTCATAAGTTTATTTCTTTAGGAATATCAGAATTACTTCAAACCAATTTTTTTTAAAGCGAATTTTTAAAATAAACCGACCACTACTTTTATGCACATCAAAAAATTAAAATAACACAGTAATTGACGTTCTGACAACGATTTGATCCTATCTCTCTTTAGAAAGGTAGCTTTACTAACAAATATGGAAACAGATCGCTCCTGTAAGGTACAGTTTTACCGCAATTTTATCTTTGCGATGAATGCCAAATCAAAGTGTCCATACGTGTTGAAAATCCAAACTACAAATAGCGACGTTGTGGGCTTGTGACCAAAAAACAGAAAGATGTCATTTTCGGAAATGCGCTGGCGTTCACTTATTCTTAAAGAAATTAAAATATAATTTTCTCGGGTTTTTGATGGTGCTAAAATAAATTAAAAAATCAATTGTGAGTTTCGAGTAAATTCAGTAGTAAATCACATCAACTCTCGTATTTTTTACGGACGCCATATTGGGTTTTTACGGCGAACACACAGTTGGGAATCAACCTTGTATTTTTGCCTTGAAGTTGACAATGTATTTCTTATGGCAATAATTCCATGGCCGTGTTGATAGGGACTATGCGAGACAATAAACGAATGAATTTGGTTTCAATCACTTGGGCGGTGGGTGATGTTATAATTCAGTAAAAATATTAATTAACATATCAACTTTTTCAGGATTTCATTTATAACAACAGTATATCTATAAAAATTAATTTTTGGTGCTCGGTTTTAATTTCTTTCCAAGTTATACGCCAAAATAGAAGGAAAATGCGTATTTTACATAAATTTTAACCTATTTCTTTTTTACATTTTTCGCGCATTTCTACAAATAAAATGAAACCATTATACCCTGTTTACGTAATTTATGTACCTCCATATACAGTTTTGACTATTTTCAGATGGCCTTCTTAGCAAGGCACTATTCAAACCGAGAAAAGATTTTAGTGATGATTCCTTGGGACCCAGAAACCCAAAAATCATAAAAAATTGCACTTTAACCCCCAAAAGTATTTAAAATTTTAAAATAGAGAAAATGGATTTTTTAATCACTACACAATACTTACTTAAAAAAACCCTAATTTCCAAGTTTCTCACAAGGATCGAAAAAAGTATTAGTTTTTGTGGATTTTTTTCTCTACATTGTGTGTGTTCAATATGCGTCATTATAATTGCTAGTAATATTATAATTACTGTGCGAAAAACCTCATTTCGATCTGTTAAACCGTTACGAAAAAAAGGGCAGATGGACGGACAAATACATTCTTAATCCGGTAGAAGACTGATAAAAATACAATGTGCTAGTCCATTATAACTACTGTGGAAGGTTGTTGAAAAAAGTATCGTAATTTTCTTCAAGCAGTTTATTTTACCTCAACTAAATAAACATTAAAAATAATCCCTTTCGGCTTGGCTGATTAGGTGTAGGTAGATTTATTTTCGCCATTTTGTTCCAATATGGCGGAATTTCCCGATTCATGAATTTGACCGAGTTATTTATGAGTTACCTCGGGCGGCACATATTTTGCGGCATCTTTATGTTTAGTTTTAGATGAAAAAAACGACTTGTTCACTTCATAAGCTTACTATTCGATTTCTACGAATTATCGTCGTCATTGTAGAGTTGAAAATACCTCTAAAATGCAGAATACAGAAACCAATTTATTTCGGATGTCAATACACTATCCAACTGAAAAGCGTTCGCACTTTTAAATGCTAATACCGCAGATTACTAAGGTAATCTGATCTTGATTTTCGATCTTTTTTTTGAATTAGGTACTTATATAATTGCCATAGCCCTAGAACCCTCCGTAAGTTCTTGTGACCTTTAAAAAAATAAATATCATGCATTTTTATCAAAGTTGCATGCAGCTCCCTTTATAACTGCTTAATTTAAACACGGCATCCAATGGTAAAAAAGTTCCTCACATATTTGTTTGTTTGTCTGAATTACATTTACTTATTTACGTTCATTAATGTATAAAAGCCACCATTTTATTGACTTAGAAGTGACAGCAAATTGGAGACGGCACCCCGGACGGCAATAGTTCTAGGTACGCCACTGACACCAACCCTTAAAGTTTGGTCTTGGTTCCCTTATCGGCGGCGAAAACGGCGCTACAAATTAAACCACTAAATTTTACCTTCTATTGACCACTCTTGGAAGGGAAATGAATAGGTCCGGAAACAGGGGTTTCTCGTAAATGAGTAGAGTGTGAACTACCTGAGTTGAATCGCCTGCGGGTCTACAAATGGTAGTCTCACTTATTAATGAGCGACCGAGCTCATTCTTATTTTGGACTGTCTGTCACTCTGTTAATTCGTCCATCCGCCTTTGTACATGATAACTCGCGAACGGTTTTGAATATTCCAATTCTGTTTTCTGTAATAGGTGATGGTCAAAGGATTGAATTTTGGTCATTTGGAATTTCTGTCCGTCGGTCTGTGTTTGTTGCCTACCTAATCTACATAAAACATTTAAAACGCCAAATTGAGCAACAAATTGAATTCACCGTAAGTTATACATGCAACAAAATTCAAGCCAAAGTTAGAAAACAGCGGTAGGTCACTGCGTTGAGTACGACTACATATTCAAATTTTCGTATTTCATTAAATCTAAAATAATTCAAAAGAGAAAGACACCGTTATGTGATAGGTATGAATTTACTGACATCTAACGTATATGTGAACGCGTCTGTCGGAACTAAGTGCAGGACAAATATATTGATCCAGTCAGTAGGTGAACATTTTGTTCACAGAGGACGCAAATGGATGGCGAAATCTGTACGAAGTACTACTACTACTCCATCCATGTGCTCTATACTAATTTGTGCAATAAAAAACTTTATATACGACAGATGTCTCCACTCCACTATACATATACTTCTGTAATTGGGTGTTTTCAAACTACTCTCAAACCGCGCAACCACTACCAATTTTGAATTACTTTCGATCTTACTCATTTCTATATCTTGGAAGATTGCAACTTTTGTAGTACGTAAAATTTTTTGTCGATAGATAATAGCTTGAAATGTCTGCAAACACCGCTCATATAAAAGTCATCCCTTGCAATTTTCCATTAAACTCCTATTAAGATTCTAGTGACAAGGGTTTCAAGAAACAAAGTTATTTGATGTACTGCCCTTCTCAGTAGAAATATAATAATTTATTAACGAGCTCCTAATAGGACTTTCTGTCCGTCCATCTGTGTACATGATAACTCGCGAACCGATTTAATTATATATGGGTCAGTTAGATGTGCGACGTTTTTTTATTTAATTTGATAAAACATTCAAGCTGATAAAAATTTGCAGATGTTTCTTTGTGTAAAATTTTGTGTTTTAATTTTTAGCATGTGTGTTTATGAACCCAGTAAATGTCGAGTTTCTTGATACTTTAAGGAAACCGAGAGATTTTTTTAAAATCATTGTTTAAAGCAGACAATTGAATTTTAATTTAAAATCTAGGTATTGTGACGAATATGAAGTGACAGCTCTATTAAATTCTGTTGTATTTCCACAAGATTTTTTCAACGTGGTATGAATCTTGACTGACACACCAACGAAAGTGGTGCAGATTAAATTAAATCCCAAATGTCCACTACTGGGATTACACACGTTGGGTTTTGCTTGTACACCATGACTAACGCATATTAGAAACGCGTGCACACAAAAGCGTTATCAAGTAATTTTCCGCGCAAGTTTCAATTATAAGTCACTGCTTCGAAAAGTGTTGCGAGAGTCCGTAGTGATCTCACTTTGCGTTTCTTTACGAATTTGGAATACACTCACCACCATCTATATCTGACGGCTTCACTCAATCCCAAGTGTTCATAGAGGAAATTGTATTTGATATAGCGAAAATACTACAATTTTTGTGCAGAGCCGTTGAATCTGTAGCACATCGCACATGCACTTAGTAAAATCAATTAAAGATGGCAGCCTTACAATTTGGTATATTTAAATAGGGGCATTATATTTGGATTTAATCAAAGTTTGTGCAATAAACTAGAGAGGATAATTGCAGAATGTAATAGTTTCCGCTGTGTAAATCGATACGCGCAAGTTGTTCGTAGGTATCATAATAGATGGCAGGAACGATTCAACGGAAGCAACGGCGTTACACCAATGACGGCAATTATCATGCTTGAGTGTCATCATTATTTTTACAAGGTAAACGCGGTAAAAATTCCTCATAGATCACGTATTTTACTAAGGATTAAGCAATGGCCGGGGAGGTATTTCTTCGCTAATGGGTTGCAATACGAATGAACTTCTTGGAGTTTAATTATTTTCCACGAAGGGATTTGGACGCGTGTCAGAGCAGTGATTTTATTCCGCGCGATTTAATTGGAATTTTAAGTTGAAAGTGCAACATCCATTCTAGTCTTAGCATGTTGTTCTGCGACTCTTACTCTACCCGTACACGAACGTATGTGGCATTTCTGATTACGTACATTAGGAACACACTGTTTGTGAGGGGACCCGAGTTTTTTGTTGTAAGTCTAATAGTGGTGCAAAAAGGGAAAGGGTATAAAAATCGAATTTTCCAAATTTGAGCCATTGTCTCCAGTATTGCCATTAGCGACATCATAAAAAATAAAAATGAAGCACTCTTTGAGTTGTGTAGAAGTAGAATGGTCCCCTTGTACACCTCAACTCCCAAGTTTAATGAGAATTTTTCATTTTTCTCAAATTTTGTAACCCCTGCGTTTTTATTCACTTTTATTCAGTAGCAGTATATAACATGTTATTTACATCCCACATGACAGAATTGTGCAACATTAACGTTTAATAAACGTTTAATGGTGACTTGTAACGTTAGCGTATAAGTACCATTAACTTACTATTAACGTCACCGCGACTGCTAATGTCCGCCTTCAAGAACGTTTCTCTGTAACGTCTAAATACCTACGTTTAGCAAACGTTACATCATATAACACTTTATAACATCAGCATTTAACGTTAATTGAACGTTTGAAACAAACGCCAATGCGATGTAACTCTCTTACGTTGTATAAACGTGGTACAAAAATGTTTATTAAACAATACTAAATTACGTTTATATCATCCTTATACATTGACGGTTGGTATTATTAAAGTCATATTTACTATGTTGTAAGTTAACAGTGTTGTTAAGGAATGTCTTAACAACACCGTTAGCTGACAACAAAGTTAAGTCTGGCTTTATAATACCGGCCGTTAATGTACAAGGATGACATAAACGTGTTTAAACATTACATGTGTCCTGGCCCAAGGTAAAATAGTATATTGAAAGACAAGTGTTACAATGCGACCTATTGTAATACGACTATCTTGTGGCACGAGTGGCGACGCGGAGCGTAGCCACGAGTGTCCGCAAGATAGGAGTATTACAACAAAGCATTGTAACACGCGTTTTTCATACTATTTTTTCTATTTCGGTGCTTTACTTTAATTAAAAAAATCATTATCAGAAACTATAGGGAACATTAGAACTAACATGTTTTATGTTGGGAACACTTTTTATGTTGTTAAGTTTTAGGTTGGCAGCGTAGTAAGACTGACATTTTGAAGTTCAAACATGGAAGTACCCAACGAAGTACCTACTTCTACTAACTAGTAACTGCCAACTTAAGAGATGAGTTACCAAAAAAAAACGACTATAATCACTGTCTTTGTACAACTGTTTTCGGTCGAAAACAGTTGTACAAAATCATCATTGTGACACCGAAATAGAAAAAAGCAGTTTTCGATTCGATAACTAAATTTATAAAAACAATTAACCTCAATATATGATATAACAAATGTGACGTTTGATATATGAGACGTATGTGGCAAATAGCGGAAGCTGATGTTAAAAAAAAAATAATTTAGTATTGTCACAGATTGTGTACTTTAATAAACATTTTTGCACTTTGATACTAAAGTGCACAATGTAAAAAAATTCAAATTCAAAATAATTCAAATAATCTTTTACCAGAAATTTAATGTATAAAAAATTATTTCATTCACATCAATCACTTCACAAAATTGTTAAAAATGTCCTACCATTATAAAGAATGCACAGTTACACACATATTTTCATATAATCGAAAACTCATTCTAACATTACTGGTGTAATGTTCATTAGTTCCTCTTCGATTGCATTTTGAAGTTCCTCAGTGATGTGCAGACGATTTCTAAAAATATTGTATTTCAAAATCAGAAAAAAAAATCTAACGGGCTTAGATCTGGAGAACGTGGTGACCACAATCCTCTGCTAATTAAACGATCATCGTAAAACTGTTGTTCGGCATCATGGAGTATTTGTAAATGGAAAATACCTTGTAAGAAAACGTTGGATATCAGGAAATTCTTGATAGAATTGCTGGCGACAGGACTAAATGGAATACGTCCATGTTCCATCCTGTAGACTTGCACTTCGATAATGTTCCTTTAAGACGAACGCGTCATGTTTTGGTGAAAAAGACATTGTGGAAGTTTCTAAAAAAGTAAGGTTATATATCTATAAAATAATTTACGTCTTTTACTTACTTTTACATACTGCTAACGCCTAGGAGGAACCCTGGTAGAACTGTTTGATTTAAAATAAAAAGATGAGCGTACAAGGTAGAAAATACAAAGAGAAATTCAACACGTAAAAATCGCCGTAAATGGATAGCTTATTCAGATTATTTGTTGAAGTCGTTGTCGTTCATCCTTGATGAAAAAAACCACAATCGCCAATGTCTAACCCAAAAAACTCCACAATTTTTAAGCACTTAATTCAAACTATTCTCCACTTATTTTGAATCACATCACTCAATTCACAGAAAACCAACATATTCAACAAACATGTTTAACTGCAAATGAAGATAAACCGAGTGATGAGTCACCGACCAGCTATTTTTTCGTTGCGCAATGCCCAAAGGCACATTTTTAATATTACAAGAACGTTACTGTAACTATGCAACTTAACAGTACCAAAATGTCGTTGTTGTAATGTTAAGCTTTTAAAAGTTGAACTAACGTAGTTATGTATGGTTCCGTCAACATACGCTAATAACATCACATTACTTAACATTATAATGACATCGCAACAAGGTTTTGCATAAAAACGTTGTCAAAGTAATATTGGTATAACGTTAGCCTTCTGAATGTTATTTTAACGTAATAATGTCCCGTTCCAGCGACGCAAGTCCAAAAGGTTACAATTTTTAACATTACAAAAACGTCGTATCCACGGGTTAGAAAGAAAACCCATTCAAGTATCGTTGGTATAACGTTGATGTTTTGTTTAATTGAGTTGTTTCAAAATGCAACATTCGTTTAACGTACCAAACGTTTTTTTAACATTGCTTGTCAAGTGGGATGTATACGAGAAACAAACAACTCTTTGTTGTTAAAGAAGCCGAGCTAAGGTGTGGAAACAGTTTTTAATTCTTCCTTTAGTTCTGTTTTCGTCACGGATGAACTTTTGGGGTGCGCTCTCTGATGGCATTTACCACAATATAACTGATATAATACAGACAGTACTTTGGTCAAATACAGTTTATATTGACACAACGTTTGACATCTATCCTCGGTTTAGTCAACAATGCTTGTGAAAAGCACAGCTTGTCATCAATTGTTATTTTCTGTAGTTGACTAACGCATGCTAAAAATTACTTCTTCTCCTCCATCCTATCTCTAGTTAATCTTCCCATATCTTAATTGCATTGGGGGTGTTTCTTGTTATGTAATTATATAGAATATGAGCCGGCTAACTGTCGGTCAGTGATCCTGTTCTGGCCTCTTAAGGAAATCATAAAGGGAAAATAATAACTCAATAATCTTAATTAAATTATGAAACGGTTTTTATTTTCGTACGTCTGCTAAAATAGAATAACATTAGTAAATTGGGGGTTTGAGACGAAACAATCCTGTAAAGTAAATGGTTAAACAACATTCAGCGTCATCATCACCGTCAGGTGCTAACCGGAAATTAATTGTATTTTTATAACATCCTGTACAATAAAAATAAATCGAACAATACGTAAATTTGAGGCACAGGCCTAATCTGGATGTCCACCAAAACACCAACTTAATGCAAATCACAAGTAGGTGGTTAAATTGCCTATACATAAATACACAACATAAAATGTTGCTTGAGCATAGAATTCTCTTCAATAGTTTTTTATCAAATACACCACGCCCAACAAAAAATGACGATACGACGGTTAGCGGCAAAACTACACCACGATAGAACAATTACTCGAAAATACCTTTATTGTTTATGCACCAGGATCACGTGGATGCTTCAATAGTGGAATGGTTTGGGTCCCGTCCCCGGGACTTTGATATGGTTCGGAACGCACGGACCGACCAGACTTCTCGTTGATTGTTTTATCGATGGGGAATTGAGGTTGTCTCTCCAGCTGTGTTCTGCACGGACCGCTGACAGAAGCCGCTGGTGATGTTCCGTCGTGGATATTTTCAACTTTCCCGTTTTGTTTCTTGGAAATGCTGCGAAAATCTTCGTTCGCAGCGTGAAGGTGATTTGGTGAAGATGATGGCTCGCTCTTGATTTAATTTCTGTTTTTCTGGATCCACCCAAAGGACCGATTGCACGATGTTTTTCGCGAGTACGACTGGCGCAGATTTTTCACTGCGTGTCGCCGTTTTACGGATGCTCCTTTACCGCTATTTGTACATGTATTTGATATCCAGGTTGTAAGATCTGGCTCAATCAGCGCTTCATCTTACAATGATGAATCAACTCGCGCTAGCATACGCTTTTGCCAATCAACATTCGGTAACGAGTAGACGTATTTAACAACTCTCCTCCCTGCTTTCATTGTAATTACAATGACCCGCTTCATTTACCTCATCCCGAATATGCACACGTACGTATTTATTATCTTACTTTATTTACATATGAAATAAAATTGCATTTCTAACCCCGCTTGTTACTTTATATTTCTAATTCTCTTTTAGTTAAATAAAAAAAAACAACTTGACCTACAATAAATGAAACAATTAATTTCCTTGCAATGCGTAAAACATACAATTGCATGTCTTGTCTATTTTTAAATTATACATTTTTGTACGCTACCACATTCTATGTACATACGAAGGCTGAAGTCTAATATTAAAAGCCTAGTAGTACAACAAGCGGCTACAGAGGGTAACTGCGATGACGTTGAGCATGCGCTGTACTGTAGACGGTATGGTCCTTAATTAATAATATCGGAATGAACTGAAACAAGAAAACCAAAATGACAGCAGAAAGAAGAGGCACGACCAAACGGTTATGCCTCACACTGTTTTGCATCGACAGTAGAAATGCCTCGAAAAATGATCCATTGTATAAAAAATATTAGCGTGCTTAATTAGTGCTTTTGTTTCACTCCTTGATATGAAAACAATGCCCATGAGTCTGAAAGGCATGGTGGACGGCTCCATAGGGCTTAGCTATATTCGTATTCATTTTGTGTTTGACCAATGCTTGAATATATCGCCTTCAACCACTTTAAAAGTTTCGATTTGTGATCAAAAAGGAATGTTTGCAATAAAATTATGACACTGGTTAATTAAACGGAATCAGTTTTAGACAATTGTTATCAGTGGCTTATCATAAAATGGAGATGGAAACGTGTTCGCAGCCGATATCAGCTTGGTATGGGTTTTTAATGGGTAGTTTTGGTAGCCAAATGAGAACAAGCGTGGCTTAACTATGGTGCAACAGCAATACACGGCAGACGTTGGCATATGTGCCAGTGTGATTTGTTCTTCTGCGATATTTTTCTTTGGGTTACTTCAACCCATTGTTTTACACTTGGCCTATCCACCAGTTTCGACAAGTTACCATGGATCAATTTTATGAAATAATGAGAAATCATTTTAAGTTTTGGAACGGAATTTTGAAAACGGGTACAAACCTCAGATTTTTCAAAAAGCCTCGATTACAGACCACCTGTGCTGGATCGACCGAAACCGACTTTTTAGCGCATTTTCCCATTGTCCGCACTTTGTCCGTCCATCTGTACCACTACTAATCCATCAGTTTAACCAATTTTTAAGTTTTCGCTTTGTGTTTTCGTTTTTACACGGCCTTGAGATCAGAACGACAAAAATTTTTTTGACTAAGTCACTTCTTTCCCGAGTTATTACTGATTCTGTGCGGGGAAAATGTACTTTGGTCGCGAGTGACCACGTCTATACTAGTTATAATCCTTTGTGGCCGGGCGAGGTGACAGTTATCGCAATTGATTCATTTTTTTTAAAAGCAAAGCATCCAATATCAATTAAATACAAATTGTAATACAATTTACCGGGAAAACACTTTTCCAAGCAGATTATAACCTATAAAAACAAATACGTTAAAATTGAATAGGCTTATTGGTGTGAAATTGGGCAAATAGTAATAACTTATACAAGGGACCAAACTGTTGTACAATTAAAAATGGAGTATCCTTCGTTCCATGAGGAGAATACCTCTACAATTTTTAGATTATTAAACTTCACACCAATACAATTTCATTGTAGGTACAAACATTTATGTAACTATTTATTATCGTTTGGTAACAAATTCTTAATTTAAAAAATATATTTAAGGTATTATTATCTATTCCGTTTTTCCAAATAACTTAAATTATATATACACAGTTATTAAATAATATAACATATTTCTAATTACAAATTATTAACACTTATTATTTGATTTATCCATCCGATAAACGATGACACTTTAACATATACTCCAGGTACATCCAAACGTCCACATCCAAATCCCCACGACACAAGACCGGCCAGTTCATAAAAACCGTCATCTTGACAGACTAAGGGACCACCACCATCGCCCTAGGGACAAATTAGACATTTTGACCTGTCTCATTTTTTGGGTCTATTTTATTTACGTTAGCAATTCACTCGAAAACAATATCATACACATTCTTTTTACTTCATATGAGCATGTGTTAAATTAAACTTGTGTACGTACCTGACATGCATCGTTTCCCTCCTCACCACCGGCACAAAAACTACTGGCAGGAAGGATAAATATTTTTTCCGTGACCGCATTTACCTTCCTAAGGCATTCGGCATCACTAACAATTGGTATTTCCGCTTCTCGCACTCTTAAAGGAATGGGACCCGCTACAAAACAAAGGTAAGGACTCAAAAGCAAAGAAAGTAACATTTATTACCTTCGCCCATGTACCCATAACCCGTAACGGTACAGCGCTTTCCTGCCGCATGATTAACACCACGTGCTGGAAGGCACACTAGGCAAACGCCTTCCTTCAATTCCGCCTGGCCGTGCAATTTTAGTAAAGCTATATCGTTGTCTAAAGTTTGACTGTTGTGATTGTGATGGATGTACGTGGTGGCAACCCTAAGCGTTTGGGCGCCCGGGCTTCCATACTTCTTTGTAAGATCGTGATCTCCGACCCGCACGTATATGGCATCTCCAGACCGTACAATGCTACAAAAATTTCGTAAATCTGCGCAATTTCCCCATTTCACCTACTTCGTAACGCAGTGAGCGGCGGTTAACACCCATTGGGTTCCAATTAGAGCTGCTCCACATAAATACTGATTTAAAGAATTTATTAACGCGACCTGCCAACACCATTCCGCTTGGTCACCATCTTCGCCTCCCACAACTCTGGCGTTTCTAGACGTGCCTTTTACACCGCAAACGTATTTACTATAAACCGGAGGACGTGTTGTGCTGAGAGATGATGCGGATGCTGCTGAAATATGTGACATGTTACCTTATCTATGGTTTAAATCTCAAGTACTTGTAGGAGAAGATTCCGCAATTGACGGCGTCATTGTTGTAAGAACTGCATTGTTAGACTGTGAGGTATTGATTTGGGAAGATATTTCGGAATGTTTGTGTTCCATTGCCTCACGTATGAGAGATTTTGGGGCGCAGCATTTCATGGTTGATTTTCGACACTTAAATATTTCGGTCATCTCTGCGTTTCCTGCAGAATACGAATTTAGTATCAGATGGAAGCAATTTCGTACTTACTGAAACAGGTAAAGCTTAAGTATGAAACAATGCACGACCCTGGACAATCCGGTCGTGGATCTGATGTGGTGGTTGTCGTTACTGGGGTGGTGGTTTGGATAGGTTTAGGTTTTGGACGCGGCGTAGTGGTAACCTTCGTGTTATCACAGCAGATTGAACCCCTCTTGCAGTCGGACGTACGTGGTACCAAAACGGACGGACGTTCACAAAATGCCGCCATGATATTCACGAGGCAGTAGCCTGGACAACGTGGACCTAAATCTGTTGTTTTTGGTTTGGGTGTTGTAGGTATGGTTGTTGTGTACATAGTCGTGGGTCTAGTTGGCTATAAATTCATTAGACAGTAAAATTCGAGAGGAGTCTATACTTACAGTTGACGTTATGCAACAGCTCTCATCTTCGGAGCACTCTGCTTCTGAATCAATGTCTTCACAAAACACCAGTGCGAGTAAACCACTAACACATTCGCCTTTGCATGGTTTAGAAATGTGAGGCGCTTTTGTTTCCAGAGGAACTCTTACCACTTCGGTTGTTACTGTGGTAGGTGCAGGTGTTGTTCTGCTATTGGTATTATTGTTGCCGCTTTTCGTTTTATTTGGAATTATTAAGTTTGGCGGTATTTTGTCTCCGAAGACATCACTAGATACACAACATTTCAGGGAGGGTTTACACAAATCTTCAGTTGTCAGTATTGCTTCGCAGTAATCCGAGATTCTTTCGGCAACGCATACTCCGGGACAGGCTTTTACGGCTAGCGCTAATTAAATTGTTGTAACAATTTGCTATCGACATATTACGGTTTTACTTACGGGGTGAATCATTTTTACTCGATTCGGTGGTTGTAAGTGATACGTTAGAATATCGGTCAATTTCTTGCTAAAAAGGCACTGAATTAATACAAAATGATATGAGTACTTGAACGTAAACGCAATCTTAAAAGTACCTTTTGTGTAACTGGCGTGGTAGTGGGAGTTGTCGGGGTTGTGGTTCTTTCGGTTGTGGTGGCGGTTTTGTTGGCGCTCTCTGTGGTATTGGGCGATGGTGGTTCTACGCAACATTTCATTGACGACGAAGGGCAGGCGACATCTTCCAGTACATCGTAGCAAATAATAGTTGCTAGAGCATGGACGCATACTCCGGGACAGTCTTTGGAGTCAACAGTGCTGGTTATCGTGTCTAAAAGACCTAGAAAGGATTGGTTTTTTAATTTTATTTCAGATGCAAATTCTCTATTTTCTAGCGTATCGTGACAATAAGAATACCATTATTTCAATTTATGAAAGTTAAACAAAGGCACATATAAACGAATTGGTTGTTACTTCTGGTATTTGGTCCAAACAGATAGGAGTGTTGTTGGATTGTGAATGCTACATGAATAAATTCAAAGGGTTACAAACGAAAAAATGTTTCGTTTTGAAGATTTACTTTTTCGTAATACGATCTCTCCGTATAACATAACAGACACCGCGCATCCTGACAGCACACGGCATGCTAGATTTCATAATTTCTAAATATTGAATCCCAAGTTTCTCCATTTTTATATATCAACCATACGCATATTTTATGTTGTCACACAGTAAATTGATCTAAAAAAAAGCATGCATTGCATTATTGCACTTGAAAAACCAAAGTTGCTTCGGTTTTCGGTTTAACAGGAAGTGCTACCGAAAAGTTCACTATGCCATCGAATTAATCGTGATGTCGCACGCAACACACAGTGTATAACATAAAATTGTCCATTTAGCTTCTCACTTTTTTAAAGATTGGGGGGTGTATTTTCTTTAAATCAACATCTATAAGTAATTTGTGCAGTAGATCATTTCTAATTTCAGAAACGCGTGTAAGTAAACGGAATTGAAACGTCACAGTAATAATTTCGTTTCGCATCCTTAAGTCATCAGCTGCAAATTTTTTAAAAGCTAACCGTATGTGTATTTCAGATATGTTGAGTATAGTCTGATATGGCATTCCCCTAGAATTAATCGTTCGGCGGGTACCGTGTCATCAGCTCCTCTAATTCCTTTATTTAAAAAAAATAACAAAAAACTATGGCACAATCTGAATCTGATATGTACTAACACGTGCACTGAACGACGATGCACACATTTTTGAGAGTTGGCAACCACGCAATTTTTAGGAGGGGAACGCGATTTGCGCCATCTGGAGAGCACGAACGTGGGTTACGTTGGGCATCTTGCCTTGCAATAGCGGTCGTGAACGCGTCGCTCCATAAATGTTTGTTGTTATTTTGTGTTATTTGATGCAGGTAGTAATTTTTGCATTTCTTTATATCGTATTGGGTTTGGTATGCCGCATTTTATATTTTGTGTGTTTAAATCTTGGTTTTTGAAATTTACTTGGTTTAACCGCAATACAGAATGACATGTTTAATACCGTTATCCTTTTGTTTGTAATCGTTTACGTTTTTGGGGTAATGTTTGCTTAATTTATGTTTATGTGTTTTGTCCGAATCATATAAATTTTGATCAATTTATTTCAATATGTGGAAATTACCGATTCGTTTGATGTATGTACTGACTTGTTGTTTGTAATTATCTCCGTGAATGAAGCAGTCGCGGGGGTGGTAAAAACTGTAGTCAAATTTGAGCTACGACACCTAATTCCGTGATTGTCTTCGACATTTAACTGTAGGCTCGAAACCCCGAACGAGGGGAGACGCTACCTATCTTGCGGGGGCCAGATTATGCTAATCAAAACTCTTCGGTTTAGAATCTGTGTGATATATGAGTGGAGATTCAATAATTTCCACATATTTTTACCGATGGTTAAATTTGCCAACAAGGTCATGTAATTTTCCATTTGGTTTTAACAAAAGGACTTTATTGCAGATTTTAAGATGAGTCACATTCTGTGTATTTCACCATTTCTTAGAATCTTGGTACCTGCTTACTTGACCCATAATTCCCAAAACCTATAGGTTACCTCTTGAAGTCTACCTGCTACTTTTTGTGATGCTATAATTTTATGTTATGCGTTCACATCATTACAAACAATTAATATTTAATATTAATTTGACAGCTGTTTTTTTTATTGGTGTTCTTTTTTTTTCCTAGCCTTTTTCTATTTTTATTCGGTGAACTACCATTTTGAAAGTTTATTTTTGCAATGTAATTTATTTCGACTTAAATTTCCGAGCTTTTACAATCATAATAACCACGATAATTATTAAACAATCTTCTACAATAAGCCTACTGGAGCTTCCGTTGCGCCCTTCCAGCGACGTACCCGTAGGTGGTTACTCTTCCTTCCAGAAAATTAACAGTCAAATAGAATGGAAACTTGGACCGTTGGAGACGAAAGATGTAAAGTAAAATGTGGAACGACAGGGTTAAGGTCTCAAACAGCACAATGAATGCAAGACATAAAGGAACCCGAAAATGTACCGGGTGACCCAATAATACTGTTCCTCGGCCATATCTCGGGAACCGTTCGTCGTATGACTTAAGGGAAAAAAAATTATTGTGTAAATCGGTCATGAACAATCGCTCGAAAATGTTTTCAAGTTCCAAAAATGACCACTAGTGGACGTAACTGCTATCTTAAATTTTAAAATTGCATTTCCTTTCAATTTCGCATAGTAAACTAAATTTTTTCTTCAAAAATTTTTTCAGAACCAGTTTATCTATCATTTTCGTAAAAAACTCAGTTATTTTAAAAACAAAGATGGTGTGGGGCGGGGCGTTCAGTTATTTGTACAATAATGCTTTAATGCTTTAACTTCTTAACGGTTTGACGGATTTTAACAACTTTGGTATCGTTGAAAAGAGCATTCCTTGGGCAATAAGAATCAACCAAGATATAGTTAATTTAGTTGAATCCTTCTCGACCAGGGGGCTAGTTTTGACACCATGACTCAAAATCCTAAAAAAAATCAAATGGAATGGTATGACTTTTTCTTTATGAAAAAGTAGCCAAATAACATCCAAAGAGGCCAGTTAAAACCGGTTTTCAAAATCTCGTTCCTAATCTCAAATATTGGGAAAATGAGATTAATGGATCTTTGAAGGCCAAGGATCGCGCGATAAATTTCCTAAAACTACTAAAAATTTAGCTACAAAATCAATAAGATGTTAGAGGCAATTGTGAGTCTAAAAAATATAAATGATTAAAAAATATACCTATATCATCAGAACATCCATGTTGCTCCAAAGGGACTAAACCGAGGACTAAACGCATTTTGAACTTATTAAGTCTCTTTAATATTATAGGTATAATCGTCGAGGGTACATTATAGTTAGTTTACTGAATTCTTTTTATGATTGGTCTGTGGCTCCCAGAAAACGCGTTTTTTTAATAAAACCCATGAAAGGAACAAAAAGTGATCTAATTGGCGACCCAGGTGTCCCAAATGGCCTCCGATATTTTTTATGCACATCTGAAGACGCTGATGAGTTGAAAGAATAGCAGTATCAATTTCAGCTGTTGGGATGTTCAAGATGGCATTCCTAATTCTTGCAATCATATCCTCGCGAGAAATTTCGTTGTGCTGCAAAGACTGAGAAAAAGTGATCATTCCATTTGATTTTTTTAGGATTTTGGGTTATGGTGTCAAAACGAACCCTCTGGCGGAGAAGGATTCAACTAAATTAACTACATTTGGGCTCAAAGATCTATTAATTTCATTTTTCCAATATCTGAGGTTAGGAACGAAATTTTGAAAAAATGGTTTTCACTGGCCGCTTTGGATGTTATTTGGCTACTTTTTCATATTTCATTTGATTTTTTTGATTTATTTAGGATATTGGGTCATGGTGTTAAAACTAGCCCCCTGGCGGAGAAGGATTCAACTAAATTAACTACATTTTGTTTAATTCTTATTGCCCAACGATACCAAATTTGTTAAAATCGGTTACACCGTTAAGAAGTTAAAGCAGGTTTATTGCAAAAACAATTGAAGGCCCCACACCATCTTTGTTTTTGAAATAACTGAGGTTTTTTTACAACAATGATAAACTGGTTCTCTTTAAAAACGCGAAGTTTATTATGCGAAATTTAAAGAAAATGCAATTTTAAAGTTTAAGATGGCAGTTACGCTCTCTGGGGGTCATTTTTAGAACTTGAAAATATTTTCCAGCGATTCTTCATGACCGTTTCATCCAATAATTTTTTTACCCCTAAGTCATACGACGAACGGTTCCCGAGATATGGCCAAGGGACCGTCTTATTGGGTCACTTGGTACGTCAGTGAGCAACTTCCATTGCAATCCATACCGAAGTACCAATTTTACTGGGAACAATATTTCTTTCAAGTCGAATCCAGAAGTGTTCCAAATCGCCACATTAGCGTTACAAAAAAGAATTATTAGCACCCCGTCACTTGGGTTAGGTGCTTTCCGGTAGGCAAATCGTGTTTATGTCCCGGTTTATTAATTCATATTCAACAGGAAATTATAGTTTCGAAGTTACTGACTGGATGACCTACATTAGCTGTTGTAGTAATGAATTTTAGAATTTGTCCTTGAATAAAAAATTAATTAATTTGTATCTTGTATAAAGTGGAAGAGAAGAACTTTAAAAACCGGTACATTCGTCTTCTTTGATACGGTCAACCCGGCGACCACCAACACGGCACCGGTTTTTCGGTGATCAGCCAACTATTTTCGCCCGGCTTCGGTCATCCCGAATGAGCCCTCAAAAGTACCGTGGACATTTCTGGATCCTGATAAATAGTTAGGTACAGTATTTTCAATATTAAATTTTGTTACGGGATCACAGAAATCGTGTCAAATTCTTATATTCGTCGCAATTAGTTCTCCTTTTGCGCTTTAGGTAGGTACCTTGATTTTTCATGAAGATGTAAAAATCATAAAAAGATGCAATCGTCACAGTGAAAACATCCGGCGTCTCCAAAAAAGCACGGCAGGTCCGCAGCAATGCCAAGGTCATGTTGATTGTTTTCTTTGATTCACTACAAGGCCAAACCATCACAAAAGAGTACTACCAGGAGACCCTTTGCCGCCTGGTGCGACACAAACGACCGTATCTGTGGGCAGCAAAATCTCCTCACGATAACGCACCCATTTTGTGTATTCAATTCAGGTTTTCTTAGCCAAACACAACATTCCCATGGTTCTTCTATTTCCCAAGCGGAAAATACCGCTGAAAGGGACCCGATTTGAGTCACGAGAAGACATAATGAGGAATGGGACGGCACCATTCCAAAAATGGCGTTCCAGATATGTTCCCAAAAATGGCGGAAGTGACTACTTTGAAGCGGATTAAAGTGTCGGACTTCCAAATCAAGATATATACTGTGTCCAAAAAGTACCCTGAATTGCGTTATAAAAATGAAAAACCTCTATTTATTCTTCTAAATATATTTCATTACCTTTAAAGTAGTCCCCTTCCGATGCAATGCACTTACGCCAGCGTTTTTTTCCCGTTCCCGAAGCATCCCAAATAGTCATTTTCCGAAATGGTCTTCAACTATCTCCTCACTTGAGTCAAAACGACGTCCCCGGAGCGGTCTTTTGGGCTTAACAAATAGCCAGAAGTCGCACGGAGCTAAATCAGGCGAATGCGGTGGTTGTGGAACGATATTTGTCGTATTTTGGGGAAAAACTCGCCCCTCTTTTTCCCAAAAAAAACAGTGTTTTCGGTACCAATCGAGGTTTGATGCGTCTGAGGCCCAAAACATCTTTCAACATTTAATTTACTGATCCTTTTGATATGCGAATATCACCAGCAAGGTCTCTTATTGTTAATCGACAGTCTGAAAGTACCAATTCCTTGATTTTTGGGCGTATTGGTCATCACTTGATGTGGATGGTTGCCCGGGATGCTATTCGTCCCCGACGCGTTGTGTGCCTTCATCGACCACTTTGCACCAATGAAATGTTGTTGTTTTTGATAGATCTTGATCCCCATAAGCTTTCTGCAACATTCGCAACGTTTCTGCAGCGGTTATTCCATTCAGAAAATAAAATTTAATCGCACTTCTTTGTCGAATAATTTCAGATATTTTTAAAATCGAAAAATTCACTTTTTGTGTCGCACAAAACTAAGCGCAATTCAAACATTAATGGCATTTATGACTTGAAATTTTGACATGGGTGTCTGTAACAGTGCTGCCAACATAAGAAAGAAATATTGCTGCGAAAGTATTTACCCCAGTAGTTTAATTAGAAAGATTCCGGGTACTTTTTGGACACAGTATGCCGACCAAACGTTTGATACTTTTTGAACACACCTAGTATATCTTCACAAGATTTTTTTTATTGTTTTCTACTTTTAGCTGTTTTCAAGAGCACCCCGGGATATTATTGGAGGGCATGAAGCTGCAGTCAATGTACGTCAGTGAGCAACCTCCATTGGGACCATACCGTAGTATCATTTCAGTGTTAGTGTTCAATAGTATCATTTATTCTGGGAAACATATGTAGCAATAAATTACCAATATAGATCTTCTAGCGCCCCATCCCTTGGCTTACTTGCCTCTCGGTACGAAACTCGTGTTTAGTGATTAACTTTCAAATTTATGACAATTGTTTGAAGATAATGACTGAATACGGTGAATACTTTATCTTGACACTAATAATCAATTCTGCCCCTGCACTAAGCACTAATGGGCTATTTCTCCCCAACAGGAAACAAACCGGAAAAAGGTCTCTTTCACATTACCTGCGAATTCCATTGTTCGATATCTACTTTTGGTACCTAATACAAAAAGGTAGCCGCATAAGGGACAAATTAAACATTGATAGCTCCAAGCCGAATCAAATGTAACAATTACCTAACGTTAAAGTAAAAAGAACTATAGTCTTTAAATCTCCAATAAAATTCACTAAATTAGAGTTGCAAGGTATGCGTGGTGCACTCTAAATTGGATTACAATTATTTTAGCATATCGAACACGAGCTTGGAATGAAATTTAAACTTTTTTAGTGTATCCAATTTGAAATCTAATGCATTATTTAACAATGCATTACATTTTTGTAGTCCCGTAAGCACCTCTATATACGTACTTTGTTTGTGATCAAAAAATACTGGAAAAATTGGGATTTTGGTATGACTAAATTGAAGGGTTACGTATTGAATTATCAACACGAATTCTCTTAGTATTTACACAGGAAATGATAGCATTGAAGTTACTAACTGGTAGGTGACCTACATTAACTGTTGTAGTATAACACGCATACCTGGTACAAGTTTAAGAACAAGGTGAAACCGAGCTTGAATTAACACATTTTTTGCTTCTAATGGTATAAGAAAATTCAATTTGCATAACGTGCGCGAATTATAACAGTAAATCTCGTGTCTTGTAATAGTTTTTTCGACATTGTGTAATAATTACTATTAAGCGCTTGTCTTACTAAACCGCTATTATTGATACGTGATCGTATGTACTCTCGTTTCGTGCGCCTATTACGGATTTAAAAACCCAAATTTTTGAAATTGACCATTGAGAGATGAGTGGGTGAGATCTGAATCTCGATCTCGGAAAGAGGGTTAGGAGTATAACAGTACAGAAATATCTATGGTCAAAGTCCCGTTTAGTATCTGAAATTTTCAACGAGACATTAAGTCGTTAGGGTTCCAAAACGTACCCGATAGGAAACTTCCGGCCAAGGAGTCATCTTGTCCTTGCACATTTTTGTAAAACACACTGCACAATAACACAATTAACAAGAAACCTCCGGGTCCAGGCATAATAAAACTCGTAAAAGACACCGTCAGCACGAGCGCATCGCCGCCCAACTGGTCTAGTGGAAGCAGCTGGCGTTTCTTGCACGCCGCTCTTTCATTCATATGCACGAAGAACTGCCGTGCAATACGGAATTGCTTTTGGATGCCTGCTGAAATGTACCGTTGCTGGATACAGTGGATCAAGGTTTGCATTCGATTTTGATTCGAGTTATAGCGACGACACTGTACAGTTATGAATTAAGTTCTTCAATGTTAAGTATTGGCCACGCCGTGGAGGTCCTAGCCTTGACTAAGGAGGTATCTGGTCGTTGACCTGTTAGCTCTAAATTACACCACAATGAAGACTTGACTTTATTCCTGCACTTAGGCGGTTAGTGTAGGTGTAATGTTGTTATCCTTTTTTTCAACGTTTAGGTAATTAGAAGAGGTGTGCGAAAAATCTTCGAATTAGATGCAACTCCTAGATGCTCTACAAAACGGGACTTTTTATTTGATGCTTATACCAGGAAGCAAACGTGCCACACCTAGAATCTTTCATAAACCTTATTTTTTCTATACATTGCATGAATAAGTGAAGTTTTTACTTAGGAAGTTAGATATTCTTTAAAGTCGAAACTCTAATGCTAGTGCACCCCTCATTCAACCAAGAGACTCATTTAGGTTATGCATAATAATAAAGGAATATTATGAAATTAGTGCAATGCCTGCACGTTTATCCATGGTATGCAGTTGGTGTGTTATCACACGCATAATTTTAATGTATTATTTTCGGTCTTGGTCTTGGTCACTGTTGACAATAATTAACGCGGAGAACAATTCAAAAGTACCATCAATCAAATTCACCATATTTTAAAAGAGTGAACAAATTATTCGTAGGTGCGTGAAGTTAGCACGGTAATTGGAACACAAACGTTATGTTTTGTGCCAATCGTTTGTGCTTCATTTGATTGTGCACGAAAAAGTAATCCAGCACGTCCACCCCTTTTTGAGGTACAAGGTGGGTATCCGTTTTCCGTGTTAACTTCACACCACTTTTTGAAGCACAAACTAAATATTTTGTGACAATCGTTTGTGATTCGTGAGTGCTTGATTGTGCACGAAAAAGTAACCCTGTACGTCCATCCCTTTTTCAAGTACAGGGTACCCGTTTTCCGTGCCAACGTCACACCACTTTTAGACAAGGTGCGCACCGAAGTGATAGCCACATGACGTGGTAGTGGCGTGTTGACCTATTATTGAACATCCCTATGCCTCGCACCACTACGTATGTCATCACTACCACACTACCATAGTATAATACAGAATTATTATGACACTACTTAGACGCACTAACGAAATGTTTCGTACCAACCTGAATGATGCACGGACCATGTGGAGAAAAAATAGGCGAGCTCCCTGCATGGATCACAATAAGGGACAGTGACTTTGTACAAACAATTTCCTGAAGGACTTTTGTGTCGAAGCCAACATTGACATTGACCGATATGCACAATTCAGGATAATGGGACAATGGGAGAAGCTTTACAGTAAACGGTATACTATTGGATAATCGATGGGTAGTTCCCTACAACCCATCTTACCCGAAAATACAAACACATACAGGCGCAAGGTAGTATTTATATTATACTGTGAAATCCTTATCCTTATTATTGGGTATTAGCACAGGGACTATACAGGATGACGTTCAAGAAATGAGAGACAAGCTGAAATTTGGCAAGGTACTTTGTTTTAAGGTATTAAATACTGTCTGAAACCCCCGCGCCGATGCGTTGAGCTCGTCACCCCAAATGCACACCCTAAGTGGCGTAAAATATACATTTTTTGAAATTTTGCTCAATAACTCTAAAACTAAGCATTTTAAGAAAAAAATGTCAAAAGAGAGAAGAAAATTTGCTACCACATAGGTATACATCAAATGTTTTAGATGTTCAGTGGCGCAAATTTCGCAAAACCTATTCAACTACTTAATTGAAATACTATGGTAGGTATTTTATTTTCTAATATTACTATTAAACGCCGGAAATTGTTCATTTAGGTTGCCTAAAAAGTGCCCCCCCCCCCACCCTCCTATATCTCGAAGCAGCCACCTCCACTCCAATAATGAGTGTGTCGGCTTTTCCGGTATCTCATTTTCTGTAGTCCGTTCAGTCCGTACTGGTCATTTTATTATAAAGTAATGCGCTCGTTATGCGCTCACACGCGCCACCGATAATAACTCTTGCGCTATTATCGTTTTTTAGCAATCCGAAAACATATTTGGGTGGGGCCAAGTATACATAGCCCCCCCCCCCCACTACGTAATTTGTCGACCTGTGTGAACTTGGCCCCCCAACTATAGAAAGCAATAATTTTCGTGATTGAAATGGATTGCGCTTCGTTTGCGCACGTTTGCGTACAATTGCATTTTGTTTGCGCGTTGTCGATTTCAAAATTACGAAGGAATCAAATTTGGGGGGGGGGGGGCTAACTTCACAACTGCCCCCCCCCCAAGTTTACAAATTTGACATTTTTTTTCTTGTGATCGTTTGCGCATGTTTGCGCTCCCAATCCCTTCGTTTGCGCCCCCGTCGTTTTTGAGTTAGGTATTCCAAATACAAAATTCCATACTGGCCTCCCATTTTTCAAATTTGCCTTTTTTTTCCATTTGATCGTTTGCGCTTCGTTTGCACACGTTTGCGCAGAATTGATTTGATTTGATTTATTTTATAATTCCTTTTAACAATTATCGATATTGTATAGGAAGCGTCAAGTATAGGTATATGACAAAAATTAATAAGACAATAAACTATGACAAACATTAGATACATAAAATAGACAATTCAACATACTACTTTTCATTACAAAATTTGAAATATTCGGCGATGGAATAAAAACAATTTTCATTTTAAGTAACTTTTAAGTTGGCATTTAAATTGATGCAGGTTACAGGAACTCTTTATATATATTATTGCATTTTGTTTGCGCGCTGCCGGTTTTAAAATTACGAAGGAATCAAATTCGGGGGGGGGGGGCAACTTCACGACTGCCCCCCAAGTTTACAAATTTCACTTTTTTTTCTTGTGATTTTTCAAATTTACATTCCATTGTTCTGGATGAAGAGGGTCTGACAAGCCTGAGTAGCCCACCTCCGGGGTCCCTGTAGGCACGATGTCAGAGGAATTAAACACAATGACTTTTTAGCGCATTTTACAACGAAGTTAGGTGCGCTGTTGCAGCCACTTTCTCTGTCCGTCCGTCTGTCCGAGGCCTTTACTACTCATACAGTTTGCAAGATATTCGTTCTTTTCGCATTCGCTTTGGCACCTGATCAAAAAAATATTTTGACGATTCATGTGCGCATGCGCAGGCTGCGCAATATCAACTTTCTTATTTATTAATAGTTTTGTTGAAATTCTAAGTACAGATACTTCTACTAAAGTCAAACATATCGCAAATAGTAAAATTCAAATGTGCACATGCGCGCAGACTGCGCAATGCCAACATTTTTATTTATGGAGATATTTCTTTGAAATGTCAGATGCTACAGATGCTTCTAGTAAAGACAAACATATCCCGTATTGTACAAATCAGATGTGCTCATGCGCAATGATAACTTTATTATTTATAGAGATATGTTTTTTGAAATTTAACCACAGATGCTTCTAGTAAAAATAAACATATCGCATATGGAAAAAATCAAAAGTGCGCATACGCAATGTCGACACTCGCAAACCCACAGAATGCGAAGCGTTAACTCTTTGGTTTTTAATTTTAACCACAGATGCTTTTAGTGAAAGCAAACTTTAACCTAAAAATAGACCATTTCCATGACCTTTAGGGAAGTACTGATCAATGCATGGAAAATGCGCCTTTGGGCGAAAACTTTTTTCTTTTTTTTGTTCCTCTTACATAGTGCCCATAGGTTTAGTCATCTCGGGTTGATGTACCAATTTATATCTTTTATTTTATAGCAGATGTTAAGCTGACATTTTAACAGGTTTGAATGAGAAGGCTAAGTCGCCCTTTAACCTTAATGGCAAATAAAGTGTTGGGAGCGCAAACATGCGCAAACGATTACAAGAAAAAAATGTGAAATTTGTAAACTTGGGGGGCAGTCGTGAAGTTGACCCCCCCGAATTTGTAACCTCGTTATTTTGAAACCGGCAGCGCGCAAACAAAATGCAATTGTGCGTAAACGTGCGCAAGCGAAGCGCAAACGATCAAATGAAAAAAAATGGCAAATTTGAAAAATGGGGGGCCAGTATGGAATTTTGTATGTGGAATAACTCAAAAACGACGGGGGCGCAAACGAAGGTATTGGGAGCGCAAACATGCGCAAACGATCACAAGAAAAAAAATGTCAAATTTGTAAACTTGGGGGGGCAGTTGTGAAGTTAGTCCCCCCCCCCCCCCAAATTTGATTCCTTCGTAATTTTGAAATCGACAACGCGCAAACAAAATGCAATTGTACGCAAACGTGCGCAAACGAAGCGCAATCCATTTCAATCACGAAAATTATTGCTTTCTAAAGTTGGGGGGTCAAGTTCACACAGGTATTTTGTCGCTGGTATCTATGCCATCTGATACATCTGGATATGCGCTCAATTGCGCCACTTGAATTAAAGCTAGCGCCATCACGATTAAGCCATGACAAATTTTCAAAAAAGGTTGGGGGAGGGGTAACTTAACGTTTTTAAAAGTTACTTTTTTCTATCAAGTTCTTATACTAAATTGTACCCCTCGATATGCGCTAAAATGCGCCGTATAAAGATATCTTTGCGCCATTCTTGTTTTTTGGTTATGCTTAAATACATTTGGGAGGGCCCAAGTGAATGTAGCCCTCTATAACGCATTTTGCTATCGGTATCTGTGCCACTAGATACATCTGGTTATGGGCTACGTATACTTGATCCCTCCCAAATGTATTTTCGGATTGCTCAAAAACGATAATGGCGCAAAAGTTATTATCGGTGGCGAATGTGAGGGCATACCGAGCGCATTACTTTGTAACAGTATGACAGTCAAATCTCTAGGGGGGGGGGGGGGCTGTTAACGAACCCCTTGCAGTCAGTGTTCCCGTAGATTAATTTCAGGTTGTTAAGCATGGTGTACGTGTGTGCGATTGGTTATTTTTTGTCTTTGTCGACCGTTGAAGCAGTTATTGTCACTAGACGTAAAAAGACGTTCATTGAAAAAAGGCGATGAAAATTGAAAATATTAGGGCGGTTGGAACACATGAAGTATCGAAAAATCTATTTAATAAAGAATTATCATTAGTCATCTATCGAAGGGACTTCGGCCCATTTTTGTATGGCAGATCAGTACTCTATTAGCAAATTTTGACGCCACCATCAGTAAGATCTTCTCGGGGGCCACCACATTCCCTTTGTCGGTACCCACTTCCGAATTACCGTTCACTCGCAAACCGCGTTTAAAATTTCAACTCCACCATCAGTAAGATCTTGTCCGGGTCAACCACATTCCCTTTGTCCGACGTCCATCCTCCCGCAATTCGCGTATGTAGTTTTGTACTACACCATCAGTGAGGTATTGGGGGCAACCTCATTCCTTTTGTCGGTACCCACTTCTGACGTCCCGTTAACCCGCACTTCGTTTTTAATCGATTTCGCTGAAAATCCTCCACAAAATAGCACTCAATTTTTGGAACACTTTTCATAGCTCGAGTTTCTATTGGCGACACGAGTAAGAGAGCCCGCGATTTTGGATTTAGGAAACTTTAAACCGCATGACAAAATTCATAGGGGGAGGCAACCTTTGGGCGGCCGATGCCGATTACCCCACAAGGACGCGCGCCTTGCAAAAATTGGTTTATTTCGCCTCTCCGAAAAAAAACCGGTATGTCGTCACGCAGGAGTTGGGCGCGTTTATAAGATCTTTCCGACGACACCAATTTGAAAACAATCGGACCCAAACTATAGAAGAACTGAACACCACGTTAGTATAACACTCGGGGATGGCGCCCAGATGTCGTTGACCCCAGATCTTGAAGCCCCGTTCCTAAACTTGTTCATTACATGGCCCCGGTAGGTACATGTACAATTATACACTCCTCCTCTTTCCACAAGCGTCCTTCTACGGGCCCGAAGTGAGATTAGAAGCTACCTTTTTACAAATAAATTTTCAAAAATGCGATAAAAAAGGAGAGTTTAAAAAATATTGACTCTTCACAGCAACACTAACTGCAAGTAGGAACTAATCGGAGAATGAGGTGCCGGAAAAGTCGAGACGCCCACGATTCGGGTGGGGGTGGTTGCTCAGAGTTATGGGGGTCACTTCGAAGATTCCCTTGCAGGCATTGAATTCATCATGTTGTAGGCAACCTAAGTGAACATCTGAATTTTCTTCTCTATAATTTTTCTCCCTTGACATTTTTCTTTAAAATGCTTAGTTTTAGAGTTATTAAGAAAAATTTTAAAAAAAGGTACATTTTATCCCACTTAGAGGGTGGTTTTAGGGTGACGGGCTCAACGTGTCGGCGCTGGGCTCTCAGAGGGTGTTTAGACCCTTATAACAAAGTACCTTACCAAATTTCAGTTTGTCTCTAATTTATTGAACGTTGCCGATATGATAGGCTCTGTGGTGTATGTCGCTAACGTGGATTCGGCACCATCCTTTTTGGAATGTATTCCGTTTCATCCTCACGATTGTAAAAGGTGCACGGTCGTTTAAAGAACCTACGGGCTGTGGGTTTTATCACGTACAAGATTACCTCTGAAGCAGCTAAATCGTTACATCTAATAGATGATGATGCGAAGTGGGATGAAGCTATAGAGGAAGAAATATAAACAGGATCTAATGGAAGATTATCTGCACACGATTTATATGGTTCAACAACAATCCGTTGGGGATAGTGAACACGATTTACGTCATTTTGATCAAACGGTCTCAGGGTTTGACCTTCCAACTATTAAAGACGCAAGTACTAGGTAAATGCCGATATAATTGATGTCAAAAGGAATGATGAATGAATACATAAAAAAGAGAACCGTGCGATAAAATCATAGATGCGGTGAATCAAGAAAGTTCAGAAGAATGCTTCTTTCCTTCAGGTGCTGGAGGTACTGGGAAAACATTTATGTATAAAGCGTTCACATCAAAAATTTTGGGCGGTCGGGGTTTGGTCACATCAGTGGCTCCACCTTTAAAGAAGGAAAGGAAATATCTATGTGTAATGTCTGTGGATAGAAGCTTACAACTACTGTGGTTAAAATTTAAAAAATATAAATAATATGACATTGCGCAGTTTGCGCATGCGCACATCTGATTTTCATAATATGCGATATCCTTGTCTTTACTAGAAGAATCTTTGGTTCAAATTTAAAACAAGTAAAAAGGTTTTGGTCCTAAGGCGAGTAATTTCGATGCATTGATCAGTACTTCCCAAAAGGCCATAGCCATGTGCTCTATGTCTTTCTTTCTTGAAGCATCAATGGTTAAAATGTCACAGAAACATTTTGTTAAATAAAGAAGTTGGCACTGCGCAGAATGCGCATAGACTGCACATGCGCACATTTAATGTTTACAATGTAAGATATGTTGGCCTTTAACAGAAGCATCTGTGATTAAGATTTTTTTTGGCTCAGGTGTCAGAGCTA
This sequence comes from Photinus pyralis, assembly GCF_008802855.1. Taxonomy (NCBI): domain Eukaryota; kingdom Metazoa; phylum Arthropoda; class Insecta; order Coleoptera; family Lampyridae; genus Photinus; species Photinus pyralis. The sequence continues at coordinate 7,587,694 of NW_022170509.1, read as the reverse complement.
TAAGCTACCGAATTCAAAAAGAACGAACGAAATACAAGTATATTGAAAACTGCAGGAGTAGTTAAGGCCTCGGATGGATGGACGGACGGATAAAGTGATCATAGTGCCTTCCAACATGAGTTTGAAAATTCGCAAAAGGACACAAGGCTCATTGTGGAATCGCTAGGAGCTAAAATAATAAAATGTATTACTTATTCTGGGGAACGGAGGGGACAAAGGGTCTAATGCAGTAAAAATGAATTATAATCTGCTCAAAATTACAACAGAAATCATTCTTTTTGCATGATACAGTGAGAAATGTATATTTTGACACATTAAAAATCCCCATTAATCCCGACACCCACGAAATCAGTTAACATCCAAGATGGCTGCTGAAATTCGAGTTTTTCATTTAAAAATTTAAAGTTTGTTATATCAATGAAATTTAGTGAACATGTTAAAAAAATTCAAAGGTTAGGTAAAGTATAGAAATATAACTTCTGAACCTATTTTTTTTTCAAAATGGCGGCCATTTGAATATTTTTTTCTTTCTAGGTTGTGGTAAGAATGTTTGTAACTAATCTTGTCAGAAATATATATATATATATATATATATAATATATAATATATAGATAATGGAGTAGCAGAGTAAGTAATTATCCTTAGTGAAAACGTTAACTGTTTATTCTTTATTATTAACTGTCAATCTACATTAATTGTGACAACTCTCACTCACTTGATCATAATGTACAATGTGACTCGCTATCGAGATTCCAACACTTCCCCTCGAGTCGCAGAGTGGTCTTTATCATATGACTTCATTCCCATCATTGTAACGCAATCCTCATGTTTATTTCGAGGAAGTCTTTTGGTTAAGATATCTGACAACATATTCTCTGTTGATATATGACCAATACTGATGATTCCATTTTTTAAAGCTTCGCGGATGAAATGATAACGGATGTCTATGTGTTTACTACGTGCATGAAATGTAGGATTTTCAGAAAGTTTGATAGCACTAAGATTATCGTTAAACATCTTCATCTTAGAAAGATCGTTCAATCCCAACTCCAAGAACATTTTTCTTAGGTAGATACCCTCTTTCAATGCCTCTGTCATTCCCATATATTCTGCTTCGGTTGAAGACAAAGCAACAGTTTTCTGTTTCTTGGATTCCCATGAAATGGGACCACCGGATAACATAAAAGTAAAACCAGTATATGAACGTCGATCATCGGGACAACCTCCCCAATCGGCATCAACATAACCTGTCGGTCCATCTTCACTTCCACATCTAAAGATTATTCCAAGATTCATAGATCCTTTTAAATAACGTAAAACACGCTTTGCTGCGATCCAATGTGTTTTTGAGTAGCAATTATTGAATTGACTCAAATAACTTACAGTGTAGCTAATATCAGGTCTTGTAGCCATTGATAAATAATTCAAAGCACCAATTAATTCTCGATATGGTAATTTAGTTTCTTCAACACTGACAGGATTAACATTTTTCTGCAATTTCGTATTACAATCCATAGGCGTGCTCACAGGATTCGCATCACACATTCCAAAACGATCCAGTAAGTCGCATATGAATCCTCTTTGATGAAGTTTAATTTCTTTTGCGGTTCTTTGGAATTCTATTCCTAAGCAATAACCTACTTCTCCAATATCCTTTACATCAAATATAGAGGAAAGTTTTCTAATCAATCCCTTAATATCTTCCAAATTTCGTGATGCGATAAGAATATCATCGACATACACGACGATTAAAATTGATTCTTGACCCTTTCCAATTTGATACAGACAGGAATCTCCGTTGCTTGGTTTTGCTCCGAAGCGCTGCAAAACTTCATCCAACTTAAAATACCATCTTCTTCCTGCTTGGCGAAGTCCATAGAGTGACTTCTTAAGTAAACACACCTTGTTACCTTTTTGTAATGATTCTATCATCTCTGCTGCTTTCTTTCCAATATTGGATTTATCTTCCCTGGAAATTTTGTACAGTATTTTATCCAATTGTTTTGGAGTTTCCATGTACAAAGTTTCTTCCAATTCTCCGTTTAAATATGCACTGACTATATCAAGTTGACGAAGGTGCATGTTGTAACGAGCAGCTAGTGCAGTAACCAACCTTACTGAACTAAGACGTGCAACCGGGGCAAATGTTTGGTTAAAATGAATGCCCGGTTGTTGACAGAATCCTTGTGCGACAAGTCTTGCCTTTCTCTTTTCTAGTGAACCATCGGCGTTGTATTTATTCCGCAGTACCATACGACTGCCAATAACTTCTTGGTCAACAGGTCGCTCAACTAATATCCATGTATCATTTTTTATTATGGACTTTATTTCGTTGGCCATGGCATCATACCATTCTTCTACTTCATCGCTATTTAACGCTTGATTCCATGTAACTTCAGCGGTTGATGCACTTTCAACTTCTGAAGAATTTCCTGTATCGTTCGAAACCATATGAAACATCTTCCGCGGTCTTCCCCTTAAACCTGTCTTCACCAAATAAGGTCTTCCTGGTCCGCGTTTCATTTCTTCTGTATTTGTGTGTTCTTGAGAAACTTGTAAGCCATTGATTTCTTCTTTCGCAATATGCTCCTCTTCAACTTCTTCAATTTCTTTAATTTCGACTAATACTTTATCCACTTCAAAAGTATTTTCCTTGTCCTCCTCAAAAAATTCTATGTACTGCTTTTCTGAATTAATGTTTCCTTCCAAGAACTTAACGTCTCTTGTAACTTCTACTTTCTTATCTTCCACCAACCAAACTCTGTAACCCTTGGTTTGCTCAGAGTAGCCGAGAAATATTCCTTGTTTACATCGGGCATCAAATTTTCCCTTACCAGGTTTCTTATGCAAGCAGAACACTTTACAACCAAATTCTTTAAAATTACTAACATCTGGTTTCTTACCATTCCAGACTTCATAAGGAGTTTTTTCATCTAAGCTTTTTGAAGGGCAGCGATTACGAATGTAGTTAGCACAATTGATTGCTTCAGCCCAAAACGATGGTGGTAAACCTGATTGAATCAGCAAACAACGTGCAGTGCTTACAAGAGTACGATTCTTCCTCTCTGCTATGCCGTTTTGTTGTGGGCAATAAGGAGCTGACAAACGTCGTACAATACCGAGTTGACTCAAAATTTTGTCCATTTCCTCGTTCTTGAATTCTGTTCCGTTATCTGACTGAAGACATTTTAATTTTCTGTCCTTTTGATTTTCTACTTGAGCTATAAATTCTCTCGTGATTCTAGGAATTTCACTTTTGGATTTGATAAACCGCACCTCACACCAACGTGAACAGTCATCTATGAATTCGACGTAGTATCTGGCTTTTCCATTTGATTCGACCCTCATAGGTCCACAAACGTCTGAATTGACAATTTCCAATAACTCAGTTACTCTATCTGACTTTCTAGGATACGGTTTTCTAATCATTTTCCCCAAACAACAAACTTCGCATTCTGGATTAGCCTGTCGTGAAATATTTCCAATATTTACACCATTAAAAACACCTTTACGCACACCTTCTTTGATGGCTTCAAAGTTTAGATGACCTAGACGGCGATGCCACAACATTAAATTGTTGGAAGTGACAACAGATGAAAACACAATGTCTTTGTTTATATTACTATTCTGTTTTGTGTTTACATTAACGTAATATAAATCACCAACACGATCTGCTGTAACTTTGATACTACCATATTTGTCTATAACTACGGCCTTATCCTTTTGGAATAACACATTGAAACCTTTGTTGGTTATTTTACTTACAGACATTAGGTTAGCTCGCAAGTCTGGTACAAATAAAACATCGTTAAGATTAATGTTAATTCCCAAAGATTTCATGGTGATCGAACCCTTACCGACAATTTCTGTTGACGAATCATTAGCTAAGTTTAATTGTTCGCGATCACATTCGCTAAATTTATTAAAATCCCGGCTGTCCCTACACAAGTGAGAAGTCGCGCCACTATCCAAGCACCACTTATTTTTATTCGCGGAACCAACCGTAAAAACTTCAGTCAAAAGACTAACATTTTCCGAACAATTAGCACTCGCTGACGACATGGGGTTATTGCGATTCATTACTCTGCAATCCGACGCTTTATGTCCAACTTTATGACAGCGATGACACCGGTATTTAAAACGTTCTTTGGTATCCTTATTCGAAATTGTATCATCTTTTTGAAATTTCGGACGTCGCCACTGACCTTGTGACTTATTCGCATACAATGCATTACCAGCGGAACTACAACCACGTGTATCGTTATTTCGCGCGTCGCTTTCTTCGATTATTTTAATTCGAAGAGCATCTACAGATGGTAATTCATCTCGCGTTTCTATCGCGCAACGAAAATTTTCGAATGATCCCGGTAAGCTGTACAAAAGCATTATAGTAAGCAAATCCGGATTAATTTCTATTGACATTTCGTTCAATTTATCAACAGTATCAAAAAATCGATTCAAATGTTCACGAACATCACGTCCCTCTTCCAATTTTTGTAGGGTGAGTTGCTTTAATAAAGTCGCTTTCCTCGCGGGACCTTTAGATTGATAAATACCCTCTAATTTATCCCAAATATCGCGAGCGGTAGCACAGCCCTTTATTTGTTTAAGTTCGGATGAACAAATAGATAAAATGATTTCTGACCTTGCTTTTCCATCACGTTTTATCCACATTTCGATCTCCTTATCGTTTTCAGAAGTAGACGATGGTTTAGGTGAACTTCCATCGACGGCTGACCACAAGTCGAGTTTTACTAAAAGTGCCTCCATTTGTATTTTCCAGGTGTCGTAGTTTTCCTTATTCAAAAGTTCAACACGTGTTGCGTTTACATAATTCATCGTAATATTTCTTCCGATTATTCCCGCGCAATCACATTCAAAAATACGGCAACCAAATTCACGTACAAACTGCTAAATCAATTACAAACTAACTGGGCCAATAACCTATTAGATAATGGAGTAGCAGAGTAAGTAATTATCCTTAGTGAAAACGTTAACTGTTTATTCTTTATTATTAACTGTCAATCTACATTAATTATGACAACTCTCACTCACTTGATCATAATGTACAATGTGACTCGCTATCGAGATTCCAACAAATGAGTGTTAGCTGGCCTACACTAAATTAAATAAAATAAGCCTTCTAAATGTAAGGCAAGTAAATTGTTGCCGGTACAAGTACAAAGTGAAATTTACTGAATACGTTCTATTTAGTTTATCGAATTACAGCGCGTGGAGCCAACAATCAGTTAAATCTGTGTAGGTATTTTTCATTGGAAACGCTTTCGAAAACGAAGCTGTGAATATTTTTGTTTATTTTGTTATGGAAAAAATCTAGGAATTCGAATTAAATTTTCCGCATTTAAAGTCGTAATGCGAGGAAGCTGGTGCTGTGGTGCAAAAAAAGTTGATGAATAACTCAAGGGAAGAAGTAAACAGAACATTTCTAAAAGCGTTTACAGCATTTTTGTAGATTATCGACCAAAATGTTCAATTCGTTATTGGTTAGATAAGTACCTAAGTGTAGCAGGAAAGATTAATTATTCTCATCCTTTAAAAGGCCCATTTAATTAGCCCGTAAATAAATTCCGTCCATTGCTTCTCGAGGAAATAAAACGTGTCGTTGCAAACCCGCCAAATGTATAGAATAAGAAATTGTAAATAGGGCGTTTGTCTAGGCGCACATTTTACAATTAAATTATTCTAACGTTCGAACTTCTGTCACACCTAAAGGGTTTTATACATTTTAAGGGTTAACAAGGATATCCACTTGTGATATAATGAAAAGGATTTCGAATAAAACCTTTGCTACTGTAGTGGTAATGGGGTTACTAGTCTAGATGCAATAAATTTTTAATTATGGTTGTCCTTTAAAACGGACATAAGGAAGAAAGGACAACCGAAGGCCTACGAAACTGCGCGGTTTTTTTACCTACACATCATACGACCTTTGCCAAAAATGTGAATAAATTTGCAATTTTAACTCAAAATTTCTCTACGAATTTTAGTTTCAAGCGGCACCTTGGAAACGATTGAGAAATTCGTTATAATTTGTATTCTCTCTTGCTAGAAAACTTTTCAGTGGTCACCTACCGAAATTACAGATGCTTTGTTTTTGACCTGTAACGGTCCGAGCGGTTACCTTAGCCTCTTCGTTACCTCTAAAACCTTCCTTTTATACAACCTATTCGTCAAGACAACCTGTGTATGTTGGGTTGCCTACGTTCAGGAATACAGGAAGCTGTTCTGGGTAGCTCGATATCGGAGATCAAGCTCACCACTAATTAATTAATCTAATGCTTGGCACAATATAATACTATAATAATAAATTCTGATGAACAGACCTGTTTTTTTTAGACCTGTAGTTTAGACAACAACCACGATGACCTTCAGTGAGTTTAGACCACGCTGGAAGCTCACCTCTGGCGCGTCACGTGTCTGTCTCGCATAGGTGGCCCCTTATCTACTAAAAGAATCTTTCGTTTGTAACGTGTATAGTTTGCATAGATTTAATTTTAGGTTTCACTCTGTAGATATGCTACTTATTTATTTACGGATACATAATCAACGACGGCAGGGCGTATAGGGAAGAAACACAAAATGCGGCATGGACAATGGAGGTACTAGGTACGATACTTAATAGGAGTCATTCAAAACTATATGCGGGACAGACTCTATCAACATCTGTCAAAATACTGGGGGTCATAGTCCATCGCCATGGCACATTAATTGGGTACGACAGGATGGTACCGGACATGCCGTTTAAAAATATTCCGACGTTACTAGTCAGTACGGTTTAGTCAATGTATCTGCATACGTCGGAAGTGTGGGGAGGTGCAGTGAGGTGGAGAGTAGCGACGTCGCTGGTAAATAAAGTTCAAAGGCTTCTTGCAATTAAAATTGTCAGTGCCTACAGAATCGTTGAGCTACAGGCAATATTAGCGGTGGCAGTACTGCCATCCGCCCACATAATGGTGATGGCTATCCGCTAGATACGAAGGGTGGGAACGGAAGAAGGTGATGGAAAGGTGGTAGGAAGAATTGGTAGCCACAAAAATCAAGGATAAGAACACTGGTCAAAGATGTAAATTGACGGACAGGGAGAGAGCATGGTGAAGTAAATTTTTATCTGACCGCAATCACCTTCATCTGTTATTTCAACGCCTCCTAGGGGATTATGGACAACTTGTCAACATATCGAAGAGCATCATCGGCCAATCCAAAACTACATTCTTAGGCTACGAAGTCTCGTCTATACGGGCTCTCTCCCCAATCGCAGTTTAGCCTTGAAAAATTATCCATTGTCAAAACTGCGAAGGACTTACGTTGGTTTCTGGAGTTGGTGAATTTTTATTGACGCTTGGCGATATACACTTCAAGACACCGTAGCTAAGCTTCGTGGCTCACAATAGGTGACATGGACAACGTCGTTGGAGTAAGCTTTCGACGCATGTAAGGCAGCCCCTTCCAACACTATGCTGCTGTTTCTTCCAGCTCAAGACGCCGTATATACGTGGACGCCAACGTTGGCAACCTCTCGCTTTCTTTCGCGTAAGCTTTCAGTCTCACACTTGAGGCGTCTGTTGACTCCGCCTCGAATCCACACTTCACTTGTGAACAACATAGAAAATAATGGATTATCTTATGATCCTTCAGAATGACCTGCGTGAATTGCTAGCTGTATATGAAGCTGTTCAACAATTTTGCCATTTTATGCAAGAATATCACGTGACCATAATATATACTTACTGATCACTCACATGTGGCGTAGCGGTTTAAGACTCGAACACTAATCTCACAGGTTGTGAGTTCGAATCCCACAACTTGCCAGTTTTCCTGACAACATTTATCTACTTTGGTCTTTCTTTCTGGGCGGGGTTTCAGCCAAGGCTGATTTACCAACTCACTTTCTTCTGTCTATCGATTCTTTAGTGCAAGTCTCTTTTAATTATTTCTAGCCTGCCACTGTTCTACTGGGTTCTTCTAATGCTTCTTGTCTCCACTCTAGCATTCTTTGTGTCAATCTGTTGTCAAAGTTTCTGGATATGCTGATTTGTTTATTTTTATTTTATTTTATATTTGTTTCGTTTCGGTGGAACACGTGTTCTCTTCTTCTCTGCTCTACATTGAAATGGACCATAATTTACAATCAGTGTCAACTATAACGCTATACGAGGGAACTTAATGATCCCTATCAACCCGACGACTCGGAGCATGGTCGATATTAACAATTTTCGTCTAGGATTTGCTTAAAAAGGGGAAATAAAGGCAGAGATATTTGTGGTTTTATTGAGGGCAGATGTAATTTTTACGTTTCGAATAGTGAGTGCAGCTTCGACAATTGCAAAGGCGACGTATTCCTTTTTATCTCTACGTCTATTGCATCCATCTAGTAATGATATGATCGTGTTAGGTTATTTGCCAATTTAACGGTTCTCGTACAGCACTGCCATTTATAACCCATTCTAAAACAAATTGCCTTTTTATAACTATACTAGTCGTGCTTTGAATTAAATGCAAGATTCCATGTTATTTTCTACGTAAATATGTTGGTTTTCAATTTACAATATCCCTTTGTTCATAGGGCTGGTTTCACCTGCCAACCCGCAATATGAATTACTGACCGATTTACGTTTTTTTATTTATATTTAGATACAGTATGTTCCCTTAGGGATGATATTCAATACGAGTATGCAGAATTCGTGGAAGGGGCTGTATTTGAAAACATCGATAATACATTTTAATTTATAATTGAATTTTTTGCAGAACATCTCCTTTCTTTTGCATGAATATGTTACTGTTTATTTACAGGGTCTTTCATCTGGGGTCGAATGACGTACGTTAGGTGGTTGATTGTTACATATTGCACTTGGCATTGAGAATTAATTACTTTATAGTAATGTTTTACCACGACATGTTCCTTTGTTTTGTTGTAATTGGATACTTAACGTTATGCTTCTACTGTTTATTTGAACCGGGTGATTATGGTTATTAATATTTGGCAGGGTGACTTGTTTCGAATATGTGCTGTGCTATATTTGATACCGATATTTAATCTCGAATTGACGTAGTTCAACGTATATATGTTTTATGTATTGTTTTTTTGTGTCTCAGAAAAGAGCCATTTTGCCGATATGCTAATCAATTCGTTGAGTCGACCCTTGCCATGTAGTGACCGAATTGGTTTTATGTCAGTCTTTGTTATGCCAGTGCAAATGTGTCAACTGTCAAAGCCTACATAAATGCTATACATTTTGTTTATGATTATGTATGCGTGCGAGTTTGCCGATGGTTGCTCTGTTAATTTGTAATGTCATGATTTGTCGTTTGATCGGTTGGTGTCAGTACTCACGGTGGAGAGCCTGGCGTTCGTATAACCCGGCACTTTATAACTGGTGGGATGGACTGGCTCTAGAGATGTGTGAATGAAAGAGTTGGAGTCCCGCTTAGTCGTACATGAGGGCGCTGACTAGGCCCGGCCTCACTTGTGCAGGGATTTGCTAAAAGCGTGCGGCGTGTTCTCGTTGTGCCCTTTCGTTTTTTTTTGTATCAATTGGGGATTGCTCGGTGTGGGATTTGGACTAGCCATCCAATATCCAAACTTATTATATGAATTTATTGTAATGTTTTAATGATTGTTTTTTTATGTTATGCATGTTAATTCTTTAAGAATCCCAGTGGAGCCTGTGATTCGACATTATATTAATTTACTTGACCACCATCCTAATATGTATTCATGGCATTACAGACCACTAATTTTGCTATAAAGTTTAATATTAATTTGTTGGCTGGTTTTTTTCTTGGTCAGTTCTTTTTTCCCAGACTATTGTCATATTTGTACTCGGTTTTCCTTACTCGATCCTCACTCCGGCAGGCAACACATATCTTGTAGTTGCTCTTAAAACACAACGTAGTAAGCGGTCCTGGTATTATGTTATTCAGGTTAGGTAGCTTTGTCTAGACGATCATGTGCCATGGGGTTCCGTTAGTTTGGGAGGGAAAGTTTTGAATTTAAATCTTGAGTTGCGCAGTCTCTCGGGTCTGGCCTGGGTACACCACACGTTTCGTTTCATCCCCGTTTGAGTTGGTTCTAATTTTTTACAGACCTTTTGATGAACGTCAAGGTCCGTAAGTATCAACCAGCTGGGTTTGGTTTTCCTAGTCCCAAGTATACAATATAGTGTTCGACGCGTAGGTATAATTAATATTCTCAAAAAAGCGTAGTTTTCGTATTGATTAAGACATCCAAATTTATATAATGATTTTTGACATTCGAACGAGATTTGTCACATTTTGAGAGTTACTTTAATTTTGACATAGGAATTTATATGATTTGCACTGTAAAATTAAGAATAGAGCTCCGGAGACTAGGTACCAATATAAGTTTTTCCGGACGATTAATCTTATACTCTTTTTACTACACGCATTTCGAAAATGCCGTATACTTGCTAATATAGCAAAAATTGTATTACATATGAAGTAAATTGTTTGAAAAAAGCTCAGAAAGGGACGAGCGTATTGATAAAATCGGCGATGAAGGAATGGCGGTAATAATTCTTCAGGAGAAAATACTGATCGAGCAAGTAAACACACGCACCCGTGGAGAGCAACATCCTGCGCTTACTAAATTTAATAAATTGTAAATATAAAAATGACATAACCTACCTCATTTTCTCTGCGAAGAACTTCTTTCCGGAAAATTTCGGATTTAATTATACTTACAACATATATAGGTTCAGTAAATTAAATATTCCACTTTAGTCGTGTTGGTTCTGTTTCAAACAGATATTACTCCCTAAAGTTGGAAGGAGTGCTTACCGTAGTCGCTTATCGAAAGCAATAAATATTGAGCTTCAGGGATTTACTTTGCAATATCCACTTGGTAGTAGATATAAGACCATTTATTTTAGATTCTGAGGGGCGTATGCTGAATCCTTTCATTGTTCAATAATGTGCAAGAATAGGAAAATGCCCCTCATTAAAGAGCCATATGAAACAAACTGTTACCTTATGCAATACATCTTTATTAACAAACTTTATAAGTTACATACAACACAGTTGTTTTTGAGATAATGACACAAACATATCTAACAATTAGTGTCCCATAGAGGACTTCTCTCATTGAAATGACTTAACATTTTGTTGGAATGATGATATATTTTACTAGCAGAACAATATAAATAAAACCTATCAGGTCAGTTTACCATTAACAGTTGACTATTTTAAGTACATAATGAATGCGTGCTGGATTCTGAACAATACTTAGTTATTGTGAACAAGTACCTATATACCAGTTTTGAAATGACACACTTATTTGCTAAGTCCAAAAAGAAAACTCTACAAGCGTAATTATATTTTCGGAAATACGTTTCTGCAATGAACATTGATAGAATTATCAAAAAACGTGAAAAATATTTCTATAGACATTTATGTATAAACTTACTAACATTACAGTTTACGTGTGTAGTGATTTTGAAATGGAATTTCAATGAACATTAACCCTCTCATACAACTACAACGGTTTAACTTTGTCCATATTTTCTCAATTAGACTTCAAGTCGCCGAGTTATTACTACTTAGCATGTTTAGGACATGGTATTCTAAATTAAACTATCCAGTCCGTAACTTTCTATTTATCTCTTTAATACAAAGGTATTACAAACGACTGGATTAATAATGTCATTATAGATAACATTTATTTAAACCTATGACGTAATAATTTTAATTATAATTTAAACTTTATAACTACCTAATTACTTTTAATATGTACACTATCTCTCCTTTAACAATAACATTCTGCATTTAGGTGTTTCAGTCAACTATAGAGTAATTATATTACTACTACGTCGTAAAAAATACCTATTCCTTTCATTGGCAATATTCACAACTCGATGCCATTCTTAAAACGATTAAAATCAAAATGACAATATGATTTAGTCAAGATGTCGCATTTAATGCTACTACACGAAATTTCATAAAATTTTGACAGAAAAATTGCCGTCGCGGTTTACTGATCATGGACTGTGGTGGTGGCAGACTCATATGCCTATGCTTTTCCTCTTTTCCAAAATATAATTGTATGTGAAGTCTAATGCACACTCAAGTACCTATTTCCAAGGTCGATTTGACGATAACTTCGGAAAGATTGATGAGTAACATCTCCAATATACGATTGAACTCGGCAATTATTACACCATTATTACAGTGATTTAAACACCACGAAATTTAGCACGAGATGAATTCATAATTTACTTAAAAATAGACAAACTAGCAACGTGTTCTAATTATTTACTTGTCTGTGACCTAATAAGTAACCCAAAATGTAAATTCGTCTTGTAGCTCAAACCAAATTGTTACAAAATTTATAAACTACAGCAGATATTAATAAAAAAAAAGTACTTTCTAGTTCACTTCGGCCATAGCCTGACTAAGAAATGGTGGTAATATCGAAGATATCGCGTCTTTGAGCCGTTAAAGTTTCAGGTGTGCATCACGATCAAACCTTATCATCAGGACCGGCTTAAGACAAAAGTTACGTGTACGCAAGCACTAAAATTTGCGCCCCTGCCCGCCGCGCTATAGCCTTAATAAAGGGACTTTTTGGCATGGATGTTCATATTATTTAAAACATATTGATTACTCGCAGAAACCGAAAACTTCGTACCGCCCATCAGGCAATGTCCCGCTCACATATTAGTAAATAGCAGACGCGTCATCTCTTCGCAAAACTACGCAGCATTTTTGTACAACTTTACTTTTCCAAAAATATTGAGAAGACAATTTTAAACCTACAAACAACCAAAGGTCCAACTGCACTGAATTCGGATACGCATTTTTGTAAAAAACTTTTCATGCAAAGAATCGAACCCGGGCCGAGTCTGCCGAGTATTCCACTAGACCATGATGGCACACATTCAATCGTTATTAAACTTGTTCTTGTTATGGGAATTAGTCTAGGCGATAAAGACATCTAAGTGGACATTTTGGGGTGGAAAAGAAAAAAACAGTGGAATATGTTCAGTTAGGTGTCAGAAACAACATATTAAAAATCCCACCCCCCATACCCTGTGCTAAAAGCTCCAGCGACCCCACCACCCCCCAGAAACCGTGTTTTCGCCCTTTTTGGCTGATATCTCGCGATCTATGAGGTCTAGATGAAATATTTTTTGTTGAAAAATGCTCCTCTTGAAATTTCTTACAAGGTAGATACTGAAAAGTTAGCCTAGGTCTACCTTTTAGTCGAGAAAATTCATAAAAAAAGGCGAAAATCATCAATTTTCGTGTTTTTTTGCGGTTTTTTGCAATTAATGTATCGCGACCTTTAGGGCTAGATGAAATATTTTTAGCTGAAAATGCTCCTCGTGAAATTTCTTACAAGGTAGATACTCAGAAGTTAGCCTAGGTGTACCTCTTAGCCTAGGAAATTCATAAAAGGAGGCGAAAATCATCAATTTTCGTGTTTTTTTGCGGTTTTTTGCAAATATATCGCGACCTTCAGGGCTAGATGATATACGTTTAGCTGAAAATGCTCTTCGTGCAATTTCATACGAGATAGGTAACTGAAGAGTTTGCGTAAAGTCACCTTTCACCTTCAACTTTCATGTGTGAGGAAATATTCATTGTAAAACAAAGTATTTCTATGTACCATTTATTCACGTAAAATAGTTATTTGTACAACTAGTTTTGAAAAGTGATACATTTTTTGATGAATTTTCAGTTTGATTAATGAGGGCGAAGACCGAGTTAATGAAGCAAATTCATGGAAAAAAGACACTTTCAACACGTGTTGTACACGAAATTTTTTTGCATAGTGATCCATAATAACCTACAATTGAATAATTTGATTGACATTCGCGATTTACTGTCACTCAAAAGTAGATGCTATTGTTCATAGACAGGACTCATGGAAACGCATAGTAAAAATCGTGAAGTACCACTTTCCATAGGTACGATTTTTCGTTAATTCCGATAATTTCATCACTATGTAAAAAACAGTATTTTCATACCAAATATTCACACATTCATTTATATCTCAACGCAATCATTCTCCTCTGCGGATTCCACTTCTTCAGGATCTTCGACGTCCTCTAGTGGTAGTGGGTCGTCTGAAATTACCGACTCGTAGTTCTCTTCATCTTCCGCTTTACCTGCCAGGGTACTTTGAAAAGACGACGTGGCATTTAGGCACGATGTTCCATGACACTGGACGCAGAGTTCATTACATTTCAGACCCACAACAAGAAGCATGTCAAAAAAAATGTTATAGTTAAGTATACGAATATTATGTGACGTTATTAATTAAGATTTGGTGTGCGTATTGTGGAACAGCCTGTATTTACATAAAGAAAACTTCGCTAAACTAAATTGCTTATCGCCAAGTGCAGGCGGGCATTGTAAAGCATACACATTTTTGATTATTTTATTTGAACGTGAGGTCTACTCAAGCACGTCGTATTTGAAGTGTAATTGCGTTTACCAAGCAATTAAGTAAGCAGTAATTTAGTCGCAATTACCTATATTAGACGGATAGCTGTATTATTGACATTCCTCACAAACTGGAAAGGATTGGGCTCGGATTTGTGGGGACGGAGTCTCATAGAGACGTGAGTGTTAATTATTCCTTTTGGACTTACAAAGTATTGCGGGTTAACCTATAAGCGTACTTTCTTACACAGTCCGGTTTACGGGATACCTCATTATTACGGTTGGAAATTGGCTAACCGTTTAAATCAGCCACTCCATCGGCTTACGAACGCTGCCATCAACGTGAATGAGTACTGGGATTATTCGCTAGCTCCTGGCCGTCTTGCCCGTACCTGCTGCACCACCTGCAACCCCAACATAGGATCTAGGAACTAGGAACCATCTCATCTCTACCATACCTACCATCTGACCATAAGGGTGAGCGTTGCTGAGTGGTTGCGTGGATGCGGCAGGTACGGGCAAGACGTTGGGCGCCGAATTATGTAACGTGCTCTTCGGCTCGACAACTCAGGGGGTAGGGGGAAACATACAATATATACAGGGCGCCACGCCGTTTGGGACCAATAAACGGAGTAACGGCGAATCTCCGGGGAAGACTAAATCAAAACAACTATTCGGAAGACACTCAGATAGGTACGTTAGCATATATATATTTAATTACAAAACATGCGATGGACGACTACAATAAATAATATAACAAATCCTTAACATACAATACAAACATCCCCGTATCCACGCAACCACTCAGCAACTCTCACCCTTATGGTCAGATGGTAGGTATGGTAGAGATGAGATGGTTCCGCTTCCGGTGAGTATCTATTGTTATTACAGATGAACTAGATCCTATGTTGGGGTTGCAGGTGGTGCAGCAGGTACGGGCAAGACGGCCAGGAGCTAGCGAATAATCCCAGTACTCAGTCACGTTGATGGCAGCGTTCGTAAGCCGATGGAGTGGCTGATTTAAACGGTTAGCCAATTTCCAACCGTAATAATGAGGTATCCCGTAAACCGGACTGTGTAAGAAAGTACGCTTATAGGTTAACCCGCAATACTTTGTAAGTCCAAAAGGAATAATTAACACTCACGTCTCTATGAGACTCCGTCCCCACAAATCCGAGCCCAATCCTTTCCAGTTTGTGAGGAATGTCAATAATACAGCTATCCGTCTAATATAGGTAATTGCGACTAAATTACTGCTTACTTAATTGCTTGGTGAACGCAATTACACTTTAAATACGACGTGCTTGAGTAGACCTCACGTTCAAATAAAAATAATCAAAAATGTGTATGCTTTACAATGCCCGCCTGCACTTGGCGATAAGCAATTTAGTTTAGCGAAGTTTTCTTTATGTAAATACAGGCTGTTCCACAATACGCACACATATATATATATAATCATAAACCCGTATTTACCGTTCGTTGTACGTCACAATAATATTCCCTCGTGTGTTCTAAGTGTCCGGTGGAGAAGGTTTACCTAATTTTCTGAAACTGCAAGCAGTCATGCAACCACGTTCACAGCCATATGAAATAAGTTTGACGAGACTTTCCTGGGCTGGATCCGAAGTCGTTCTGATAGGCGTCAGGAAAGTCTCCTCAAACTTATTTCATGTGACTGTGAACGTGTTGCATGACTGCTTGCAGTTTTAGAAAATCAGGCAAACCTTCTCCACCGGACACTTAGGAGTTAGGACATACGAGAGAATATTATATTCCTATACTTAATTAAAAAATTTTTTTGACATAGTGCTTCTTGTTGTAGGTCTAAAGAACGAATTCTGCGTCCAGTGTCATGGAACATCGTGCCTAAATGCCACGTCGTCTCTTCAGGGTACCCATGCAGGTAAAGCGGAAGACGAGGAGAACTACGAGTCGGTAATTCCAGACGACCCACTACCACTAGAGGACGTCGAAGAGGCTGAAGAAGTGGAATCTGCAGAGGGTAATGATTACGTTGACGTATAAATGAATGTGTGAATATTGTGATATGAAAATACTGTTTTTTAAATAGTAATTAAATTATCAGAATTAACGAAAAATCGTATGGAAAGTGGTAATTTTTTCACGAATTTTACTATGCATTTCCATGGAGTTTAGTCCTGTCTATGAACAATAGCATCCACTTTTGAGTGGCAGTAAATCGCGTATGTCAATCAAATTATTCAATTGTGGGTTATTATGGATCACTATGCAAAAAAATTTCGTGTACAACACGTGTTGAAAGTGTCGTTTTTCCATGAATTTGCTTGCTTAACTAGGGCTTCGCCCTCATTAATCAAATTGAAAATTCATGAAAAAATGTATCACTTTCAAAACTAGTTGTACAAATAACTATTTTATGTGAATAAATGGTACATAGAAATACTTTGTTTTACAATGAATATTTCCTCACACATGAAAGTTGAAAGTGAAAGGTGACTTTACGTCAACTCTTCAGTGACCTACCTCGTATGAAATTGCACGAAGAGCTTTTTCAGCTAAACATATTTCATCTAGCCCTGAAGGTCGCGATATATTTGCAAAAAACCGCAAAAAAACACGAAAATTCCTCCTTTTATGAATTTCCTAGGCTAAGAGGTACACCTAGGCTAACTTCTGAGTATCTACCTTGTAAAAAATTTCACGAGGAGCATTTTCAGCTAAAAATATTTCATCTAGCCCTAAAAGTAGCGATATATTTGCAAAAAACCGCAAAAAGCCACGAAAATTGATGATTTTCGCCTCCTTTTATGAATTTCCTAGGCTAAGAGGTACACCTAGGCTAACTTCTGAGTATCTACCTTGTATGGAATTTCACGAGAAATATTTTCATCTAAAAATATTTCATATAGACCTCATAGATCGCGAGATATCAGCCAAAAAGTGCGAAAACACGGTTTTTGGGGGGTGGTGGGGTGGCTGGAGCTTTTACCACAGGGTCTGGGGGGTGGGATTTTTAATATGTTGTTTCTGACACCTAACTGAACATATTCCACCATTTTTTTCTTTTCCACCTCAAAATGTCCAGTTTGCCAATTTTACAGTCTCTATCGCCTAGACTAAATTGACTGTTGTTTGCATTTTTTGCATAGAATGAGTTCGTATTCCGAAATAGTTGCGGGGAAGGGTAAATTTTCGCTTGCATGTGGCTTATGTCTAAATCTTCTAGATGGCATTTTACGCATCTCGGCAGGAATATCCAATTCTCCAGTTGTATCCTTGAAGGATATGACTCTTAACAACCTAGTGTCTATACCTATAAGACATGAAAAATAGGATTTTTTTCAATTTATCTTACATCGTAGTAATGCGATTATGCGTGATCGTTTGGTCTTAAAAATAGAAACGGCGTTTGTATTTGTGATACGGTAATCATTAAATATGAGAAATTTTTGCTCCCCTTCTTTTCTGCGCCGTAACCGTAAGCGAAGGGTTACACCACTTACGCCTAAAGCCGGCCCTGCTTATCATTGAACAGTAGATGCTACATTTAAATTATTTATGAAAGACAGGACTTTGAATAAGTCCATTTGTTACGATTCAAATTTTGCGCAAAAAAAAATTTAACGAATTCAAATCTAGGAACCCGAGGTAAGGACAAAAACCGTTGAACTAGATGTTTCTCAGTCATTATATTTTCAGAAATATCCTTTTTGTCATAATACCGTATGGGTAGAAGGATCTAAAAAGGCCCCAAGCACTCATTGCAAACCTCGACCACTGACCTGGCTAGCAAATACTTTTGAAAGTAATTCGCTATGGAAAATTATACCATAAGGATCTTCGATTATGAAGTAGCAGTGTTACAAAATGGAAGTAGTTTGCAATTGTTTCAAAAATTACAAGCTTTTTTTGATGCGAGAGGTGAGTACCTACCATCAAACACCTGTCGACGTCATTCAAAAACGAGTAAAGACCCATATCAAAAAGAAAAAAGGGATGTGTGCGAGGATACACCGAGAACTCTTCTTAGCTAAAGAAAGATGAGAGTTTCAGTTGTGGCCGAATTTCTTGCCCCAATATTTCATTCTAAACAGTAAGACCTGCCAAATTAAAGGATCTCACTTGCTTTATACGTCAAACAAAAAAATGAAAATGACCATAAATATGAATAAAACAAGACCGAAGTACTCCGAAAAAATGTTCTCTCCTTGTGGTGCAGATACTGAGGAACGAACCAGTGAGAACGAAACTTCGGGTACTATCGCTTTGTAATGTAAAGATTGTTCTTGTTAGCGCCTCATTTATGCTTGGTTTATTAAATGAAACGAGTGATGATAGAGATTTGTTAAGAATTAGTAGCAAACTCCCAGAGGAAGGTATCAGTCAATGGAAAGCTATGAAAAGAAAATATGGTGAGAAACAAGTCCAAGCTGAAGAACATGAATACAAGCATTTAAAAAGCACCTAGAACAAGGTGCCGTTAGCTCAGAAACATGGTAGATAGAACACATGGCCCATTACTGTGAAATTATAGAGTGCGAAGTTAGAGATTCTAGGAGACCTAGAAACCTAAAGAACAATCCAGTTAAAGAAAATTTGAACCGTATGTGAAGTCGGGTGCGTAATCTACAAAATTCACAGATGTTAAGCAAGAATACCGTTAGTAGAACTAAGGGGCCATAAATGGCCACAATCATTAGTGCTTATAGGTCAAAAAAAGACCATCCTATATATTTGTTTTTGAAAAGAGTGTAAAATTTTCTAAATTTTCATGTTTCACTTATTTATTTATTTATTTATTTATTTATTTATTTATTTTGCCTTTATTTTTGAGTGGGCGGGGTTTCAGCCAAGGCTTTATATCAAATGTTATTTCTAATAGTGGATTTTATACGTTATACATAACTTTTATTGCACACATCTAGGATTCTATGGTGAACAAAAGATGACAGGACAATTTCTTGATTATCTGCATTATTTATTTATATATTATATTGATTATTTGTTTTATGAGTTTTCACGTCCTTTGTTTTTTGTGTGTTATTTAAAATTAAAAATATTTGGAACGAATAAACATTTCCAAATAACCAAGAAATCATCATCTTTTGTTCCCCATGGAAACCTAGATGTCTGCAGTCAAATTATACTTTAATGCATAAAAATCAATATTGCCAATAATATTTAATATAAATATAATAAGTGATACATCAAACGGTCTTTTCAAAAACTCCAAAGTATAAGGGTGGTCTATATGAAAAACTGTAGTTTAGGGTCGTATATAAAAAACCAAACACCCTGTATACACACTGTGAGTCGCGACGGATTCTACATAAAAAAGTGCCCTAAGACCAAAATCGTTTATCTTTAATAATAACAAAGTTATGGCAATTTGGACCACCCTGTGCAACCAAACCAAACGTTGGCGATGCCGCAGTGCTAAAAAAGCATTTATTGAATGCGCATAAGCCTAACAGTTTGCTAGTATTATGTTTAAAAAAAGCATTAGTAATGGAAGAGTTTCCAGAAGTGAAGTGAAGAAATGTGTGAGCACTATCGCACATAACACAAGCGTAAAAAATACAAGAACTAGTTACAGCATTAGCAGCAAAGCAGAGAGCCTGAAGAAATTTTGGTGAAAAGGTAGAAGAAAAGTAAAGAAAGTAAAAAAAAACTAGTAGAAGCAAAGAGTAAGTTTTGTGTTTAACTTATGGGTTGTGTAGGGCGTAACGCTCCAGCAAAGAAACATCCAAGATAAGTGTCGGGTTCTTGTTGCTGAGCGACTCGTCAGGTCAATTGTGAAGCAACATCCAAGCTGTGCGTGGGGTGGTATTTTGCGTTTTTAATTAAAAAAAGGGGAATGAGCATCATGGTTCAACAGAAAAATGAACAGGAATTTCATGGGAAATTGGTTTCTTGCAATAAAAGGAGGATCCAACATTTCCTTTTTTTAGAACTTTTTCTATTCCGTAAGAAAAATGGGTCTAGTTGTATATAGAAGACATATTGTATAATAAAGACAACCCTGAGTAGACCAGGTCAATGTGAGCTAAGACAAAGTCGAAGTTCTTGTGGAAATATAGGCCCCAGAAGAGCATGACTTTAAAAACGAATTAAAGAACAATGGATAAATCGGGCGGATACCGCATTATATCTGTCTGGGTGTAAAGATAGAAGAAGGGCAAAGCAATCAAATCATAACACCACAGAAGCAAAGAGAGATACCTATGGAATAAGTAGTAGAGAGATAGAAAGAGTATTTTCAAGGTTTATTAGAAGGAAAAAACTAGGTGAAAGAAGATCCACTAAGAAAACTATGATTTGGTGGATGAATGTGAAGAAAGGCACCCTGACAAGACTCCTACATACATAAACATAAAAAAGAGACAACAATTATTGTGGCAATTAACCTACGAAATAGAAACTGTACAGAGATTAGAGAGTGAGACTAATTGTGAACGTATCCTTGAACATTGCAGATGGCTCTGGGGGGTTTAGATCAATGCAAAGTGTCAAGACCAAGGTACTAACGACGTTACAGAACAATGCAGAAGGTGACACAATATACTTATTTAAACTTAAATGCATGTTCTTATAGTATCCAAATTAAGAAATCGTGCTACCAATCTACGTACCTACTTTAAATTTGTCAGTAGCGTACTTCTGCATGGGGGGGGGGGGCATACATTTTTTAATAGCAACTACTATTTTTATTCCATATTGTGAATATGCCACCGTTTATGCTGATAGATTAAAATAGTGTAGCCCTTAATAGAGTTTTATTAGAGAGTAGTAATTTCAGAGGTTTGATAGGGGTGCGTATTGTTGTAGGTTTGGTGATGGGAGATGTACAGGGTGGTGATAAATTTTTCAAGAACTCATATTTTTGCTCTGCGTATTTCATTTCTATAGAATGTTGTTCTCATAGTGGCTTTCGGAAGTTTAGGGTTTCCGTGAATCGTAAATAAAAGAGAGGAATATCATATCTCAATAGGACTTCTGTTGCGAAGATAGCTGACATAGAATGGTGGAGGACTGAGATCATTCGGTTCAGCAGAATTCAGAGTTTGGTTTTTTAAAAGAATCCACTCAAGTAGAGTGCATGTCGGGGGTCTATGACGAATCCAATTTGATCTGAAATATGGCTTACTTAACCACTAGATGCCATGCTGAAAAACGGCGTTAATTAATTAACCGACTACGGCGGTATTCTGTATTCATGCGGGTCTGGGTTATCAAAGCAAGCAGTATGTAGTGCCCAACATATTCGGTTCTGAGTCACAATAGTTTTAACCGTTGTGGGTCCGAAGAAAGTAAAACGAATTCGGTTCTGGATCACCTGAGGATCCACTGTGTGGTTCAGAAAAGTAGTTTTTTCCTTACGTCCTTACTCGTAATGCAAAGTTGTTCCTGCGCATTTGCAATACTAAAAACAAAAGGGGTAGAATTGGTAATAAAAATAAACTGGTCTTAAATAATGTATTGGAATGTAATAGGCTTTTCGAGTGTAGTAATTTCGGAGGTTTCCCACATGGTATTCGGAGTGCGTATTGTTGTAGGTTTGGTGATGAGGGATGTAGGGTGGTGATACATTTTTCAGGAATTCATATTTTTGCGCTGCGCATTTCAATTCTATAGAATGTTGTTCTAATAATGGTTGTGGAGTTTCCCGTGCATCGGAGCTAAAAAGGAGGTAATCTTATCTCAATCTGTTGCAAAGATAGCTGACATAGAAGGGCCCCGTCATTCTGTCAGCTATCTAACTAAGATTATTCGTTTCTAAGTGGTTGTAGGGAAGAACATGCAAATCTTATTTTTAATAATTTTTTAATGGCGATCGATTTCGGGCACGATATTGCCCATCATCGGGCCGTGCTGAAAAAATCGGTTACAGTACATATTGTATAAATAGTTACCGTCAAAAATATGTTGAGAAACGAAAATGGTACAAAGTTGGTGAAGAGCATAAATTTAATAAACTACCGTGTCCAATCTGTAAAAGAGTTACGAAATTAATGTGATAAAAAAGTAATTTAGGTCGGTAAAATCTTAAACCAGCATATATTTAAAAAAATTGTAGAACATTTACATTAAAATTGGTACATAAATAAGTTAAAAATGTACTGTAACCCATTTTTTCAGCACGGTCTGATGATGGGCAATATCATGCCCGAAATCGATCACCACTAAAAAATTATTAAAAATAAGATTTGCCTGTTCTTCTCTACACCTACACCACTTACAAATTATAGCACCGGTAAAAAATGGGTAACTTAATAAAAAATAAAATCATTTTCTTCAGCCGAATGCATACCGTGGTTTTTTTTAAGAATCCGACCAGGTAGAGTGTATTTCGGGGGTTTATGACGAATCCAATTGGATCTTAAAGACAGATTAACTTAACGACTAGACGACATGCTGAAAAACGGTGTTAATTAACTAACCGACTCGGGGGATATTCTGCATTCATACGGATCTGGGTTACCAAAGCGAGTAGTATGCAGTCCTAAAGAAAATTTGTTTTCTGATATATTCGGTTTTGAATCACGGTAGTATGGGCATGTCTTTTTTTAAATAGCAACGACTATTTTTTGTTGCATATTCTGAAAATACACACGGTTAATGCTGCTATATTAAAAAAATATATTTTTTAATAATATGTAATAAAAACTAGTAGTGGATGATGTTTAAGGGGTGGGTATTGTTATAGGTTTGGTGATGAGATTTGAAAGAGTGGTAATAAATTCAAAATTTTAGTAAAATTAGAATTTTAGGAGAGTTCATAGTTTCCATTTTAAAGTTAAACAGTCATATTTTTGTTCTACGTATTTCAATTCTATTGTTCTCATAATGGTTTTCAGAAGTTTTGGGTTCCCGTGAATCGAAGCTAAAAAAAGAGGAATATCGTATCTCAATAGGGCTGCTGTTGCAAAGATAGCTGACATAGAATGGTGGAGTACTGAGATCATTCGGTTCAGCAGAATTCAGAGTTTGGTTTTTTAAAGAATCCACCCAAGTAGAGTGCTCTTCGGGGGTTTATGACGAATCTAATCGGATCAAGAAAAATGACTTACTTAACCCCTAGACGCCGTGATGAAAAGCGGAGTTAATTAATTAACCGATTCCGGGGATATTCTGCATTCATTGGGGCCTGGGTTAATGAAGCAAGCATTGTGTAGTTCTCAATGACGGTAGTGTTAACCGCGGTATCGTCATGTCGAAAAAAGTGTAAAGAATTCGGTTCTGGATCAGTTGATCATTCACTGTCTGGTTCAGAGAAATGGTTCTTGTATTACGTTTCGGCTGGTGAAAAAGAACTCGTGTGGTCTTGGCCAGGATTAAAGTTGCCATCTTTCATGAATCAGAAAACCAAGTGGCGATTGCGGGTATTTGTTTTGGAACGAAAATTTAAGTTTCCATTTTAAAGTTAAACAACCAAGTTTTCGTTCTGCGTATTTCAATTCTATAGAATTTTGTTCTCATAATCGACCAGATGGAACGTTTTTCGAGTTTTGACGAATCCAATTGGATCTTAAAGAAATGTGTTAATTAATTAACCGATTCCAGGGATATTCCCCATGCATTCGGGTCTGGGTTACCAATCGAAACAGTGTGGTCTGCAAGAATATTTGTTTTCTGATATATATGTAGTGGGGTTCGCAATAGAGAGTAATGTAAAATGCTAGGTAAAATGAATTCGGTTCTGGATTACTTAAGCGTCCACTGGGTGGTGTAGAGTAATAGTTTTTGAATTACGTTTGGAACAGTGAAAACATTTCGAGCGGGTTTTACCAGGGTGATAGTTTCCGTATTTCAAAAATCAGAAAACCAAGTTGTGATTGCAGGTATTTTTCTTGCAAGGGAAATCTTAACACAAGTTCCGTTTACACCCTGAAGTGAATTAACTCTACCGTGCCAGTTTTTATCCTATCCAAACGTCTGGAATACGTTCACTGAAGAATAATTGAAGAAGTTTGCCGACGGAAAGTTGCAATATATTCAATTGTTTAATTTTTCCGGATTGTCGTTGTAAGGAGAGCTTATTTTAAATCAACATCGTCATCTGCAAGAGGACATTTTTACATGAGGTGCCGGTATTTAAGTTATAAAAAAAATTAAGAGAAATTTTCGTAACTTATAACTGTTTGAAGTTTGAATTATCATTGGTGAACCCACTGATATTGGATTTGTTAGGAAAAATTAGTTTTTAACTATGGCTGCTTTAATATTATTAAAGAAAATCTCCTAATGATTGAGTTCGGTCAGATGAATTTAAGGAATGTTTGCTGTAGCCTGTTATTATATTCGATATTAAGTTAAGGTTAGTTCAGAAGACCGTGGCCACGAGATTGGTTTAGTTAGCCTGAAAATTATAACGAAAATAATAAATAGGAAAAACTGTAAAGAGAATTGTAAATTGGAACTATTTCAATATTTTGTTTTTTCGGCAAAATGGTCTTTTGTGTTTAATTTTACGAACAAGCAATCTACAATAGCAGGCTTTTGAAGTCAATTTTCAGAAAAATAGAAAAAGAAAAATGTTTATTAAGTGCGTCACTGTAAAATTTATGTTAAGGGCTAGACATGGATCAGATTAAACAAATTTTACTAACAATTTTCGAAAGGTCGCGATTTTATTCCAAGGAAGGGAGGATCAACTCCCTTAATATGTAAACCTATTGCAATTAAAAAAATATGTCCCTTTGATCATGGTACGTCAAAAACTATATAATGCTTGCTACCAATCTACGTACTTTGCGTACTTTAAATTTGTAGCCAGTGGTCTACTCCTGCAATCATTTCTTCAAAAGCAACCCTAATTTTTTATTACATATTCTGAAAAGTCACACCGTTTATGGTGCTATATTCAAAAAAGTGTGTTTTACAATAAAACTAGTAGTTCTCATTATCTAATGGTGGCTATAGTTTTTTGTAGTTTTCTTAGAAAGTAGTAATTTCGGATATTTTTTACGGGCGCGTATTGTTGTAGGTTTAGTTATGGGAAATGCACAGGATGGTGATAAATTCATATGTAGGAGGGTTCCACGTATTTCAATTCTATAGGATTTTATTCTTATAATCGTTTTTGGAAGCTTTAGGTTCCCGTGAATCGGAAATAAAGAAGAGGTAATCTAATCTCAATAGGGTTTCTGGTGCAATGATAGCTGCCGTAGAATGACGGGGCACTGAGATGGTTCGCTTCAGTACGATCCACTGCGTGGTTTTTTTAAGAATCCCCCGAAGCAAGAGTGCATGTCGAGGGGTATGACGAATCCTAATAGATCTTGGTTGAAAAAAGGCTGTAATTAATTCATCGGTTCCGGTGGATATTTGTTTTTTGACATACTTGGTTATGAGTCACAGTAGTGGTAACCATGGGGTTTGCAATAGAGAAAAAAGTAAAAAGGATTTACTCGCGCATCCACTAAGAGGTTCAGAGAAATATTGCATTACGTTGTTGTGAAAAAACCTCGTATTGGTTTGGTCAGGGTAAAAGTTTGTGTCTCTCAGGAATCAGAAAACCTAGTTGTGGTCGGGGGTATTTTTTGGAACGGAAATCTTAATTATTATTAAGGGATTGTTGTGTAAAGAGAAGACGCTAAAACTCCTTGAACTGTTGGGTAAGTGGGAGAGCGTCGTGTAAAATCACCGTTTTTGAGCGAGGACAAATGAACTACTCCATTGTTTAATTTTTCCAGATCGATTTATGGCCGTTGTAAATAGAGCTCATTTTATATTAACATCGTCATCTGTAGAAAGACATTTTTATATGAGGTACCGTTATTTAATTTATATAAAAAATTAAGAAAAATCGTTGTAACTTATAAATAAATTATCATCGGTGAACAAAATCAGTTTTTAATAAAAAAAAATCTGATCGATTTATGGCACATTTTAAATTTAAAAAAATGTTTGCTGTGGCCTGTTATATTCGATATTAAGTTAAGATTAGTTCAACAGACCATGACCACAAAATTGATCTAGTTAGTCTGCAATTCATTACCAATATAGCAAATAGGAAAAGTTGTAAAGGGAAGTGCAAATTGGAACTATTTCATTATTTTATTTTTTGTCAGTGTATCCAAAATGTTATAGTCATTTTGTGTTGCGGTGTTAATTTTCAGAAAAATAGAAAAAAAAAACAAAATGCCTCACTGTAAAGTTTACGTTAAGGGCTAGCCATAGACAAGATTAAACAAATTTTACTAACAAATTTGAAGTTGTTTCCGAAAGGTCGCCATTTTATTCCCAGGAAGGGAGGATCAACTCCCTTAATATGTAAACCTCTTGCAATTAAAAAAATATGTCCCCTTGATCATGGTACGTCAAGTACGTCAAACATTATACAGTGTGGCAAGTTAACGGCGGGACATAGGGAAATACCATGGGAAAATACATTTTCGACAAATATGCAACTGTGAGGTCTTATGCAAGCCTAAAAATTAAACTAAAATTCCTAAAAATTGGTAGGTACCTACTACAACAAATCGTTCCTTTGACTATCAACTCAACTTCAACCACGATAGAGTGAAAATAATTACACTATAAAAGATTGGCCTGTCATCCAACTTAACTGAAAATAAATCACGAACTTTGCCGTGTACTATTGACAGTATAAAACAATTTTACACTATACCTGGGAGCGTACATAAGCAGCACACTCAGCAGGCACAACACAGTGAAAAACAGAATAACCAACGCATTCAGAATCACACACGGAATTCGGAACTTTATACGAGAGAAGAAAATACCGGACAGCTTGAAGATGATGATTTACAACACGATCAGCGCTAACAAGAAGTAACAGACGAACATTGAGGAGGGCGGAGCGTAAGGCACTCAGGATACTGATGGAAAACAGCAACCTTACAAGAAAGCAGATAAGGG
Organism: Photinus pyralis; assembly: GCF_008802855.1. NCBI lineage: Eukaryota > Metazoa > Arthropoda > Insecta > Coleoptera > Lampyridae > Photinus > Photinus pyralis. The sequence continues at coordinate 7,560,403 of NW_022170509.1, read as the reverse complement.
AACTACTAGAGGGAAAGACGATCACCAGGAGACTGAAGATGAAGCAGATGAGATACTGGGGACATATAAACAGGAGGAACAAAGACCATATCCTACGGGCTGCCAAGAATCTATGTGCCTCGGAATGGAAGGTAGGCCGACCCTGCTTCACATGGAACACCACCATAGACCAAACGGTAATGGCCTCGGGGATTCCCATGGGAAGTTGGGAAGAGTGGAGCAGAGACAAGCATCAAATGAAGAAAGAAAGCAGAAGAATACTGGAGGTGGAAGAAGAATCAGACATAAGCACAAGTAGCCAAGAGGAGGAGGAAGAGGGGACGACAGAAAGTAACACAGAGAGAGGACAACAATAAAAAGGGGAGGAACACGGGGGAAAACAGGGAAGGGAACGATACTAAAGGATAGGAACATCGGAAGACAACGAACGCCAGGAGAAGAAGCTATCACTAGAAAGCAGAGTTCCCTCTAAGGCAGAATACCAGTGGCGAAGCTGTGGCCGTACCCGTTCGGGTCGGATAACACCCAGTTAGCCGCCTCCCCACAACCCCCCCAATCCACAAACTCCACCACATTGTTTGGCATTTGTCGCGGTCCAGCGCGATGGCAACAAAGTAGTGGTGAAACGTCCCTGATAGTGCCTACCAGGGACGCATCCTCACGACAGTTGACTAAATCCTGGGAGAGGCGGCGACGCCAGGCATATGTCAAAGTTTCAAGTTTCAAGTTTCAAGACCTTTTCTTCTGTGGTGTAATTATTATTCATGTTGGCGTGTTTATTAGAGATGACAGTAGGTAACAACTGCGGTAGGTAAATCATGGCCAACCAATTTTTTTCCACCTTTTTGGATTTATTAATTTAACTTTTATACTTTTTTAGGCACACTTTTTTTTGGTGACTTCTAATGCCAATTTTAATTATCTATCCGACGGTGTTTTTATTTTTTCTTTAGGTTCAAATGGGGAGCAGGAATTGCTGAAAATGTATTTTCCCATGTTATTTCCCTATGTCCCGCCGCAAATTTGCCACGCTGTATAATACTTGCTACCAGCATACTTTGCGTAGGTACTCTAAATTTGTAGTCAGTGGCGTACTTCTGCAATCATTTTTTAAAAAGCAACCCTTATTTTTTATTACATATTCTGAAAAGTCACACCGTTTATGGTGCTATATTCAAAAAAGTGTGTTTTACAATAATAATATGTAATGAAAACTAGTATTTCTCATTCTGTAACGGTGGCTGTAGTTTTTTGTAGTTTACTTAGAAAGTAGTAATTTCGGATATTTTTTACGGGAGCGTATTGTTGTAGGTTCGGTGATGGGAGATGTACAGGATTATTATAAATTCATGTGTAGGAGAGTTCCATGTATTTCAATTCTATAGGATTTTATTCTTTTAATGGCTTTTGGAAGCCCGTGAATCGGAAATAAAAAAGAGGTAATCTTATCTCAATAGAGCTTCTGGTGCAATGATATCTGGCATAGAATGACGGGGCACTAAGATCGTTCGCTTCAGTACGATCCACAGCGTGGTTTTTTTAAGAATCCCCCGAAGCAAGAGTGCATGTTGAGGGCCTGAGGGGTATGACGAATCCTATTGGATCTTGGTTGAAAAAGGCTGTAATTAATTAACCGGTTCCGGGAGATATTCTGCATACATTCGGATCTGGGCTAACATTTGTAGTAGCCTGTTTTTTGACATACGTGGTCACAGTAGTGATAACCATGGGGTTTGCAATACAGAAAAAAGTAAAAAGGATTTACTCGCGCATCCGCTAAGAGCTTCAGAGAAATACTGCATTTCGTTTTTCTAGTGAAAAAACCTCGTATTGGTTTGATCATGGTAAAAGTTTGTGTCTCTCAGGAATCAGAAAACCTAGTTGTGGTCGGGGGTATTTTTTGTGTAAAGAGAAGACGCTAAAGATCCTTGAACTGTTGGGTAAGCGGGAGAGCTTCGCGTAAAATCACCGTTTTTGAGTGAGGATAAATTAACTACTCCATTGTTTAATTTTTCCGGATCAATTTATGGCCGTTGTAAAGAGAGCTCATTTTATATTAATATCGTCATCTGCAGGACATTTTTATATGAGGTACCGTTATTTAATTTATGTAAAAAATTAAGAAAAATCGTCATAACTTATAGTTAAATTATCATCGGTGAACAAAATCAGTTTTTAATAAAAAAAAATCTGATCAATTTATGGCACATTTTAGATTTTAAAAAATTGTTGCTGTGGCTTGTTATATTCGATATTAAGCTAAGATTAGTTCAAAAGACCGTGGCCACGAAATTGATCTAGTTAGTCTGCAATTCATCACCAATATAATAAATAGGAAAAGCTGTAAAGGGAAGTTCAAATTGGAACTATTTCATTATTTTATTTTTTTGTCAATATATCCAAAATGTAATGGACATTTTGTGTTGCGATGTTGCTGAATTTGATTCCGAAAGGTAAAGATTTTATTATTCGAACGAATGAGGGGCAACTCCCTAAATATGCAAATACGACCACTTTGATGGTGTAGAAGTACGCCACTGGCCATAAATTAAAATTACCAAACTAGTTTTGGAAATTGGATACCATAAAAACTTTCTTTAAAAAATTCTGTTTTGAAGATAATAGACAGACGCAAAAGGTAGGATGGCTCTAGAAAATACGAGAATTTGCGATTTGAGAAGAAACTTTCAAATCTTCATTTGATTCTCCGCCAAGAAAGATGAAGTTCGAGCCAATAAATTTAGCTGGTAAGAACTTTATTAATATCTGCGATTATTTTATAAACAAAATTATGTACTTAAATTTACTGGTGCTACAAGACGAGTGAATTTTAATAATGTATTGCACGCAGAATATTTTTTATATTGCTTACACATTTGACGTTGATAGTGTATAACACAAAACACATAAGCTATTGAGTATAGTATCGCTATTTTCTGTTTTTCTTCAGAAAATTACTGATAGACAGTAGGTGGATGCGGTGTATGTGAAAGGAAGAGGAACAGATATCACATAGAAACAGTTTCCATCAAAGTTTTAGACCTTTCGGCTTATGTGTATGACATAAAAGCTCGAAAGGAAAACGAATTGAGTAATTAAAAAGGGACAGAGCTAGATATTCGGGCAGAAACCTAGTCAACGTAGAAAACTAAATAGAAGAGGGGCAGAACTACGGTTAAGTCGAAAAAAGTGCGCTATAGCTTTATTCACAAATTGGAGGGTGCATGTAAAAGGGCACACAAATGAGGGAATTTATCAGAAAGAACACATGTGCACACTTTATAAGCATTTTGACACTGATGATGGGTGACATAAAACACATAATTCGAATATACTATATCGTTATTAATTTTTGCTTTTAAGCATAATATTAACAACAAAAGAATATGCGTGCACAGCAGCTTCTATTTGGCATTTTTTCCCTGGTATGATGCAGCTGATCTGTTGCAGCTGATCTTTCCAGGTTTTTATCACAAACAATGACGAATGTTCAATGCCTACGAGTCTTCTTGCGAAATACAAACGCAGGATTAATATTGTACTCTACATAAAGAAAGTTACAGCTATATCTACATATACTGACAGAAAAACACGAATCTTATTGAGATCTGGTATGAACACATCTGATCACTCAAGTAAAACAATCTGCAACAAGCGCCTAAATCAGCAAATACCTTGAATAAACCGACAGTTAAACTGTCACCATAAGCGAACAAAGAATGTCGAAGTGCGTTTGGTTTGTTACAGTTTTTGTGATTTTTGGAGTAGTTTGCAGATCGTACTAAGAATCTGATAAAATTGTAGATTTACGTATAACACAGAAAACATCTTAAGTCAAATCCGGTAAAACATCTGCAACACCTAACTATGAATCAGTTTATTAAAGCTTTTGTCCTAGCTTTTGTCTCTACGTTGACAAACAAAGGGAACTGTACATTGGTCTACTACGACTACTTAGAAATGTTTAGTCCAGAGGGGTAACGTGTATTAGAACATAAGAAGATGACGAAGAGTGATAGAAGTGATAGATTTTTTGATAACTGTGCTGAAAGCAAGATAAATCACTTTTAATGTAGTAATAAGTGACTATGGGGACAATGGTTAATACACTGTAAACGTAATAAGACACCATACACCTATAATCTAACCGAAAATGTTACCGAGATCGGCAATGGTATGTGGGTAATACATTAACCAACAACAGTAATACTGGTTACTGATGTAGTAACTAACACATTTTGTTCCTCTATTGTAAACGAGAAAAACATCGACATATTTCAAACATCGAAACAATTACTACCGTACATTTTAAATTTGGAACGACACCGCGCTCACAAATTTTGGAGATGCACCATTGTTAAAGCTAATGCAGCTTTTAACCACAAAATGTTTTGACTATATCACATTGACATTTAAGACATAGATTGGTTTTTAAACATTTTTAATGTTATCAAACCCTTGTAGGGATGGGTGAGAAATGAGTCAAACTTTAGTAACATTTTTCAAAATTCAACATGATTGTCTTAAGGATTAATTAATCCGAACTGAAGAATCACCACATTAATTAAAACACGTAGAAATAGTTAATACTACATCATCAATTTTCCATGAAAAACTAGTAGGTACATTCAGATAGATAGAAAATACATTTTTCTGTAACATACAGTCTAAAGAACACATTTTAAAATGTACGATTACTTTTTTTTTTGTTATTTTGTCAGTAAATGAACTTTGGATTTATTTTATATGTTAAAGTGCAATGCTTTTGTGTACGTTGTATTTTTATTCAATGGGCCAATGTAAATAAAGCACGGGACATCGAGAAGATGATAATAACAGTAAAAGATACGGACCGTGTGTTTTTAAACAGTGTACAAAAAGCATTGACTGATACACCCTGTTGAGTTATCCTATTTACATCTCTGATGTACAGTTTGATCAGATTTTTAATTTCTCTTTACTTGTTTAATGAAAAGAATCCATACAGCTACCTTTGAGCAAACGCGTCCGGTGAACTGAAATGCATCTTTTCGTAAAGTACGGAATATAGGTATCGCAGAAACATAATGATGAGCATATTTCCAGAGTTATTCGACAATCCTGCTGATCCAGTTTGCATGGCGGCTGGGCGCTGGCCTGAAAAATAAAAGAAAATACATCAGTAATTTTCTAACAATAAAAAACGTCGAGGCTCAACACCATAACGGTGGAGATCGATAAAGTTGGCACCCCCACTTTGCCCAAATCAAGTAAAAATATTACTATAATTTAGGACTAATTAAAGACTAATTTGTACCCACAAAATTAGAATTTGTGCCCGTTTACTTCTGCCGGAAAACCGATTTTTAAACTTGAAATTAAGTTAGCACCCCCACTTTTTCCGATTGAAATTTACTATGAATTAGAGACTAATTTGTACCCAAATTAGATTTTCATTGTTTAAACAATTTATACATTTTTGAACAATTTTTTACTAATCAGAATCAGAACTAATTAAAATCAATGGAACCTAGAGATTAAAGACTAATTTGTACCCACAAAATTAGAATATCTATTCTAAGGTCGGGGTGCTAACTTGAAATCAAGTCAGCCCCTCCACTTTCTCCGATTGAAATTTTATTAGTCGAATCAAAAACTATGAATTAAAAACTAATTTGTACCCAAGATAGATTTTCAATGTTTAAATAATTTATACATTATTTAATCAATTTTTAACTATTCTCGGAATTAATAAAAAGAAATGTAACCTGTAAATTAAGGATTAATTTGTACCAGGAAATTAGAATTTGTATCCGCTTAGTTCCTCCGGAAAACCGATTCCTAAGGTGCATTCATGGTTATTTCAAGTTAGCGCCCCCCCCCCCCCCATATTATTAGTCGCATCAAAAACTATGAACTCAAGTTAAGATTTTCATTATTTAAACAATTTTTTTCGAAAAAAGGACAATTGTCGGAATTAGTAAAAAGAAATGCAACATATAATTTGTATATATAATTTTTTTGTAAACAATTATATTGTTAGGAAGTCGTCTGAGCCAGGACGCATGTTGGGAGGGAATCCTTGAGATCGTTTATAATTGTGTATTGCTGTCTACCCACCTGTCCGTTTGTCTGTCTGTCCGTGTGTACAATAACAATAACTGTTTAGAATCGTTTTGAAAATTGGTAAACACGTTCTTAAGAATATAAGAAAGGTCGCTATTGTTTTTCAGCGACCAATACTTTTGAGCCAAAGGTTTATTATAAAAATGATGGATGCGTGAAGATCTGAAGGATCGTTCGGTAGGTATTCCGTTGTATCGGATTTTTGGGTTACAAAGTTGATGACAAACTCACTTAAAATTCTCGTATACGAGCCGAGCCACTGGTGTACAAGTTTAATGGTAAAGCAAGTACTAGAATCATGTAAAAAAATGCTTCAAAACCCAGTCGTGGATTTTCGGGGCAATGGGCAAATAATCGTTCTATTTCTAAGTAATTTTTCAAATTTTGACAACACAACAAACAAAAGTTTATTATAAATGTCTGCAATTATAGCTATTTGTGCATCAAGAGCATTAACGCGATATTTATGCCAAGGGCGGTAGATCCCGAGGGCCTCCGGCCCGAGGCAATGCCAGCCGCCCGAAGGATTGTAAACCACCCGAGTGTTAAATGTCGAGTAATGCCTGAGGTGCATACGAAATTTTATTTTTCATAATTCCAAATAATGTGTTTCCATAATATCAATTCAATATTCATAAAAACCAAAGGGAACGTCTGGCCGAAACACATCTACTCGTGATGTTAAAACGTTCAGTGCAAATATCTGCAGAACGGAATGTCGGAGTAGTGTGAATATCTCGAAATTGGGGTGTCGATGGAAAGTACTTACAAAGGAAAAATGCAAGTTTGCGGAGAAGTTTTCTAAGGGCTTAAACCTTCTTGCGTATATTTTGAATTTATGCCATGGCCATTGAATGCTTATTACTTCAGAATCAGTTTTCCGGGAGAACCAAGCAATGTTGTGGATACAAATTAGTCTTTAATTTATAAGTTGCATTTCTTTTTATTAATTCTGAGAATTGCCCTTTTTTCGTACAAAATTGTTTAAATAATGTATACATTGATTAAACAATGTATAAATTGTTTACACAATGAATCTAATTTGGGTACAAGTTACTCCTTAATTCATAGTTTTTGAGGCAACTAATAAAGTTTCAATCGGGAAAAGTGGGGGTGCTAACTTTATTTCAAGTTAGCAACCCCACCTTAAAAATCGGTTTTACGGTAGAACTAACCTGGCACCAATTCTAATTTTGTGGGTGCAAATTATTTTTAAATTATAGTATGCCTATATTATTGTACTTGATTTGGGCAAAGTGGGGGTGTCAACTTCATCCACCTTAAAAATGGATAATTTGATGAAGAGGGAAGCATATTACCAACTCTTCTGGTTTACTGTCAGATTCTGCTCGCTTAAGAGTCCAAAACAAACATATGTAATACTTTCTTAAACGTTATTACCCTGTTCTTATATCTAAAGTAGCATTGATAATTATTGTTTAACTGAATAGACAATCACAATTTTTTACATACGCAATGTCAACAAACGGTGTTGGATAATCTCATTTGCCAAAGTAAAGGTTAATAGCTAAAAAATGGCCACTTACGTTCCAGAAGGAGCATATTGTAACATCATATCGGAATCAGCACAGGGCATGGAACGTACTCTCCCGAGGAATTAGCGGATGGCTTCGAGGTCAATTCTAATCAAAGATGGAGTTAGCAAAGTTCGATGTGTTTTACTCTCGTAAGAAATGACTTGTTCTAGAATAATTTGGATGCAAAAAACCAAATTGTTTGTGTATTATTGAAATGAATCAATATAAATAGCGTCAAACCCACGTATATTAGGTAGGAGAACGGTATATTCGATTCTAAGGCTGCTCTACGAACGCACCTCACTATTGGTACCTATACTTTACGTCCCAACCTCAGACCTACTTCCCTACACTATTACGTCTTATTTTAAGAGAGAAAGTTACAACAATTACCAGGTAAACGTTGTAATAACCCAGGTGCATACGGTAAACGACTGCGCAACTCAAAACGACAAATCAAAATTCCCGCCCAAACCCGTGCGACATGCCGCGATGGATATTTCTACATTACCGACTTGGCAGGATTTTCCGCCATTTTAGTGAAATAAAACAGCTGATTCTACCTACATGACCAACTTCGACTCTATAGCTGGAGATTTCTAGATAGTTCTTGTAACTGCCAGTTTATAACGAAACCCCTTTGGAGGTTAACGGTCTTGGCAATTGCTCCGGTATACTTTTTTTTTCTGTTTCTGAATTAGTTTTAAAGTTACCGAGACTTTGTCCGAAGCCGATATTTGCAAGTTTTAGCCACGTGATTTGTTTTACTCTGAAGAATTCGCTCATACCATCTTGTTTATGTTTGAAATGGGTTAGATCAATCAAAATTTAGTAATTTGGGCATGGTAAGGTGTTTACGCAATCCGCGGTCGAACAAAATTTTGATTTTGCTAGTGTAAACTCATTGGAATTATTGGTTTGTATTGAGAAATAATTAGTTTTAATATCCGATTGCTTCCGTATCAGACGTTAGCATTGCTATTTCGCAATATTTTATGTACAGCGCGATTCATTATTCCTTTTATTTGTTTGTGTGTTATTTTCTGTTACAGATTCGCAGAGCACGCCCTTCTTAATTCAGACGGCCGCTGCGAGTTCACAAATTTGGTATTTTCGACGACACCTTGATTTAACGTTTGATTACATGCGCGTTTTAGATGCAATCGATTTGTAATTTTCTTGATTTTAACTTAACGATTATAGCTCCGTTGTTTTCTGCGGAAGCCTGTTTTGATATTAATATTTTCTCCGACTATGTGTTAATCCCATCTTTATTAATCTGAATTTGCAGTATTTTTGAGATCATTGATTAAATTATCCTCGATTGCGACATCAGTTATCGATTATGTGCTACCCCTATCAAATATTTTATTCCTTTAGGTTTTCAAGACCAGAACAAGCATCTCTTAGTCTGCCTTATTCCGCCTTTTTGGTAAGGATTCCCCCCTCTCTTGTGACATGTACTGAAAAATAAGTGGCGCCTATCCGGTTTACTATTATTACATTTCCCTTTTGTTTATTTTAATTATTTTATTCTATGGACGTCAATCAAGACCATTTGAAACTCTATGCGAGGTTTTCTTTCGAATAGCCAATATTTTCGAACAGAGAGGTCAGGTTCAGAAAAAACTATCGACGAAACTCACTAAATCGCGTCCTACCGAATTCGATGGAATAATTCTCATTCACGTATCCTGTCCGTTCTGAACTCTCTCTGTAGTGGAGGCCCGAGATTTACCCCTTTTATTTTTGCTCGAAAACCAATTATGATATTTTTTCACAATAATGAATCATCAATTTCTAATTAATAAAAGATGATCGCAATACAAGAACAAATGTAACAGGTGGTCAAGACTAGTTTTTTTTATCAGATTTTAGTCAGAAACGTGCCGCAAGTTTATTGCTGGGTGCATTTTAAATGCATGACGATCGAATTTACGAGTTAACTAATATAAATTGGCTTATTGAAGAAAAAAAAGAGGAATTGTTTGTGTAGTAACCAGAAATATTGCGAAGCGTTACCGTATTTTCGTTTCGGTGCATATGTAGATTATTGTTGCGCTTACCACGAAAGCGGTATGGTCCAAGGTGCAACACATTTCCGTTGCACTATTTTTGGAGTGGCAAGTTACGTTAAAAAAACCGTTTAGTAATTAAGGTTATACGCCTAATTTATTTAAAAGAGGTGCCAACACCATTATAAATATGATGACAACCAGTAAAAAGGTTAAAGACAATTAACTCGTGGTTTTGGTGTCATCTGATAATTGGCGTTTAAATTTTTCAAATTTTATACTGTAGACAAAATTGCATACGGATAGTAGGCGCCATTCGGTTTGAAGACGATAAGCAGGCTGAACCTAAAACGCAGAGTAAACGAAAATCGAAGCTCTAGGATTGGGCAGAAACGGATGACGCGACGTCCGATTTTTGCGTTGGGCCCGTTGTTTGTCTACTCGGAAACTATAAATAGAAAAGTAAAAAGAGAAAGGGAATAGATAGGGGCAGGAATCAATCGCAATAACGTGCTAGTGTTTCGCTCAATTTGTCAAGATTGCGAATATTTGATCAGGAAGTTTGAAAAAGTTAAAGTTGGGGAGTTTTGCTCAAATTTTCACGAGAATCATACTTACGGAACAATTAAAGTAAACACCCTTTTAAAACGTTAAAAGTTGGTTTCGAAAACGCTTTAACAAAGTTAATCGTGACCGTTGACCGCGTTTTTTTTGCCCACAAGGAAGTAGAGCATTAATTCAAGCGGGCCGGTATAAAATTTTTGTTGTTGTTGCGTTCTAAAAATAAACTTAGTTCATTACCGTACTCGCATTTTTAATTTTTTCGTAGTGGAAAAGACGTGATATCGTACTCGAATTTGTGTTCTTGCGTTGTTTCGGTTTTTTTAAACACGTTGCACTTCATAAATGTTTAATGCCAATTAATTAATACATTATCAACATTAAATTAAGAAGAATTAAGAAAAGCTGTTCGAATCTGGGCAAAATGTAAGGCAGATCAAATTACATTTTGTGGGCTATTGTTCATTTCTGGATGGCCTTGTGGTCAGACAATTTCTCGGAAAGAAAAAATATTTAGAGATATATTTAAACATCTGGATTATCGTATTTTTTCAATCCAGAATTATTTTCACGTGCTGTTAAATAACGCATTTTGTTTCCATTTTGTTTCCATTGAACCAATCGCTCGAGCATTTTGTCCACCCCGTATTTTCCAAGCCACCACAAGGTAACGGGAGGTGCGACTGGGCATCGGTTTATCAATCGAACTGAGGGTGCGATTGCCAGGGCTTTGAAATCACCTCTCCAAAACTCTTAGTAGTTAGCTAACTACTAACTTTGAATCAGCACCTATTAGGGTAGGCAACCAGTTGTGGTTTGGGCTTTCCATTCCCCCTTTAATGATTTGAAGCATGTATAGTTAGTCTAAGAATACATTCTCTCGGAAAAAGTTTGTCAAAACAGTTAAACGGCTCCTTACGGGGTCGGTAGGTAGGAAGGGACTAACTGATTACATTTTGGTCATTTGGACTTTCTGTCCGTCCGTCTATGTTGGTCGCTCGTGTCTATGTTGGTTTGATATAGTTTATAAACGAGTTTTTTGGATATACTTCTAAATTTTGAAACTGGAAACCCTAACATAAATTTGGTCCTAGTAGTGGAAACGTAGTAGCACAAAATTTGTGACTTTCTGTTCGTATGTCCGTCCGTCTATCTGTGTACATGGTAACTCGCGAACGGTTTATAATTTTCTAATTCTGTTTTCAGTACAGAGCTGGGCAAAATACTTTCAAAAAGTATTTGAATACTAAATAGTAAATACTTTACACAAATCAAAGGTAATGGAAAATTTCCCTAAACATTTCTAAATTGTTCTCAAATATTTGAATAACTTAAAAGTACTGCCATTCTTTGAGGCCGGAAAAAAATTGTCTGAGATCGACCGAGAAAAAACATTTTCTTATAAAATTTGGCCCGTAGAATCCATAATTTCAAACAGTTTGAAGATTGGGCTACTAGATTAAAAGTTACAGCCCTCTGAATTTTTTTTCGAAATTTGTTTTTTGTCTATAACTTTATATTGAGAGGTCTAATCGAAAAAGTACGAATGGTTTTGGATGCTACGCACCAAAATTAATAAGAAAAAGTGTTTTCCCAAGAAATTTTGGTAGTCGATTTTTGATGAAAAAGGAAGGTTATACACTGCCTTTTTTTGAGGCCCCGAAAAAAAAATTGTCTCAGATCGACCCAGAAAAAAAATTTTCTTATAGAATGTGGCCTGTAGAATCCATAATTTACAAACAGTTCCAAGATTGGGCTACTAGTTCAAAAGTTACAGCCCTTTGAATTTTCTTTCGAAATTGGTTTCTAGTCTATAACTTGATTGAGAAGTCTGATCGAAAAAGTACGAATTGTTTTGGATTCTACGCACCAAAATTAATAAGAAAAAGTGTTTTCTCCAGAAATTTTGCAGTAGTCGATTTTTGATAAAAAGGGAAGGTTAAGTATTCAAATACTATGCGAAGTATTCGAAATACTTCTCAAAGTATTCGAATACCTTGCGAAGTATCCAAATACTAAATATTTATGAAAGTATTTGAGTTACAAATACAAATACCGCTTCCATAAAGGTATTTAATTGCAAAGTATTTGAATACTAAAAAGTATTTACAAAATCGAATACTGCCCAGCTCTGTATCAGTATTATGTTTATCATCACCCAGTTGGTTTTCACCTAGCAGAATCGTCGTTTATCAAGAAAGAAATGGTAATTTATGAAAAAGAAGTTTTTTTTAAATATATTTCTAAATTTTGAAACTCGAAACCCCAACATATATGTTTCCTCCAGCACTGGAAAGAAAAAGGCATTTTTGCTGAACTTTCCTTATTCACCGCATCTATGATTTTATCGAACGCTTCTCTTTGTTCTGACATCGATTATATCGGAATTTTCGTATGCACCGTTAATGGTTAGAAGGCCAAACTGAGACCGTTTGATCAAGCTAACTGAGGGATTGTTGTTCGGTCATATAAATCGTATGGTCCTGCAGATAATCTTCCATTAGATCCTGGTTTACTAGGTATTTTAAAAACACTGGCTTTCTCCATAGTTTCATCCCACTTCGCGTTAGATGTAACGTCTTGGCTGTTTCAGAGAAAGTCCCGTACGTAGTTCTTCAAAGCGACTGTGCACCTTTTACAATGGTGAGAAGACGCCGTATCCAAAATGTCTCAAAATCCCTGGGTGAAACGGAATACGAGAAAGAATAGTCCTCAATCCACGTTGGTGACATGACTCAATGACCTAGACGTAATAATATCTGTTTGTATTTTCGGGTAAGGAGGAGATTTTAGGGTACTACCCATCGATTATCCAATAGTGTACCGTTTACTGTAAAGCTCTCCCATTGTCCAATTCTCCTTGCAGCGAACCTCGAGAAGGAAAAGGAAATTCGCCTTGGCTAGTCAGGGGAAACGGGTCTTCTGGTGAAATAACCACCGAGCTCATATAATTTTGGGCATCTAACGTGAATATACAAGTGACGCCAAAAGGTGAATAAAACTATAATAGGTAATAATACAAGGTTTGTGAACCCTCGGGCAACCTTTGTCTTGGCATTGAACCATCTAAATACACAAATAATTTTTAATTGCATAAAACAGTAAATACATAAGGACTTTTGGTTGCATAAAAAAGCAAATAAATTAGGAATTCGGTGCAAGATTACACTTAACTAAATGCAAATTTTTAGCTCAGCTGAGTACTTAAAAGCCATATGTAACCTAATCTAATTTCATTCACAGACAGACAGATAAATGCATTAATTACATTGCGTTAACACTAAAACGACAAAGGCAAGGATAAATGTAAAGCATCCGCTTTGTATTCAATATGGCAAGATAAATTAACGGCAAAAGCAATTATCAACAGGTTACCTGCAAGTTTGCAATTTCCGGTATTTGCAATAAACATTTGCGTAGCGATTATCTAGTTAGCATTCTTCAATTCGAGAGCCAATGCTCGTAACGGACAAAGAAAAGTATATACAAAAATCAGACCTAATTCCAATTAATTCGTATTTACGTACCCCATTATTAAATGGGATCGAGATAAAACAAAGATAGGTAATTAAATAATCACATAGGGCATAACCTAAAAGGAAACGTGTAACAAAGCGAAACTATATGAAAATAACTTTACCTCAAGAGGAATACAGCACGGTCCCTTCGCGTAAAGACGCTTAGATAATAGTTAAACAAGTTTAGCGTGACGACTCTGGAATTTTCTAATCCAAGTCGACGTTCCTCGCAAAGATAGAACTGTCATTACTATTATTATTATTATTATTATTATTATTATTATACCTCTCTTGTTTTTGGGCCCTCAACAGGCATGCGCCCAATTACAGAGTGACCCGCATAATGCTATTTAGAGGTGCCTCTGCAGAAGGTCTTAAATTGGTCTATACTACTCCTGTATTTACCTTACGAATTAGGAAAACTGCAGGAAAACCTAATTCGGAGTAGCCGGTAGAATGCTCGGAACTGGTCTAAGGTAATTTCCATCTCTACCTCAACAAAAGCAAAAGTGAATGTCAATACCGATGGTACCAAATACGCCCAAAGCACTAAGAGCGCATTCAGTCAGCTACATAAACCAGAGTACATTCAACGGAACGTTACATCCTGTATTGTGGATATCCGTCAATAAGGGGTGGACGTGCTGGGTTACTTTTTACCATCAAGTACACTAACGATTGCCACAAAGCATTTCGTTAGTGCTTTCAAATTTGGAATCCATGCACTTTAATAAAAAATTTGTTGAAAAACGAGTTGTTATTGTAAAAAGGATTTCGCTGTAACATAAATAAAAAACTTAGGTAATTTCTAAATTAATAAACCGTGCTCTATTAGGTTTAAAGCGCTCTGATTTATACGTTTAGTTAAAAGAATGCGAAAAGTTATTGCAATGGCAATGCAATTTTCAACTTAACGAGTTATGAAACTGTCATTGCGGAAAAAATAATAAACTGGATAGTTAAAAGTTTTTCGTCAAGTGGGATACGAGAAGTTAGCGGAAAACCGTTCTAACCTTATTTGGTCCGGAACAGAAATTCTGCTGATGCGGAACACTACGGAAGTAAACAGCACTTCAGTTAGAGGAAAAATTACAGTAAGGAAGGCTACGTTTGATTAAGTTTTTTTCGATGGCTTTCGACCTTATCTGAAATTAATAACACCTTCTAGGTACAGCATTTAAGTCACATTAAGTTCATGTACCTACGTAAGATTTGTTAAAAAAGTTTGCGTAAATTTTTTACTTTCAGGCGGAAATAAAGCTCTCATTTCTTACAATTTTAAATACGCTTTGAACCTTTCTTTCCTTCACTGTTTTTGTTGATTGCTGTAAATTATCCTGGATGCCGTCGCAATGACAAACCTACACGATTTTTCAAAGTTTTTAAACGCGTGAATCACATTTGATGGTCGGTATCAGATGAAATTATAAGACGTCACGACCAATTGTGGAAAAAT
Organism: Photinus pyralis; assembly: GCF_008802855.1. Taxonomy (NCBI): domain Eukaryota; kingdom Metazoa; phylum Arthropoda; class Insecta; order Coleoptera; family Lampyridae; genus Photinus; species Photinus pyralis. The sequence continues at coordinate 7,545,210 of NW_022170509.1, read as the reverse complement.
ATATGTTTAGAAACGATAAAAATTGAAAAGAAGATCCTTTCGTGACGGTCTTTTGTCCAATCAAGCTCAAGCCTGTGTTAATAACGTCTTAACATTTGGGCGCTTCTCCTCCCGATTGTGGTAATGATCGAACGGAAAGTCAAAGGCATACGTTCGGATTAAATAACGCGAACTGTACAGTCTTGTAAAAATTTCATCCCCCAGTATGACACCTAACTAATGCTGAGCATTGCACAACTCGCTCGCCTTTTAGAAAATTTTAACTGAGATGGCGATGGCTCGAGTGGATTCAAATACCTTTTTACACACTTCTACTTAGTTTGTACATTTGATGGGACAGACGGTGTCAATGTTGCTATATTCTGTTAATCCGCATCCCTTGTCTTTTTCTCGGTATGCTGTTTGCGGGAATGTTTTAAACTTTAAAATCTTTACGTCTCAATAAAAAATTCAAGTAAAAGCGCAATGTCGCATCTACGGAGATAGTAAATAATTCAGTTCTGAATAGCAACGCAGTTGTAATACACCTGCTATGTTTTAATTTTACCATTTGTAGGCAACGTCAAGTAAATACGGAGTGATACTTATTAAGAAGTGGACATAGGGATTTACGTGTATCTTTTACCCTATGTCTACTTTTAAAAGACAAAATTCCTTCTGAATTGCACCTAATTTTATGCAACCAAAATCACTTCTTAGAAGACATAAAGATCTCGCTGTCACATTCATTAATTTGAATATTTTTGCTTTGGCTTCCGTATTTTTATTTTAGTTCGTGTGCAATGTACTTAACTGAAGAAAAAGAAAAAGAAAAAGTGCCGGTAACAGTTTAAGGAGCGTAAGAGATATTCATATTCATATTAAAATTAATTAATATGGCAGGTAGACCTTTGTTTTAAGAAGTTATTTTAGTTGAGTTTAGTTGAGTTTTTAGTTAGTTGAGTTCTGTTTTAGTTCGCCATTTATAAACAATTAAAGTTGTGATTACAATTTATTGCTTTCTAGGCAAGGTACATTTAGATAACACAAACAAGGATATTTAAATTTAAATTTATTTAATTTTAATATTTCAGTAAGATATTGTGGAAGTGAATTTTCGTGGCCCCCTTAAAAGTTTCCGTGGCCTACCAATATTCTGTCTTTCGTTTGTGGCCCCCAAGAAATACGTCATGGCCCCCGCTGAGAAACACTGTCTTACAGCATACACTGTTATTATTATTATTATTATTATTACAAATCTAAGGGGAGTAAAAGCGTATTATTATTATATTGTTATATAGGAGGTACCTACCAGGACCATTCTTATACCAGTTATATCCTTAAGAATACGTGTACCAGTTTTCAAAGCGTCGTGCACATGATACGTACGCCTTTCTGAAATTAATCCTAGCGATTTTGGAACAGATCCATTTTTGACCATCCGTTTGTCCGTGTGCATGATAACTTGTTCAGAAACGTGCGATCGCTTTGAAAATTGGTACACATGGTTTTAAGGATATAAGAAAGGTCCCTATTGTTTTTAAGTTACGCAGACTATCGAGTTCGGTATTCAGATGTATCGGATTTTTATATTTGATTTTGTGACAATGGAAACTTTCCCTAAACATTTCTAAATTGTTCTCAAATATTTGAATAACTTAAAAGTACTACCTTTTTTTGGGACCGGAAAAAAAAATTGTCTGAGATCGAGATCGATCGAGAGTCCATAATTTCAAACAGTTTGAAGATTTGGCTACTAGATCAAAAGTTACAGCCCTTTGAATTTTTTTTCGAAATTTGTTTTTTGTCCATAACTTTTTATTGAGAGGTATAATCGAAAAAGTACGAATTGTTTTGGATTCTACGCACCAAAATTAATAAGAAAAAGTGTTTTCCCGAGAAATTTTCGTGTAGTCGATTTTTGGTAAAAAAGGAAGGTTATACACTGCCTATTTTTGAAGCCCTGATTGTCTCAGATCGACCCGGAAAAAAAATGTTCTTATAGAATATGGCCTGTAGAATCCATAATTTCAAACAGTTCCAAGATGGGGCTACTAGTTCAAAAGTTACAGCCCTTTGAATTTTTTTTCGAAATTGGTTTCTAGTCTATAACTTTTGATTGAGAAGTCTGATCGAAAAATTACGAATTGTTTTGGATTCTACCCACCAAAATTAATAAGAAAAAGTGTTTTCGTGAGAAATTTTGGTGCAGTCGATTTTTGGTAAAAAAGGAAGGTTATACACTGCCTTTTTTTGAGGCCCAAAAAAAAAATTCTCAGATCGACCCGAAAAAAAATTTTCTTATAGAATGTGGCCTGTAAAATCCATAATTTTAAACAGTTCCAAGATTGGGCCACTAGTTCAAAAGTTACAGCCTTTTGAATTTTCTTTCGAAATTGATTTCTAGTCTATAACTTTTGATTGAAAAATCTAATCGAAAAAGTACGAATTGTTTTGGATTCTACGCACCAAAATTAATAAGAAAAAGTGTTTTCCCGAGAAATTTTGGTGCAGTCGATTTTTGGTAAAAAAGGAAGGTTATACACTGCTTTTTTTGAGGCCCGAAAAAAAAATTGTCTCAGATCGACCCGGAAAAAAATTTTCTTATAGAATGTGGCCTGTAGAATCCATAATTTCAAACAGTTCCAAGATTGGGCTAATAGTTCAAAAGTTACAGCCCTTTGAATTTTCTTTCGAAATTGGTTTCTAGTCTATAACTTTTGATTGAGAAGTCTGATCGAAAAAGTACGAATTGTTTTGGATTCTACGAACCAAAATTAATAAGAAAAAGTGTTTTCCCGAGAAATTTTGGTGCAGTCGATTTTTGGTAAAAAAGGAAGGTTATACACTGCCTTTTTTTGAGGCGCGAAAAAAAAAATTGTCTCAGATCGACCCGCAAAAAAATTTTCTTATAGAATGTGGCCTGTCGAATCCATAATTTCAAACAGTTCCGATATTGGGCTACTAGTTCAAAAGTTACAGCCCTTTGAATTTTCTTTCGAAGTTGGTTTCTAGTCTATAACTTTTGATTGAGAAGTCTGATCGAAAAAGTACGAATTGTTTTGGATTCTACGCACCAAAATTAATAAGAAAAAGTGTTTTCCCGAGGAATTTTGGTGCAGTCGATTTTTGGTAAAAAAGGAAGGTTATACACTGCCTTTTTTTGAGTCCCGAAAAAAAAATTGTCTCAGATCGACCCGGGAAAAAATTTTCTTATAGAATGTGGCCTGTAGAATCCATAATTTCAAACAGTTCCAAGATTGGGCTACTCGTTCAAAAGTTACAGCCCTTTGAATTTTCTTTCGAAATTGGTTTCTAGTCTATAACTTTTGATTGAGAAGTCTGATCGAAAAAGTACGAATAGTTTTGGATTCTACGCACCAAAATTAATAAGAAAAAGTGTTTTCCCGAGAAATTTTGGAGTAGTCGATTTTTGGTAAAAAAGGAAGGTTAAGTATTCAAATACTATGCGAAGTATTCGAATACTTCTCAAAGTATTCAAATACCTTGCGAAGTATTCGAATACTTTACGAAGTATCCAAATACTTTGCGAAGTATTCGAATACTAAATATTTGTGAAAGTATTTGAGTTACAAATACAAATACTGCTTCCATAAAAGTATTTAATTACAAAGTATGTGAGTACTTTACAGGATTTGAATACTAAAAAGTATTTACAAAATGAAGAAATTCATGACCGTCATAAACCGTCCCGCTACGATCGTATAGGATCGGCACCCTGTTTACTGAACCGGACGGCTATTTCCCAAATAACACAAGTACGTACTTTGCAAATACATAGTACGTACAGCCCTGGTTTTATGGACGAACATTTCACGTACACTTACAGTGTACGTACATGGTACGTTTTGCACCACTGTGTCCATACTGGGTACGTACTTTTCCGTACGTACCCTGTACGCGAGCAAGAGTAAGTACATTATACATACGTAACAGTACGTCGAATGTACGTACGGCAGAGTACGCATGTACAAAGTAATGCAACCGTAAGTTTATGTAAAATGTACGTCCCTAAATCCAGCAGTGTACGTACTATGTATTTGCAATGTACGTACTTATATTATTTGGCTGTATATTTAGTCATAAATTGGATTACTGCAATATTCAAGAGGTTATGTGCCCAGGAACATTGTGAATTAGTGACATTAAACTAAGTTTGAATTAATTGAATTTGGGTCTGATTTTGTAATTGTAGTTTTCGGATGTATCTATCATGTAACCCTCGATCCAGTTTGAGATTCGACCAGTATCTTCAATAAAAACAAGAAAACGCATATTTTACTTTGTGTTCAACCTATCTGAAAACCTCTACAGGCCAGAACAGCTGAAATTACATTCTAAGGTGTGACTATTTGGAACTTATCAACGTATTTACCTCGACACAGCATCTAGGAAGGTAAGCAAGTGCACCGATACTACAGCACGAAATTCTCTAAAATCTACGTAGGTATCATTTCGATTATTTTTAATGAATTTACATCGCCATTCCCCGTAGATTTAAACTCTGTTTAAATTAAGCTTAAGGGAGTAACAAATCATTTCAATTAATGATAAGGAAAGTTTCATTATTCCCTTAACTCAGATTGTTGCGCTGTCAGATCTCCGCGTAAACAATTCATTCGAATTTGTTGTAGCTTTTGTGCGGCAAGTAGGTACCTTCATTTTTTTTCATATAACCATTGAATAATAATATTATTCAATGATATAACGGAATATGAGAAAAAAACGCAGGTCGATTTATATTTTACTATTCTAAATTGAAGTCGATGCATTTACTGGTGTTATATTGACTCCTATCATAAACCTAATTAATTTATGCAACCCCTTTTGCAACTCGTTGTTGTAGCGTCAAACAGGGTTGATAATTAGGGACATGATCAATGATCTTTTCTTAAATTATGCGCAGAGCAGAGTCGATTAATATAAAATCACCTTCTGATTCATTGTAAATATATGTATATGAAAGGATAGTATATTAGTAATAGGACCATTAATAGAATAATGAATTTTATTCAGTAAGATTCTTTTAAACTAAATTTGAAGAGATTAAAGCCAGGGAAGCCTGTAAATAAACGAAACGAAGTAATCTCTTGAATGTAAGACCACCTTTAAATAGGGACGGCATAATTAGAGTTGGAGGTATGGTGACATTATCAAGTTTCAATTATGGTAAGACGCATCCAGTTTCTGAAAAGGAAATCACCTTACTAAACTCTTATTCGAGCAGTATTATCAAATTTTGTTTCGTGATGGCTCAATTCATTATTATGTGCTATAAGAAAAATACGCTCGTATTTCTTTATTCATTTACTCTTTACTAACTCTGAATATAAAATAATATTGAAAAGTACGGTGTTATCCCAAATAGAATCTGTACTAAGCTTATGCCTTCTAGTTAATTGAAATTCTAATAAGATTTGCTACGTAAGCACGTTTCCTGTCTGGAAGATCTTTTCTTACCGTTCGTTGAACGTGGTATCAAGTGCTACAAAAATAGCGCATCCATTTTCAATTATATGTTTATTGATTAAAAGTTGTAGCCATGGCTTGTTAAAAGAACACCTTCCTCTTGCCCCCGTTAGACCAGTTCCTGTTGATATTAACCCAATTAATATGGTGTTTCTTCTGCACCCCTTTTGGCCATTAGAACTTTCTTAGAACATGGTTGTAACCTCGGTAGTAACATCCAAACCATCCATCTTATCAGCCTGGAAAATTACTAGAAAATTTTCGCGAACATGCATTTCTACAAAAATATAAAAAAAATGTGCTATTGTGGCCACTTTGTCCGTCCGTCCGTCCGTCCGTTCGTCCGCTCGTTTTGAGACGCTACTAGTTTTTTTATCTTAAGAGCTATTGTTCTACTTTTTTTCTCTATTTGGTTCGTTATGGTGTCGAGTCTTGCACCAAGGAAGGAATTTTTTCTGTACCGCTTACAAAAAAGTTATTGTAAAAAAAACAAAAAACCGTTTTTTACATGTTCCATAATTTTACACTTTTGCCGTTTATTAACGATCCTAGAATCGTTTATAATTTTGCATTGCTGTCTGTCGTCTGCCTGTTGGTCTGTCCGTCTGTTCTTTGTCTGTCTGTCCCTCTATCTGTCCGTGTGAACGATAACTTTGTGTAGAAATGTCCGATTGCTTTTACATCTCCGTTAGTTATGAACTGAATTGCATGAAATTCAATATGGGCATAGCTTTACTGCTTTAGCCATATAATACGCAATGCCAAAAGTTGAGTCGAATCGATTCAAAATTCACAGTGCCCTTTTCGCATCTCGACCATTTATAAACCGAATTGCAATTTCAAAATTTGGTTTGGCGCATGCGCAGTCCCAACTTTCTTATTTATGGAGGAATTTAAATGAAATTTGATACATAGCCACTTGGAATAAAAGCAAATTTAACGCCAGTTTCAAAATTTGGTTTTGCGCATGCGCAGTGCCAACTTTCTTATTTATGGAGGGATTTAAATGAAATTCGATACATAGCCACTTGGAACAAAGGAAAATCTAACGTTAGCTTCAAAATTTAGTTTTGCGCATGCGCAGTTCCAACTTTCTTATTTAGAAAAGCATCTTACAAATAGGAAATGAATGCAAGTTGAAATGCGCGTTATGTAAATCGTTTACGATTACTTTTTAACTTGTTTTTATTTGGGAGTGGTACAAATAGGTTCAAATGAGCTTGTCTACCCATCATTGTTAATAATAATTTGCAAAAAAAATGGTTCCCAAAATACCGGTATTTTTATGACTTTTAATGATATTTTAATAGCATTTATCGAAATTTGTTTGAGTTCGTTAAAGAAGTATTGATAATTATATTTTAAAATTCTTATAAATTACAATTCTTTTGCTCACTGGTAAAATAAGTCGAAAATACTACAAAAGGCGGTCCCATCTTAAATTTTTTTGGCTTCAAAATTTGTCATAAAATAGTAATAAGTAAGTGGAAAAACGTATGTGCTACATAAAATTCATGATAAACAATATTTTTGTTTTCAACAAGTAAAAAATGTTAAACTGAGTTGTAGTCGCCATTTTGGCCGCCATCCTGATTTGAGGCCTTAGCAGCCGGAATTCCAGGTGATGACATGCAAAATCGGATTCAGTCCTAAAAACACATTAAAATGCTTTGTCTCAAGATTTGCCGTTAGGACGCTTTACTGAATTTCTCGCCTAGACTAATGTAGTAGAAGAAGGTACTGACGCGGGTCAGCTAAGTACTTAAAACGTATCCAGTTTAATTCAGTAAATCAATAATTCATTCTTGACCTTTGTAACCGATTCGTTTTACAAATTCGTCATAAAGAGCGAACGGGCAGTACTGGTAAAAACGTAGCAAAAGGATAATAATTGGTTTCAGTATTCCATCATTGGTGTGATTTCGTTTGTGAAAAGAAACTGCAATAGGCGAGATGTTGATCAATAAATCAAGGACATTTATTTCATTTCACACTGATTAATTGAATGGAATAATTTGCACGTAGTTTTTATAATTCACGAAATTTGCGTTTTGTCTCTAAATAGATCACTGAAGGTGTAATTTAAGGTCATGATTTAATGTTTTTATAGAAAACACACGAACAATCCAAACCATTGTTGTCTGCTGATGCCCAAGGCTTTACCGTCGAAACAGTTTTCCGTGGCTTTCTTTATATGTTGCAGATTGCTTCACTAAGCGACTACCGTCATCGAATATATCCCGCCATGCTCCGATTTTAGCGAAGTTCTGAAATAGTAATTTCACATAAAATATTTTTTATACGTTTCATTTAACAAAGTTTAAAAGTATTCATATTAGCGTAAATTCGCGGACTTAAACGGTTTAAACGAATCTAAAAGTTTTTCCCAAGTCGTTCCAATTTATGTAAATCAATTTAAATTGAAACCGGGCCAGTAAGAGTAATACGCTTTTACATCCAGAAATAAAGTAATGTATGTGGAAATTCGTCAGATCTACACGAACCAGTAAATAGAATTTTTTTTTCGTTAAAACTGTATAAATTTGTAAGAAGTGGAAATGTAAGTGACCCCCAACGCAAGCAATTGCACCACTACCGATTCTCATTTCGGAATTACTTGAAATACAATTTCACGCATTCCATTTCTCTCAATAGGCACGCCAAAACAACCAACAAAAACCTCACATTTGTATACATAATTAAAGTAAGAAGCTTAATTAGATTTCTCGCATGTCGCAGAGCTTTAGCGAAATGTTGTGCGTGAAACGGAATACAATGAAGTCTACAAAATTGTATTTAGTCCGTCATTTTCTCTTTCCACAAAAGCAGGGCGCTAACTTGAAACCGCTATAGTGATGAACTGAATGCGGTAGCCATCAACGGAAAAAAAAATAATTAAGACAAAAGTAAGACGTATCAACCGCAATAAATGGAATTTAATCTGAAAGTTTGGCGTGCGAAGTTTTGCATTCTCATTTTAGTTTAATTGCTCAAGTTAATAATTTAGTTAGACTATTAGCGAGAGATCGGTGCGCCAGTTCTTCATTATTAAAAAAAATTGGTGGTTATTAATTGCAGCAAGTTCTAACTGGTATCAGATTGATAGGTATTCTTTATCTTTTGATTTCTCTGTAATCCCTCTAGAATAGCGCATGTAGTCTTTTTAGGAAGTGGTTCGCGTGTTACATTTGAAGATTTAGTTAGCGGCACATTTCCACAGATCTACAAAAACAATACTCTTTCTTTAGTATATCGAAAACTAGTAAGGCTCGTCAAGTTGGCAGGAATCATAATTTTATCACAAAGCGACGTATGCCCCTTACGATGAGTTGATGATAGGCAAGGGAGACAGGTCAGCGTACGTCGCCATTATTAGCAATAACATGATTGGGGAACAATTCCGATAAGCATTCCCCAACCCTCCTAGTATTATGGGGCGGTGCGCCATCTTGCTGGAAGCATATTGAGTTCAAACGATGAAGAGGAACGTTATTGTCAATAAAATCGATTAGATATATCCTCAGGAAATGGAGGTACCGATCAGCATTTAGAGTCTCTTCGTACATGTAAGGACAAATTAACAATTATTGTTAAATGATAAATAGATTAGTAGTTGTAATCATGTACAATTTTTACCGCATGCAAAATTGCCTGCTCATATTCATTGGGTCTATCACCATATTGCTGTCTACACCTTTTAAAAGAACCATATTCGCCCAAGTTTTTATGCAGCAAAGGAAAATACCTCAAACTAGGTTGTTGCCGCTGTGGATAACGCTGCAAGTATGTTGCAGCAGCCATGTGGGCATTTCGATGAGAAGTGTAGTAAATTTGGATCATATCTCTTTGATCTGCACTTAAAAAAGGCATTTTCGCAATACAACTAGCATAAACCTAAGTGGCACTACATGATAAGTCAACCTTTTGTTCACAACAAAAGAACGTTTTGATTTTCCAAAGTACTCTCTTCTCAAAGCATTAAAAGTATTTTTAGGAAAAATGTGATACTGAACCACCATGTGTGGTATATCGTTGTAAAGAGACAAAAAGACGTAATCTGAAAATGTGAAAATCCAAAATGACGCCCATAAGAAAAACTAAAGTTGCATAAAAAAATTAAAAGCGAAAATCGAAAATTTTCGTTTTTTGCGATATCTTCAAAACTATTGAAGATATTTCAAATTTCTTTTCAGATTCTTATTCAGCAAGGGAATTTGCAACTTTGCCCCCATTAAACCAACTTTCCAACAGGGGTGTTATATGCTCTCTTCTGCCCATATTACAGATTTACTGATATTACTGATGTAACACTTTTGTAACGTAATTAGGGGTTTAATTGTCGTAGAGTAAGTTCCTCTCCACACTGATAACCCATACTCTAATTTTAAGTTGGCAACCGCATAGTATACTGTTTTAAGGAAAGCAGGAGAACATAAATCCTTTAATAAATAACATACTCATGTACTGGAGTAATTTGTTTTTTACTGGTGCTATATGTGGTTTCCAGCTGAGTTTCGAATCCACCACAATCCCCAAGTATTTCATTTGATCTACCATCTCTATTTCTAGACATCTACATTCTACAGTTCGTAGTGCAATTTACTTCATGATATTTTAACGGTGACTCCAAACTAAAGTGTCTTCTTAAATGAAAAGTCATATATTTGGTTTTGGGACTCAGTACCATGTAGTTGTTGGTAAACCAGAGTCTTAGGAGAAGCAGGTCGTATTCCATACTTAGTTTAAGATTCTCAGTGGTATCTAATCTGTAAACAAGTGCTGTATCGTCCGCGAAAGCAGACAATTGTCCGTTGCATAGCCCATTCACGTAAATAAGGAACAGGGGTCCTGATAAAACTGAACCTTGTGGTATTCCGGTTTTGACATATTCTGTTTCACTGAACTTCCCCTCGAATTCCAGCATTCCATAATCGATTTAGTAGAAGTGTATAATCAACTGTATCAAAGGCCTTCATTATATCTATAAATAATCCTGAACAATACTTGCCTTTGTTTAGTCCATTATAATATATTTCTTCAGTGAATGCATCTTCAGTGTTCGACTTTTTTCTAAATCCAAATTGCTGTTTGCAAAAATAATCGAAACTATTTAGAAATTTCAGTAAACGATTTTTCATTGCCTTTTCAAATAGTTTTGAAAATACTGATACGAGCGTGATGGGCCTATAGTTATTTGTATTTTGTTTGCCTCCTTTTTTATAAAGTCCTCTGGAAATTCTCCAACAGTGAAACTAAAATTTATTAAGTAGACTATTACATCTAATATATGATCACTTTTGTTCTTTATTAGCTGAGGTGAAATGTCATAAATCCTGGAGATTTACGGGTTGATAACGATTTTATCAATGCCCGTATTTCTTCTTTCGTTGCACAGTTTAAAAGTGGAGTGTAGGATACATTTTTCTTTGAAAATGATTCCATAAACATGATCATAATTGGAGATTCTTATGTTAATTTGGTCTTTGGATACTGTGTCTCTAAGATTATCAGCTACTGTGCCAAAGAACCGATTAAAAACATCAGCTACCGTCTTTTGGCAAGTTATCCTAACATTTTGAGTATAATAATAATAATAATAATATTTATTGTGCAGAAAGCTATACACAAAAGGTAGGAGTTCAGCTTATAGCTGTTCTTCCACTCCACCAAAAGCAACTGTTACAACAAATAGTAATTAGACAAGAGGTTACTTATTATGCCTACCTATATCTATACAGCATATAGTTGTAGCAAACGACTTTTTAATTTGTTTCTAATTGTAGGTACACTATTTCCACTTTCTAATATGGACATAAACTCATTTATTAAGCGAGGCGCTAAAATGGCAAATGCACATTGGTACTTAGAAGTACGGTATGGGGGTAAGTATATTATAGAAATACTTATGCCTAGTATTCACACAGTGCAAATCGGACCTTAATTGTAGTAAGTCGTACAGGTAATTTGGATTTTTATGACGTACTACATTATATAGAAGCATGATATATTGAGACGTGAGTGATTCTTTCATTTTAAGGATAGAGTATCTATAATAAAACGGAGTTACATGGTATCTAAAGTTAACATTAAAAGAAAAACGTAAGCAAGAGTTTTGCAGGAGCTGAATTTTGTACTTTAATTCACCAGTTAGGAAAGGGTAGTATACAGCACAACAATAGTAAAAGCGAGTTAATATTAAATTTCGAACAAGAGACCATTTTATAGTAGCTGGCAAAATCTTCTTAAAACTATAAAAGTGCTTAAATTTAACAAATGATGATTGTAACATCATTTTAGTATGTTTTTCAAAGTTCAAGTTACTGTCAAACCATACACCTAGATTCTTTGCCTCTTCAGAGAATTCTATTTCGATATTGTTTATAGATATCCGCACAGTGAGATGTTCAAAAGCACGTACGCGCATAGCACTAGAACCAACACACATAGCTATTGTTTTTGAAGGATTGATTATCAGTCCGTTAGCAGTCGACCAATCAGATATCCGTTGGAGATTGAGGTTGATAGATTGTATAGCTTCATTAATTTTATGTGGAGAGGAAGAGGCGTACAGCTGAGTGTCGTCAGCATATTGAAGTAATTTACAATCGGGAGTAGTTACTGATGGTAAGTCAGAGATGAAAACGATAAACAGAAGAGGCCCAAGGATGCTGCCCTGCGGTACTCCTTTGATGACACTCATTTCATCAGACATCACGTTGTACATCTTGACACACTGAGCCCTGTTACACAGGTAGCTTCTAAACCATATTAAAGCGCTATCAGAAAGCCCGTAATATGCAAGTTTCGCAAGTAGCAATTCGTGATTAATTACATCAAAAGCTTTGCTGTAGTCAAGGAGTATAAGTACATTGACTTCCATTTTATCTATACTGGCTGCAAAGTCGTTGGTTAGTTTTAGAAGAGCCGAGTTTGTGCTGCGGAATGGTCTGAAGCCAGATTGTACATCGGGTATTACATAGCGTTCAACATGGCTATATAACTGTTGATGTACCACTTTTTCCAATATTTTAGATAAAGTTGGTAAAATACTGATAGGTCTAAGATCGTTCATGTTTGCTGGGTTAGAGGTTTTAGGAACAGGGATTATGATAGATTTCTTCCATATGCTGGGCACGACAGATAAAGACAACGAAGTATTAAGAATATGTGTTATATGATTTATGCAATAAGGGGCAATAATTTTTAGAAGTTTTAGGCGAATGTTATCTATTCCGTTCGCGTTTGATGACAGTGAACAGATTATTTTCGTTATGACATCACCACTGACTTCATTAAAAACAAACTTGTTCACGCCACTTTTACTGTTGTTATTAAAGAAATGAATGAGATTATTATCAACAACCGGAGAGACAATAGAAGTTATAAAATGACGGTTAAGATCGTTAGGATGACACAGATCGGGTGGAAGCGATGGTTTGTTTGTTCGATGAATGTTAAATTTATCAAGGTACTGCCAAAGCTTCTTAGGATTGTTCTCGTTCTCCTTTAGAACATACTTAATAAAACTTGCTTTCTCTCTTCGAATAGCTGCAGTAACCAAATTCCTCATGCTTTTAAACCAGTTGAAATCACTTAATGATTTGGTTTTTAAGAACTTTTTATAAGCCTTTTCTTTTAAGCGGATCATTTCAGTTATAGTGTCAGTTATGTAAGGCTGCCGGCATCTCTTACCAATGGTTATTGTCTTATATGGAGCATGCATGTCGAAGAGAAACAATATAGCTTCATTCAAAAAGGATATTTTATCATCAATTCCCGCTAATTCATAAATATGATCCCAATGCATGCTGATACAATCACGAGCGAAGAGTGCAGGATCAAACAAACTGAAATCACGATAGCTGATTTTCACCTGGTTATTCAGTATCTTTAAGAATTATTTCCATACCTTTCTTGCTATCCCCTCCTAAGATTTCTTTTACAGCAGCTCACTGTTTTCTCGGGTCGTTGTTACTTTCTGCAAATTTATGCTTGTAATACTGGTTTTTTGTCATTTTTATATCAATAAAAAGTTCATTTTTTATCTTTCTATAGGCTTGTTGTTGGTGCTCATTGTTCGGCTGTTGCTTACATTTTTTGTACAATACATTTTTCTCTTTTACCTTTTTTAATATTGTTTTATTCATCCAGGGTTTTAATTTTGATGGCTGCCGTTTTTGATTAATTTTAGACTGCCGACAGTTTGCAATATTTTGTTTAACTGTTTGAAAAAAAATTTGATATGCTTGTGTAACAGTATTTGCCGTATAAACTGCATCCCATTTTGTGTTTTTGAGCAATTTTTTTAGCTTACATAAATCTAATTTTAACTTACTATTATTTTCATTGCTCATTTTAATATTTTTATCTCGTTCACATTTTATACAAAGGGCTGTCATACAATGATCAGTGATTTGGGAATCAATTACCATACTACTACATATGAAAAGTTTTCCGTTACACCTAACAAAAAGATGGTCAATTAACGTATTGGAACTCGAATTTATTCTAGTGGGAACGTGTATGAGAGACTCTAACCCAAAGTTTTACATGTTAATTAAATAGTTATCTACATTACTCGATTTTTTCAATAAGTCTATATTGATATCTCCACTTAACACAAGATTTTTGTTTTTAATTACAGTCAATTATTACATAGTTCATCCACAAAACATTCTTCATGAAACGCTTGCAATCTATACATGCCTATCATATCTAAACAAATGCTTTCAGATATACTTATTTGCACATGTACTTTATCTGCTGTTTTCATTTCGGGGCTTACCATCAGGGCCGGCTCAAGGCAAAAGTTACATGTAAGCAAGCACTCAAATTTGCGCCTCTGCCCGCCTCGCTATAGCCTGAACAATGGGAACTTTTGACAAGCATGTTTTTAAAAATACAGGGTGTTAATTAATGTCATCAGATACTTCAGGAGCTGATGGCACTCGTCAAAATAAGACAAAAATGCAAATATGTGCGTGGTCTAAAGGGCTTCATTTTCGTTATACATGGTGGGAAAGTTTCAATGTTTCTCTCGTATTCTGCGTTTTCTATCTTATGTTCTGTGATAATTGTTTCAAATTTGATACATCAATTATTTTTTAGAATCTCTACAAGTATCAAAATAATTGGTCGCGGTATACAGGGTGTTACATTTTCTTTGCCACCCTGCATAATGGAAACGGCGCGTTTTAGACGAGGCATATATTTGCATTTTCAGCGCATTTTCCAACGATGTTGGGTGCGCTATTGCACCCACTTTCTCTGTCCGTCCGTCTGTCCGTCTGTCCGTCTGCCCGTCTGTACGTCTGTCCGTCTGTCCGAGGCCTTAACTACTCTGACAGTTTTCAAGATATTTAGCTCGTTCTTTTTGCATTCAGTAGCGTACCGCTCTGGCACCTGAGTCAAGGAAAGTCTTGACGATTAAACTGCGCATGCGCAGGCTGCGCAATGTTAACTTTTTTATTTATTAGTATATTTTGTTGAAATTTTAATCACAGATACTTGTAGTAAAGGCAAATATATCGCATACAGTAAAAATCAAATATACGCATGCGCAGACTGCGCAACGCCAACTTTCTTAGTTATGGAGATGTTTCTTTGAAATTTGAACCAAAGATACTTATAGTAAAAGCAAACGTATGCGGACAAAGATTAAGTTTTGTGATTTAAAGAAATTGGAATTTTTTATGCGAATTCAGTGTACTAGTGCTATCTTCTATGCGTCTGTTTAATGGAAATCGCAGTGTAAGACTGGATATATGGATTATTCACATTACCGAGATAATTAAACCTTTATTTAACCTGTTTCAATCGAGAGCTTGTAGCGTGGTATTTGCCGCTGGCACTGTCGCCACTTTTATTACAGCAATTATCGAATACATTTTGTGTTTTGTATCAGTAAATAAACAAATAAATAAATCATATGTACCAATTTTCAAAGCGATCTAAAGAAAGTTATCGTGCACATATGCACTCCGATGGATAAGTTGTAAATTTCAGATCAGTCATTTCAGTATTCCAAGAAATGTTTCGAATATCCCCTTCCAATTAAACATTCTTAAGCAAATAGAGTGACACAATGAAAATGCAATAAATTGAAATCGCTAACTTTGTAATTGTCTTCGAACGAACATAAATTCATCGTGGAATTTAGATTCAAATCTGTCTAATCTCCTACGAATCGTAACTCTTAATGTTAATGCGCCACACTGTTGCTTTGAAATCGAGTGAATTAGATTTTCTTGGTCTAATTCCACCACTATCTAAAATATTTACAGAAAGTTCCTTGTAGCTTTTGGATTACGCCTGGAATAGTAGCTTCGCATTGCGAGATTATGTTGCATTTGTAACGCTTTAGTAAGGGAACGCAATTTTAAAGAGTGTAGATCTTAGTTATAGCAATTTTGATAGTTCTGAACAGTATTAAACAAAATGATTGTGAAATACTGCATGTAAAAAGTTTCCGGAGCAGAATAAATCAAATTTCAAACGTTTAAATCAAAATACTCTTCCTGAAAGAATCGTTGTTTCTAAAATTGGATTAATTAACGAAAGTCACGCAAAGCACTAAAGTTTCATTAGTTTATGGTGTCGTGCTAATAGTACTGTAAAATTGACGTTCCGCAAATAAAAGACAACGAGAAGAGAACGGCTGGAAATGACTGATAACCGCGGAAAAAGTTCAGTAGTGAAGTACAGTTATTAGTACTAATTGGGTTAAATATAAACCTCACTTTGTACGCACGTTCCAGAAATTGTTCTACATTGTACGAAATTTTAATCGAGCGAGTGTAACGCATTTCAAAGTGCCACTCGAAACAGATTAAATAAAAGTTTAATTGTGAACAAATACGGCTATTTACGAGTGAGGATTACTAAAAAAAAGCTTCCACTTTTACACGATTTCGGCTGCTACATTCCGGAACAAGGGAAAGCCCACAGATATTCGGGTACCTGTTTTCACAAACTCAATAAACACACCAATATTAGTACAAGAGTAACGATATTTTTTCACACCAAACTCGAAGTTTCGATTGATCGACTAAGCTCCTATTCTCGTCTAATGAATGGCTCCTTTGATTTTGAAGTTCATATAAAATTACTGAAAATCAGATGATCGGACGGTAACTCTCAATGTCATATATAAAAATATTATTTGCATACAATGCTTTAGACGTGCGAACTTCCACTACTGTCCGTATTTAATGTGATAGTTTTTTTTGTTTAATTTTATTTACAAGTCGCTTTTTAACTTCGAGGTCATCAGCGACTACAAGTATACCATAACCAACTCATCTTACAAACAAAAACAAATTTAGGAGGTTAAATTAATTAATACATTGAAGTGTTTTAGAGCAATGTAATTATTCCTTTGCATTGGCCGGAGCTTGCGAACATTCCGAAAAGGTGGTCGGTTATTACTGCTTGTTGTGTATCCTGCTGGTAGTAATAATTGCACTCAACCAGAAGGTGCTTCCCAGATATTTATTTATTTATTTATTTATTTATGTTGTTTATGTGTTTTGCTAGAGATTCATCAATTTCTTTCATTGTAGTCCGGAGCGTCCCCTAGGAAGCGTTCAAGCTACTAGAACATGTATGGGAATTCTTTAGGTGAGGTTTATTTGCGTCAGATTTAGCTTGTTGTCTTGTTTGATTTATATTGGGGGGTTTTGCGAAAAGTTGCTGTTGGGTCGGTAAAGAAGCTTGTGAGGATCCCTCTGATCTCGGTTGTTTATTGGAAGAAGGGGGCGGATCATTTAATGACTGCTGGCGGGAAACCTTGACTAAAACGTTGCTAGCTGGTGCCCCTGGTAGTGGGGAAATGCAGGTTTTGTAACAACATTCATCTCAGGGCGATTTCCCATTAGATCCTCCGTCTGTATAATTTGAACTAATCGACTCACTTGAGCCCCAATTCCATTATAATTCGATTTTAACATTATCAATTGTAATGTTTAATCTGAATGAGCCTTTTTTTTACCGCGTGCGAGTAGACCTTATTCACTGATATATTGCCAAGAAATACGTAAATTGCAGGTGGCTTTGATCAAAAACTTGGTTTCTTCCTAAAATGTAAATTGAGAGCAAAACTAATTAGCGAACATATAATACTGTCATGCATTCTACACACGCAATTAATTCTACACATCGACTAAAAGATCAATTACGCTGTACGGAATAATTTACATATATACGAACCCCTATATGTGTGTCACAATAGGAAACTGCCAATACATGTTTTACTTTATTGTAACCATACTACAACGCAATAACAGGTAGGTAATTACGCCGGTTTATAATTAAGTATACATTTCGAAACAATAGGATTAATTTATATAACGCCAGAGGAATCTCTAACGGTTTTTTCACCTTAATCTTACTACCTAAAATACTCTTTGTTGCCATTGGGAAATATATTAGAAGCATTTCGATATTTGGCCTATATCCGAAGTAATTCAGCAATTCCATTGTACACATCGTCGGTTATACGAATTGAAATAGCCGGTACCTGTGTAACGGGCGTTACTCTTGCATTTGTAAGTGAAGTAAATTTCGACATATAAATACCCACATTGTATTTTTAGCGTGATCTTTATCACGAGATTATATTAAGTTGAAAGACGTTGTGAAGCAGCGGGGGAGTCTTTAGTTAAGAAATTGTGTGAAAGGTGACGGCAGACGAGTTTAAACGCCGCATGCAGCGTTACATCCTGATCGTAACTGTGTACAATTATTAAGCAGCGGGTTCATTTTGTTGCGGGTTAAACTATGAAGTGGAATAACGCGAAGGTACTGACGTGTATTCAATTTTTAAAACTTTAATAATTATTCAGGAACGTCTG
Source organism: Photinus pyralis (assembly GCF_008802855.1). Lineage (NCBI taxonomy): Eukaryota > Metazoa > Arthropoda > Insecta > Coleoptera > Lampyridae > Photinus > Photinus pyralis. The sequence continues at coordinate 7,526,890 of NW_022170509.1, read as the reverse complement.
AACCTCGATTCCGTGGTAGAAACCGATAATTTTGGAAGACCGCATAGACTTTAGTAGCGGTTGGATCACAGTTTTGTAACATTTTTCAGCTGTCCCATCAAGAACTAAATACAAATTGTTCCCACCAATATCACCATAAATTATGATGAGAGTTAGTCTTCTACAAATACGGTAGGATGTCTAATGCTATGTTGGCATTCGTTGGTCAAACAACTTGGAGGTTTATATATATTGTAACGTTCCGTTGTTGCGTTGAATGTACCCTTAGTTTGAGTGACTGACGTTAGATGAGTGTAAGTTGGTACGAATGGGGATTGGGGATATTATTTTTTGCCGTAGTCGTTGAATGAAAGGTACCTACTTTTCAAAAGATGTTGGAAAATTCAAAATCATCCGATTAAAACTACCGAAATTATATATCTATACGTATTTACATGAATGAGATTGTTCATATATTTCCTAAGTAAAGCTATTTTCGTAGAATTTCTTAGTTAGTTTCTTTTTAGGTTATACCATATGATTCAATTTAATTACTTATTTTTCTTATACCTATGTCGCAATACGAAACTCATTTATGCATGTGGTATGTAAGTTAGAATTAAATTGAAAATAGGCTGATTATTTGATATCTTTTTTTTGTGCGGAAGGGGCACCTGGGTTGGTCGTGTTAAAGAAGTACCGTCGTTCTGTATGAAATGCCAACACTCATTTTGGGATAGAAGTAAGATAGACAAACTGCTACACAAATAATTATCTGAAATACCGGAACTGCAAGGTAATCTGTAAAGTGACCAAAAATTCTAGGCGAGAGGAATTTCGTAACCGGAACCGTATACGAGTCAAGAAACGAGCGGTTGATTTGTGGCGACCTCGCTTTCGGGTTTCTCGGCATTGGTATGAACTCGGTGTTTCATAACCGGAACCGTATACTTGCCCCAAATTCCGGGTGAGCGTATATCTTGAATTTTTTGCTATACTCAATAAACCATGTGTATTGCGGGTTGGGTTGGTAGAGCAGCTTTTGATGAAATCCCTGTTGTTTAAAAAAGGCATATAAAATTAAATATAAATGATCGTTTTTTAAGTCAACAAATTCTGCCGTTTTTCCACTTACCTCACTCCCTTTAATCGAATTACATCTTTTTGCTGAACGTATCAGTTAACTTATCCCAAGATACAAATCCTATAAAAAGATCTATAAGTGAGTGAGTGAAAAATCGTCCGTCTTTGCTAACACCATAAAATTATTGATCAGTTGAACAGGTTGCGCATCCTTTCTATTGAGAACATTCTGGAACACATTAAACTTTCATAATACCAAGTTGATACCGTTTAGCACTAGAAGGCCCTAGCTTTGTTATCCCCTACGGAACGCACGAGGGGTTAATTGACCCCATACGTATTTCAACTGAATTTTGTGTTTCCGATTGTTTTTAAATGGTTTACACCATTATATTGAAGATCGTTAACTATCGTTACTCTTTACATGTTTGTCATTTCTTAAAATTGTTATTTACCATATACAGTATGTTCAAGATAAGAGGGCTACCTCAATACCTCTTTTAATAGCCGACATATGAAAATTTTGTATGTGACATAACGATCTCTCCGATCCCATATTGAAACTTTCCGTATCACTTCCGATTTGGCAAACTTATGAAATCTTGCATGCCGTGTGTTTTCAGGATGTGCGGTGTCTGTTGTGTTACATGGGGAGATCGCATCGCGCAAAAGTAGATCTTCAAAACGGAACATTGAACAAGACGATGTAGGTTTCTTCTATGTAACACATGCGTAACACGCATCCTGACAGCACACGGTATGCCAGATTTCATATGTTCCCTAAATATTGAATCACGAATTTCTCAATTTTTTTTAATGTCAACCATATGCGTATTTGACTGCAATTTGATTGGTCTTTTATCGAACATAAAAATCGCAAACTAACGCAGGAACAGTTGACTCATCTATAACCTTTCTTGCACCCGCATGAGAAAAATGTCAGATGGTGGAAAGTGCCCACATTGCTCATCACTGTTGTTGGAATGAGCCCATCTTCGGTCTTCTTCCATCCTCATTGAGGGGCATTTTTTCCACCCCAAGCCTCTTCTAAACTCGGCGGTAAGCTTGATAATCGTGCAATGTGGCACCATCTTCTATTATTGGAGGCAAACCGGTCAGGTTTATCTTAGTGAAGGCGGCTGTTTTTACAAATTTGTTGTAGGGCATACTGTTGACGAATTCTTCCCCATGCAGTGCTACTAGCTATTTCGCTCCGGCATCTGCAATGACTTGGTAGGCTCAATTAGGTCGGAGGAACCCTTCAGCTGTGGTAATGAGTTCAAAGTTTTTCTGAATGGCGTTCCAGTGTTTGTTGAGTAAAGGCGGTATCCCATCCAGTGAAGGCGTCGGGAAACAACTCGAATACTGGGAGGACGTTCCAATCTCCACGATTGAATGAGCTTGAGGAATATTTGGAGGGATTGCTTTGTCTCAATTCTCTGGATTTGGAAGGCGGGGCATATCACGGCCATCAGTCGTCGTTTGTTGATTGTTGCTGTCGTTGGCCACTAATCGCTCCTGGGTCATTTTTATTATGGTTGCCCTACATTGCGCCTTACGCATTCGGCAGTTTTTGTGTGCCCATTTATCAGGATATCCTTCAAAGGCCACAGCAACGTTCCGTCCGAAATGATTGAAGATATAGTTGACGTACCCTCCAACTATATCCCTCAAGGAGTCGTTACGACCTTGTGCAGTATGTAACCCCCAGCGACCACAACAAATTTTTGAGGGAGTTTCTCTAGTCACGTGGCAATTAAACTCAGAGATCAATAGAGGGTGAATATCAGAGTTTTTCCAGATAGCTAGTGCTTCTTTCAGTCTGTGCTGCTCTCATATCAAAATGGTACACAAAATGTCCAAAATGTATCCATGGTCTCGCAAATATTGAGTTTGAACACTATGGTTCCAGCCCATCGTGAAAAACGCTACTTGATATCACCAGACCATGGGTCGACCCTTCCTGGCTTTACATTGAGCTCATTAATATTTGTTCTATGGTTAAATCTCTTCATAATCCCGACGAAAATTTTTCTTAACGACGAATCGTAAAAGCTCCTTTTGTGAACGCGCTCCCCTCTTTTGGGTCCACCCTCTCCATGTGTTGTAGGTACAGCATAGCGCTTTTTGCGTAAAAAGGTGACCTGCGGAATAGGAAAAGGGTAGCATCTTTCCAACGGTGGTGAGTTGGAGCTCCTAACCCCCCTTCCGCCTTCATTATCACGGTCATGCGAAAATACTGCACCCGGAGTTTTGAAGTTGCCCCATTTGATTCTATACTATCCAGGGCGGTTGCCTATTAGTCCCCATCACATCCTTTTCAACAACGAATGCTCTTGACCGACCCCTCTCAGATTTTACCAAAGACATATTCCATCCCAACAATATCTCTTTTAAAATAAACAATTATACTTACTTTTAGAAGGTAAATGTTATTATTCAAACGTAATGACTTGTCAATTTCACATTGAAATTCTCTTTGATACTTATTTAACACCTATTTTACATTATAACTTACATGTATTTAAAAAAAAAAAAAAAAAAAGGTTTCAAGATTTAAGAAAGGAAGAAAATTTCATTTAAAGATATTGTAGAAGGGAAAGTGCCCATAATACTAGCGGCATTGCCAGACTAATTTTTTGAATAAGAAATGATTTTGAACGGTGCTCTCCTGTGGCATTTTTCAATTTCTTTCCTAAAGTATTTACAAATTGCATAGCTTCCGTACACCACGGTCCAAGAGTTTCAACAGCGAAAGGTAAAAACTGGTAACCTGCATTGATAATTTCCTGATATTTCCTCACCTTGTTAGCAGCAGCTTGTCTCGCAACTTCTCCAGTGGAATGCGAGGAAAGTGACAAGTGAGAAGAGGCAAGTGTATCAGAACAAGTCGCATCCCAAATTAAGTGTAGACCATGAGACCAAGGGATCAGAGTCATACCATCTACCCGTTTTCCGTCTGTTCTTGATAGTCCTAGGGGTTCTAATGTTGAAGGAATGTTTGCTGAGGCAAGAGCTTTCTGAATAATGTAATTGAGTTCGCGATGACGTGATAATCTTCCAGCACTTTTCTGACAAGATAGACCATGTGTGCCTTGACGGTCAACAAGCATGCCACATATGTATACAGTGGTGGGATTCACAAATTGTGCAACCTAGACGTAGAGCCAGTGCTATTCGAAAAACATTATCATTCAGTAGTGTTCCCAGATTTTTACAAGGAAGCGCATTGAGCCACGCTCCAGAAACTGATGATTGGCAGGCTAGATATCTTGCTGTATCGGCACTGGATTCTAATTTCAAATCATCACTCAACCTACTGATGTTTATAATATCCCAGTTTTTCTGAACAGCGGGTTCTATAGGAAGTTTCCCATAATTTAGTGAAAGCCAAGTTCCTAAATTCTCATTATATCCACTTATACAGGTCAAGTCAATTTCTGCGGTTAGAACCATTAAGGAGTTAACTAAACCAGCAACAGCGTGTATGGAAGAAAGAAAGGCGGCTAAATGAATGTCAGCAACTCTACGAATGCCAAGACCTCCATTTTTAATTGGTAAAGATGCCACATTTAACTGGGTAGGATCTAACTTGACATTAACGATTTTCTCGAGAGTTGTAAATATCTATTGTTTTATCAAACATGTGGACAAAATCGGTAAATCCATTTAAAGGTGTTGTCCGAAGAATATACAGGAGCTTAGGGATTGCTAAGCAGTTCCGTAGTAGATAATAAGCGGTGTGAGTATTAAGTAACTCCAGGCGTTCAAACAATATTTTCATTTCGTCAAGTTTTCGATTTAGAATAGTGGCAGTAGCTTGTGGGATCAAAGGTGCTCCTAATAGTGTCAGATCTTCCACAATTAATTTTATTCCAGGAGAAACAGTGGCAAAAGATTCAAACACCGCATTATCAAATGAAGACAGAAAGAAAATTTCACACTTCTGTGAATTAATTTGTAAGCCTAGATCATTACATTTTTCTGTTAAGAGTTTAAAGCTGGCGAGAACAGAATCTGGATTTCCCCCAAGAGTACCATCATCTAAGTACCACGCATTAAATTCCGACTGAATTTCTACTAGGACAGGTTGAATAGCAAGACAAAAGAGCATGGGTCCTGCAGGATCTCCCTGTTGAACTCCCACTTCTGACAGAATCTTCTCATTACCGAAGGATAAGTAGGATGCAGTCTGATAACATTGAGATAGGAATGACATTATAGAGGGTGTGTGTTTTTGAGCTTCTTGTAAAAGAAAATCACGTTCCACTGAGTTGAAGGC